>NC_063163.1:8717155-9030232 GCF_023159225.1 Perognathus longimembris pacificus
TCCTGGACCTTAATCCTCCTATCTATGCTTCCCATGTCGCTGGGATGATAAGTGCATGCCGACAAGCTATAGGTTCAGATGGGGACTCACGCGCGTGTTGCCTGTAACGTTCTTGAACCGTGAACCTATTATCGGCATGAGCCACCATGCCCGGACAGGAGTTTTGGTGCTGCTGTTACTGTTGTTTTGGATTTGGTTTTGATGTGGGGGTCTTGCTATGTAGCCCAGTTTGGCTAACCTAGAATTCAGGGCCCTCCAGCCTCGGCATCCAGGGTGCTAGGATTAGAGGAGTACACCACCATACCCAGCTTCCTGGGCCATCTTTGACCAGATGGATAGAGGTATTAATAGCTTTGGTGGCTGAAGACAAGAGGGCACCTTCATCAAGGGCGTATATCCGTGGGGGGGGGGGGGGGCTGGGTACGGGGTCAGTGTCTGACACTGAGTAACGGACACAAATAACCAGGATATTAGAATATTTGGTAAGTCTCTGAGACCTCATCTCCAATGAACCAGCCAAAAGTCTAGCACAGGGCCAGACTCACCAAAAACCAGGACACGAAAGTCAGACTGGTGGCGACCCATCCTGCTTGTCACCGGTGTTTCCAGACACCTGCTAAGAGGACAGGAAAAGAATTCCCAGAAAGAAAACATGAGAAGAGGCAGCAGGTGAGAGGTTTCCCTGGAACTGTGAACGATGATGGAGAAGGCACCTGACATCTAATTACAGGGGCGGGGAGAGGAGAGTCAGCGATAGGCAGTGACCGAATTCCGCAGGACTCCCCACAAGGCCAAACACAGAGACGCCAGGCCCTTCTGAAAATAAAGTCTGTCATAAAAGCCTCTTGCCCAGGCCAGCTTGGAGCACGGTCCTTTTTTTTTTTTTTTGCTTCCCTAAAGAGCTCAAGTGACAAGCGTGCGCGACGACCCCCAGCCACCGGCTGAGGTGGAATCCTGTCTGACCTGGCCTCGATCCCCACCCTCAGATCTCTGCCTCCCAAGCAGCTAGGATTCCAGGCTGGAGACACAGTGCCCGGCTCGTGAGCTTACTGTTATGAATGATCACAGTGACGATCAGAAGCACGACAGTGGATCCCTAAGCCAGAGCCACAGTCACCTGTCAGCCCGATCAAGTATAGGACACAAGCGCTGCTGGTCCCTACCACCGCAGAAGGACAGAGCCGTTGACACAAGCACCGCCACCCACCGACAGGCGAGTGGGGCACTGTGGTCCTGAGGCCACAGGACTCTGGGAAGTTCTCCGCTCCATTACAATCCTGTAACGGACCAATCTTGTAGCGACTGTCAGTGCCTTTGTTTCTTCATGTATGACATGGGAAGAATACCTGTGCAAGATTATTATGAGCACTCAAGGACTTGGGATAGGCCAGGCTCTTGGAGCAACACCCAGGATTCAGTAAGCTCTTCTGGGTGTCAGCGATGATGATGATGATGGTGATGATGATGATGATGATGATGATGATGATGGTGATGATAAAGAAAGGAAGAGGAAAATGACTCAAGAACTAAGCAGCAGACCAGATAGGACCAGTGAAGCCTGATCACCCCAGACAGGAACTAAAACTGTAAGCCCCAGCCCCGGGGAGCCAGAACAAGGTTTGCATTCTGCCTTGCGAATGCAGCTACATGCTCAGGCCAGCCCATCGGTCCTGCCCACGAATGGCCTGATTCTTCCTCCTGCCGCGGGCTCTAGGGGCGGCCACGCTGCCTTCCACGACACACTGCGGCCTTGTTCCCTCAGCGTCCGGACCCCGCGCACGCGCGGAACCCTCAATAAACACACTGCAGATTGAGTTTCAGAGGCCCTGGCTCCCGGACACAGAGAGAATGAGCCCTTTCAGGGCTCCCTGTGAAACGCGAATGAGACGGCCACAGTGCTTGCTGGGCCCAGAAGCTTCTTCCTGCAACCCAGGGCCGTGAGCAGATGTGTGTGTGTGTGTGTGTGTCTAGGTATAGGAGGTGTGTATAATTTTCTTACAAACTTGTTAGGAATTGAGGCAAAGAAAGAACTATGTGTAGGAAAATTCACCTACTCAGAGTCACGAGTTTGTACGTGACGGATCACCGAAAGTAGAAGATAAATTTATAAACTGTCAAATGTATCACTATTGAAAAAAAAATCCTTTCAAAACAAGGTGTGAGGCCCTGAGTTCAAGTCCCAGCACCAACACACACACACACACACACACACACACACACACACACACACACACTGACAGGTGCTATGCTCAGGAGGCTGAGATCTCAAGATAGAGGTTCCAAGTCCGCTAGGACAGACAAAGCCAAGAGACTCTTGTCTCCAATGATCCAGGAGAGAACAAGAAGTGGCAGTGTGTCTCAAATGTGGTTGAGCACTGGCCTTGAATGAAAAAGCTAAGCAGGCGTACATGGTCCTGAGTTCAAGCCCCAGTCAGTACTGGCTTTTTAAAAAAAAAAAAAAAAAAGTCCTTTTCACTGTGCTATCAGTTTTGGAGGAAAGCAGTCCAGTTCACAGCGCTGCCCTGGCCATGTTGGTCTAGAGATGTTAGGCTTCATCCCCCATCCGGACAGGTGTAACACGCCATCGCACACCTTAAGGTCTTCGTACATGGGGCTGACTGCAGAAACTAACAACATGTTCTCCAAATGAAAAAACAAAACAACCTTGCGTGACATTCTGAGTACAGACTAAAAGACCGCACTAAGAACAAGTAAAGCAAGTATAGCACGCTAGATTACACAGGAAAGGTTGACATCTAGAAACAGAAATGTCCCCATTCTCCTTACTTCTGTGTAGTTTTTGTTTGTTTGTTTGGTCAGTCATGGGGCTTAAAACTCAGGTGCTGTCCCAGAGCGTTTTTTGCTCAAGGCTAGCATACTACCACTTACTTCAACCCACAGCACCACTTCTGGTTTCCTAAAAGTCAATTGGAGATAAGAGTCTTACTGGCTATCCTGCCCGGGCTGGCTTTGAACCATGATCCTCAGATCTCAGCCGGGTCTACAGGTGTGAGCCACCGGCGCCAGGTCCGTCTAGTTACTTCTCCCGTGTGATTTTAATGATGCAGGAGCTACACAAGTGCCTTCGGGCCAAGGAGTCTGAATTTTCTGAAAAACATTGATAGCATCCACTTTTTCTACCACTCCAGTTCCAAAGAAAAGATGCAAACGAGGTGAGTCATTGAACTTCGCCCATTGTTTGAACAGAAAGGTCAAGACTGTATAGAATAAAGTATCAAATACAGTCACAACTATCATCTTTCTTCCTGCCCTGACAGTTTCCCTGACCTTTTTCCTTTTTCTGTGTGTGTGTGTGTACATGCACACACACAAGTGCTCATGCACGTGTGTACCGATACTGGGGGCTTAGAGTCTGGGCATTCTCTTAGGCTTTTCACTCAAGGAAGATGGCACTACCACTTGAACTACAACTCCGTTTTGGCTTGTTGCTGGTTACTTAGAGATCAGTGTCTCATGTACTTTCCTGCCCGGGCTGGTTTTGAACCACAATCCTCAGATCTCAGCTTCCTGAGTAGCTAGGATTACAGGCGTGAGCCACCAATGCCCAGCTCATCTTGTTGAGTTTTTTTTTTAACATCCCCACACTTTAATCCCTGCAAAATGACGTGTATTTTCTCCTATGTCACTAACTTCTTCAGAGAGCTTGGCAACTGGGAGCATGGAACGTTCACAGATTGGAAGCTTGAATGAAAGACTACATCGAAAGAGAGGTCAGAAGATGCACAAACACTAGTCACGTGGCTCTCTCCTGCGATCTTGCAAGTATACAGTAGGGGAAGGGACCGGGACTCCACGCATTCGTTGCTAATTCATCCTGATCTTAGCTTGGCTTCAGCCCTGTCCTGGAGTAGAAACTAGGTATCACCTACGACCTTCATGCTTCACCTGGTGCTGGTATCATTTCTGCTCAGAGTGAACACAGGAGCTGGGAGCAAATGAGACGTGTAAGGAAAGGAACAGCTAGAGATAATGCATCCCGCATGAAATCCTGCCCCATGCCAAAAGAAATTCAACAACACAAACCACCTACAATGGCCCAGTGACACAGAAAAAAAAATGACACAGAAAAAAAAAACAACCCCGCAAAAGATGTGTCTGATAAAAATGGAAGTAAAACAGTAGGAGAGTTCACTTTAAAAACTGAAACTATTCTGGGAGCTAGTGGTTCAGGCCTGTAATCCTAGCTGCTCAGGAGACTGAGATCTGAGGGTCCTAATTCACAGCCATCCCAGACAGAAAAGTCCCCGAGAGGCTTAGCACCCATTAGCCAGCAAAGACGCCGAAGGCGGAGGTGTAGCTCAAGTGGTAGAATGCTGACCTTGAGCAAAAAAGGTTAAGAGAAAGCACCCAAGCCCTGAGTTCAAGCCCCGGTACCAGTACATACATGAGCATGTGCACATACACACATGCACACGTGCACACACGCATACACGCACACGCACGGGCATTCGATATTCCTCCAATAGTGTGAGCTCAACGTGAGCATTCTGTCCAAATTCGTATGCAATCACATCCCTGCTCCAAAATCAAACTAAAATATCAAAGAACAAAATAAGCACATGCTTGACAATGAAGGGTCACTCATCTGCTGGAAATGAAGCATGTCTGAAAAGGAGAAAGACAATTGGACATTTACCCACAGATTATACAGCAGGGACTAAATTCTGACTGACACAGACAGAGAAAAGATGTAATCTAAAAGGCTCCGCTCTGCCCCTCACGGTGATATTTCCTAGTGAACTATGCAAGAGGACTTGAACGTATTTTATATAGTGATTCTGAAAGAAGTTAATTAGGCATGCAAGTTCTAGTGCTATGTACCGGGCACTCTATGTTACAAAAACCACTGTGAAAATTATATATTGCTCCTTCGCTCCTAAAGGCATGATTAGTTCAAATTGCACTGAAGAAGGAGAGAAACCTCAGGAACAAATACGTTTGTAAAAGGAGATCAGTTTTTTTTTTCAGAGCTTGAGAGAATAGACTAAATAGTGAACTGAGGACCTATTGGCTCTGTCAGTCTTTCCTTATATTTGATGAAAGGGAAGGAGATTCTGAGTCCTTGAAGCCACGAGTTTAAAAATAAAACGAACAAGCCAACAACGCAAGTAGGTTACTTCAGTTGCTTGCAATACACATTTTGTAATGGAATGTGAGAAATTAATGAATTTTTTCACACGTGGAAAAAAGGGCAGAGAAGAAATTCATAGAACAGAAAGAAAGTAGGCTGGCAATTAGCAGGGATGGAGGAGCATTGCTGTATCAATGGGCCCGGCGTGCCAGTTGAGAACATTCTGGAACTCTTATTTCACGTCATCATGAGCACACATAAGTGTTGGACTGCATGCATAAAGATGAGAAAATAAGCCAGGTGCCAGTGGCTCACGCCTGTAATCCTAGCGGATAAGAGGCTGGCTTCAAAGCCAGCTGGGGCAGGAAAGTCTGTGAGGCTCTTCTCTCCAATTAGCCACCAGGAAACCGGAAGTGGAGCTGTAGCTCAAACGCGGTAACTCTACCACTTGAGCAAAAGAGCTCAGGGGCAGTGCCAAAGCCCTGAGTTCAAGCCCCACACCGACCAATAAAAAAAAAAAGTGGGGAGGGAATAGAGAAGGGAGGATTGGGGAGGATCCTGAAGATAACCAATTGCCCCTTCCAAGAAAACTGTCTAAGCGACAGGCAAGCCAGGGATAAGACAGAAGCCACCAAAGTTTTATTATTGCTGCAAAAACAAAAATACATATCCTGGAAGTACTGTTCTTAATACTCATGCAAAGACGGGCTGACGAAATACAGAAATGAAACTGCGTCCTCTCGATCACAGCAAATGCATGATCTATATAGTGACAACGAACTTCCATCATCTTCCTTCTCCATATTACCAACCAGCATGAGAAATCTTCATTATTTCCTGTGGTTTCCCCCCTCAAAAAAAGGTCCCAAGTAGCCTCAACAGTATCTACTCTGTGTTCCCTAACCAATTTGTCCATAAATTCTTTTTTTGTTTGGTTTTATTTTTTTTCCAGTCCTGGGGCTTGAACTCAGAGCCTGAGCGCTGTCCCTGGCTTCTTTTTGCTCAAGGCTAGCACTCTGCCACTTGAGCCACAGCACCATTTCTGGCCGTTTTCTATGTGTGTGGTGCTGGGGAATGGAGCCCAGGGCTTCATGTATACGAGACGAGCACTTTACCAGGGGCCATATTCCCAGCCCCATGCTGAAGAGATAAGATGATGAATCTCTGCACAGCAATGACTCGCAGGCAGTTATAAATTCAATGTGAAAACTTCCAATACCGAGGTTGCCCGCTACAAAATAAATGAGCAGAAACTGTATAGCCAACACACAAATGCTGGCTTAGAACCGCCAATCTTTCCTCACCAATGGGAAATCCTTCATGAAAGACTGGGTGGTAAAACGGGAGAGGAATCTGAACTTTTCTTTTTCTCTCCAAGCCACAAATTGAAGCACACAGAAAATCCACGTGGAACCGAGAAACCATTTGCAAAACCAGTATTATTGTGGACACTGGTGGCTCACACCTGCGATCCTAGCTACTCAGCTCAGGAGGCTGGAATCCGAAGACTGGGGTTCAAGACCAGCCTGGGAAAACAAATCCGAAAGACTCTTATCTCCAATTAACCTGTAAAAAGACAGAAGTGGAGGTGTGCCTCAAGTGGTAGAGCACAAGCTTTAAGTGAAAAAGCTAAGCTGAAGTGTGAAGCTCTGAGTTCACACACGCGCGCACACACACACGCACACACACACACAGACACCCTCATACAAAAATTCAATGTGTAAATGAAATAAAGAAGTACTTATCCTGTGAGTCTGGCCTAAAGAAAAAGAATTTCCCAGTGCATTTAACATATTAATAATCAAGTAACAAAATCATGGTTTATATTTGCCTCTTTAGATATAGCTCAGTTCTGTTGAAACTAAAATATGTATTCGTTATATAAAGCTGACTAGATTCTACTGTGGTTCTTGAAGATTTAATTATCTCAAAGTTAACTTCCTTATACGGGTTTTTAAAACTGTTGACACTCATTAGGAAAGACAAAATTATGGAGTTCTGAATTCTGGAAGAATATTTCTCTCTAAAATGTAAACAGTTAACTGCAAATATATAAAAATATATAAATAATATATAAATATATAAAATAATATATAAAATATAGCCATCTAAGATGCTTTTGCTATTTACATAGTAGTAAAATTAAAGTCTGTTAACCCTTTAAGTCTAAGTTCAAGCCCCAGTGAAGGCACAAAGAAAAGGTAGCCTTCAACGATTTCCTTTTAAATGGGACAGTGTAAGTAGAACAGATCTGCAGATGAGTCCAAACAAGTGCACAATATTTTCATGGGTTAGCTGTAGGCTAGAAATGCTTAACGGGACACAAATGTAACACATGCATTATGCATTATGCATTATTAATAAGATGGTAGTGATAATAATAACGGAAATCTCAAATGGGAAGAAATAACTTATTCTCAACATCTTCCAAAGCCAGCTAGCAGAGAACACAGCGGGAAAAGTAAAGTCTTGAGACTTTCTCATTATGGGGCCCACTGGCACCAGATTGCAAATAAGATTTGCCTGTCCTGACAACTATACGACCGCATCTGCCTAAACGTATTAGCGACAATGGCAGCAACAATGAAGTATATGGTGTAGTTTCCACCAGCCCAAACCCAACTCCTTCTCTGACGTGGTAGGAGTATATTAATCTTCTTATTGATTATAAGCAACAAATGCTTTCTTTCCCCATGGATGATTAAAATGGAAATAAATACACCCACAGGTACATTACATTGTGAAATCGTTTTTTCTTTCTTTTTTCTTTTTACCAGTCCTGGGTCTTGAACTCAGGGCCTGATCACTATCCCTGGCTTCTTTTTGCTCAAGGCTAGCACTCTGCCACTTGAGCCACAGCACCACTCCTGGTTTTTTCTCTGTTTATGTGGTGCTAAGGAATCGAACCCAGGGCTTCATGCATGCTAGGCAAGTACTCTACCTTAGCTAAGCCACATTCCCAGCCCTATAATGTGAAATCTGTGATTATACACTCGGGCAACCATGCATCTTTACTTCTGTTTAACTTTTAGGTACTCATAACTATAAACGCTTCCTATTGAGAATGTAAATATTTTCGTCACTGAACACGAAAAATGGCCATACTGCCAAAAATTTTGGTGACAAGAGTATGTGTGTTGCAGACAGTAACAAGCGTGGCCTGCAGGGGGCGTGGGTGTGCATGCCTTATTTGGTTGGGTGTCGGCACCCTCGGGGTACGATAGCTGGCTACTGAACCAAAGCAGTACTAAAATTTGTGAAAGCCACAGGCCCAGAGAGGCCTTCTTGTGCTTCTTGGCCTCTGCTCATGGACTTTGCCTGTCTGGGTCTGGTCACATGGCATCAGACACAACCATATCTGGCCACAGTTCTATGGCGAATGTCAATGGGGTGGAGAGCCCAGACCCACCGTTCATGGGAGCAGGCGGACTCGGGGCAGAGCGAGGCTGGCGTTCAATCTGGTAGTAGTGGCGTGCCCCTACTACAGATTCTGCCCACCGGCATTGCGTTTCGTGAAGGACCTCTGAGGAACTGCATTGGATTTCGTGTCGATGAGATCTGAGAGTCGCTGGTGTATATAACTTATGGGAGGAAACAGAAGGAGACAGCCACAAGTGCTACTGGAAGAAATGGAGGGCCAAAAAATAAAAAGGGGGGGGGGAGAGATTGACTAGGTATAAATGGCAGAACCAAGATTGAAACTCGGGTGTACCAACACCAAAGCCTCGGCTGGTCAGGGGAAGGAGTCTGCACTTCTCCTATGACTAATGCCAAACACGCTTCAGCCCCCACACTCCTAGATGTCAACAACAGTATCCGTTTAATAACGTGAGCAGTTGAATAGGAAGCTCTTCCAACGAGGCAGGACAACTTCTCGGCCAGTATCTGAGATAAGTCGACCTTTTACTACACACACAGCTACTTTTTCAGTCCTCTGTCTTCATGCGGACATTACCAGGGCTTCTCTGCAATGGCGTTGCCTCCTCTTTCTCTGGAAAAGCCCAGGACAAGGCAGCTTTGTCACGCGTCCTACAGCCACCCCGACTAAGGAGCATGAGAGAATGATCCAGAAAACTCTAGATCAATCGATGGTCACTTCTGCACGCCCCCTGAAGTTCTCGCAGTGCTTTCAACCTTTTCTCAGACACACCACTTTTGTAAGTGGAGCTTTAATCTCGCGCTTTGATGTGAGACTCGGGTTCACTCTAATTGCCCGAACTCAACACCTTCAATGAGTTCACCGGGAGGGTGGGGGGAGGGGCCCTGTGTGCCTCAAAGACCAGCGGGGACCAGCGGCTCCCCAGTGCCGAGCCACAGACAGGGAGAATAGACACCAGGAGATGTCTCCTGAGAGAAGGGGGGACCGGCGGGGGGGGGGGGGGGTCCTCTATTCCATGAGCCCCAGTGCTGCAGGCCAGGAGTGAGAGACACCAGGGAGCTTGCTTGCTTCTTCCCCTGTAGGTGGGGACACACCGGGAGGCAGCCATCCACAGACTGGGAGCCAAGTGAGCCAACATCTTGAACTTGGACTTCCAGCCTCCAGAACCGTGGGAAAACAAATTTTGGTTGCTTGCGTTGCCTAGTCTGTGGGATATGGTCACGGCAGCCTGGGCTGAGCAACGCAGACCCTTACCCCAAAAAGACACATTAGAAACTCCTATCTAGCCAGGTGTTGGCGACTCACACCTGTAAGCCTAGCTATTCAGGGGTTCGGATCTGAGGATCATGGTTCAAAGCCAGCCCAGGCAGGAAAGTTTGTGAGATTCTTATCTCCAATTACACACACACACACACACACACACACACACACACACACACACACACACCCCAAAGCCTGAAGTGGTGCTGTGGCTCAAGTGGTAGAGTGTTAGCCTTGAGCAAAACTGCTCAAGGACAGCGCTCAGGCCCCAAGTTCAAGCCCCAGGACCAGCATTTAAAAAAAAAAAAAAAAAGCCACCTCAAATCCATCTCTACGTTCTTCAGTAAAGCAGCAAACAGAAACCAATCTATGACCCTGATAGCTGAAAAGGGCATGAGACTGTAAGGAAGAGGAACTGTGTCGTAAAGGTGGAATTTTTATTTCAAATACGTTTGTAGCGTCAAATGTCTCCACTCCAAAGCGATGGAGGGGAACACTGAAAATGGGGTTTCCGTCTTTCCAATCTCTGGCTCCCCCGTTCTTCCAGGTAACACGGATGTCCTTTGTGCTGGGCTTTGGTCCAATCAATCAACTACCACACATCATTCTATACAATACTTACAAGCAAGGTTGTCTGACAATTAAAAATTACTAAGTGTCTATGACAGACGTTCGGATACAACCTGAGCAATGTAAAGCTCTACGGGCTATTTAAAAAGCATTTTTTTTATTACCTTGAAGTGGTCGCACAAAGGAGTTGCCATTCTCTACAAGCTATTTTAATTGGGGATCCTAATCATGACCCGGCGTGGAAGCCTGCCCAGCCGGAGCCCGGAGACATCAACACGTCAGGAGAACTTGCCACCTTCCTCCCCCCCCCAACCCCCCCATCAGGAGGGGAAGGAAGGCAAGGAAGAGGTCACGCGTGACCTTCACACGCAACACCTCTACCTGGCCTCCACGGTCACGAGCGGCGATGGACAGGCTCCCTGCTCCGGAGCCCGCATGCCCTCCTCCTTCCAGCCATCTGCCATCTGGTCTCTGCTTCGGGGGGCGGGGGGAGGGGGGGGTCTCAGCGTCTCGGCTGATGCTTGCCCGGGCTTCTGCTCCCCCAAGTCTTGACTCCATCTGCTAGCTGCAGTGGGAGTCCCCAGGCAGACAGCAAGCTCCCCCCCCCCCCCACACACACACAGCCACGCATACGCAGAGCCACTCGGGATCATCGCTGGGCCTTCTGCGGCGGATGGTTCACGAGGTCTAAGGGCCTCAAAGAAGGCGGCCACGGGAGGGCCTGGCTGACGTCACTAAGCCTATGACGCAGCCCTGACACCCAGCAGGGACTCCGCCGCCCGTTTTCCCATGGTGAAATCAGCCGGGTTTGGGGTTTGCCTGGCTCCGGGACCTCCAGGAGGCTGAGTCGGGAAGACGAGCCTGGACTACATACATACACAGGGCGACCTTGGAAATGGAGGGGAGAGGGAGGGGTTGTAAAATGAACGACCCTATTCTAGAAGTTCCTTGTATTGTTTGACCTTTAAGTTTGTCTGTGAAGAGAATACAAAGGAAGATGTTAGCTGGTAAAAAGAAAAAAACAACAAAAATATGCACCTAAGGAACACCTCGAAAGCCCCTGACCGGTCATCTTAGCCCTAACACTATCATAAGAGGTAGGAATTAGGGAAGTGTTTAACTATTACAAGGTCGTAAGCACTGGGATTCAAACCTGCAGCTTTGAAGTGTAATGGCAGGTTAAATAAGACACTGTTCCACGCACAGCAGAGGCGCTTGGTAAAAATGTGCTTCTTTCCCGGCTAACTGGCGGCAGCCATGCATTAGAAGCCGGAGCTAGGGCTCAGCCCTGGCCTCCTCCTGGACACTGCAGGGACCCGATGCCCACTAGTCCTGAGCACACAAAGCAGCTGGGCTGCATGTTCCAGGACTGTCGAAAACTGAGCCAAAAGAAGACCCTGCTGCATCGTCATCACCACCATCACCACCATCACCACCATCTCCTCCTCCTCCTCCTCCTCCTCCTCCTCCTCCTCCTCCTCCTCCTCCTCCGGCCTGGGTGCTGTCCCTTGTCCCTTAATTTTTTTTGTACAAGGCTGGCACTCTGCCACTTGAGCCACAGCACCACTTCTGGCCATTTTCCATATGTGTGGTGCTGAGGAATCAAACCCAAGGCTTCATGCATATGAGGCAAGCACTCTTGCCACTAGGCCATACTTCCAGCCCTGGCTTTGATTCCTGACTCTCAAATCTCAGCCTTCTCAATAACTAGGGTGACAGGCGTGAGCTAACAGCACCCAGCAAGCATAAAGAGGGTTGTTTTTTGTTTTGTTTTTTTTGGTTTGTTTTTTTTTTTTAGAAATGAAGGCTTGAAATTCAATTCAGACCATGATCTAGGTCAAGTAAGGAGTGAACACTGATGAACAGAACTTTTTAACCAACGGGGCATAAATTAACTTGGAGGTCTTTCAATTAGCTAGCCAAACACACTGCAGACTCTGTGAGCTTCTTCATAATTTGCTATTCTCCGTGGTATCCCTTCAGTGCCTCCTTCACATTTCAGGTTCTTTTCAAGCCTGATTTTGGTATTTCACTCCTGTCACACACATTGACTCCACTAGTTGTATCAAACTCATTCATGTCTAACTACAGCTACAGCTCATTTGCTCTATGTATGCATGCACGTGTGTATGTATGTATCTATCTATGTGTGTATGTGTGTGTGTATGTCTTATCTGTCTGTCTATCTGGCTGGCTGGCTGGCTTGTATCTATAAACCATGAACTCTCTCACATTCTCAACATCTCGGCAGGTGATTTAGATCATACCATGTCTTCTCCTAACCTAGCAAGGAAGCGAGTTCAGAACACGACTTTAATTTTTTTTAATTATTATAAAGACAGTGTACAGAGGAGTTACAGTTCCATAAGTCAAGAGTACATTTCCTTCTAGACAGTGTCACCCACACGATTTCTTCAAAAGAGCCAACGCTGAACCACGGCAGTCATAAACAACGTTCCCCAAACCAGATCGCTCCCCTGGGGCTTTTGGTAGGTCCTTAGCCCCTCCACAACCCCCCAAATAAAATCAATCCAAGTACAACGTTCACTGTTCACTTACTTTCTATAAAATCCAAGTAAGTGCTGGCGCTACACGACTTTGGAGTGTCCTGCTAAATGTACAGGGCTGAGCGAGCGTCTCCACCGGCCAGTTATACAACATTCCCATGTCCCTGGAGCGCATCGGCAGTCCACACCTGCCCCACTCCCAGGTCCAGACAACCGCCGATCGGCTTTCTGTCTCCACCAAGGAGACGCTGGGGGGCATGTCCCACAGAAGGGGTCGGCCAACGTGCGATCCTTGTATCTGGCGTTTACTCAAGCTTCGGAGGCCCCCCCCACACGGAGCACACCCAAATCAAGATACACGCCACTGACGTTCCCTTTACGAGAACAAGAACCGCTGTCCACGTGTGCTGGTTCCCGCCTGTAATCCCGGGCACTTAGGAGACCGAGATAGAAGGAGCATATTCTTGAGGTGGGCCGGGACAGGAAGTCGGAGGCCCAATCTAAACAAGTAACTAGACCACAAAAGCATCAGGGGTATGACTCCACCGGTTAGAGCCCTCCATAGCAGGTGTAAGGCCCCGAGTTCAAACTCTAGTCCTGCCACAAACGAAAATGCGAAATCCAGGGCCCACTGCCACCCCTCCAGGAAACTCCATGGCCCCGCCATTCTAAAATGCCTGTGCTGAGTCGAGTCTGACGCCATCAGTCCTCCTGTCACTCACAGAGCAGCCCCGCCCCGGAGAAGATCTGTGCCTGGCTGCTTTCGGGGCTAAGGGGCCCAGCACCAAGGACAGCCAGCTTCCGTTTTCTTGGGGAGGGGGGGAGAGGGGAGACAAAATGACAGTGTGTTGACAAGTATTCCTTCAAAGGAACCAGGGAAGTGGAGCTGTGGCTCAA
Source organism: Perognathus longimembris pacificus (assembly GCF_023159225.1). Taxonomy (NCBI): domain Eukaryota; kingdom Metazoa; phylum Chordata; class Mammalia; order Rodentia; family Heteromyidae; genus Perognathus; species Perognathus longimembris. The sequence goes on from NC_063163.1 coordinate 8,730,861, forward strand.
GCGATCGCATGGGCCTGGAGTGAAAGCGCCAAGCAAAAGCCTAAGTCCCTGAGTTCAAGACCCGGCACAAAAAAAAAAAACACCAATGGAAAGCAAAGGACGTTGTGTGGACTTTAGCGGCTACAGCCCACGCTGCTGTGTTTTGTCTGAGACTCAGTCCGTCACCTACCAATGAGGTTTGCCTTTGCCTTTGCCCCCGCCCCCCACCACCTGGTTTGCACCATCATCACCTTGGTGTCTAGACCTCGGCCCCTGGAGAGCTGAGATGGTAACACCGCCCAGGGAACGGTGCTGCACAAGTCCCGTGGCTCCAGATGGTTTCTGGTCCGCCCTCCCCCGCCCCCCCCCCGCCCCCGCTAGTGCATATTAACTTACCATGTGGACACTCTGACCACATCCTCCGTTACTCTCTGGCTCCCCGCCCCCGCTGCCTTTCATGTGCTTTATCATGACCTTTCCCTACGTGCCTACGACGATCACAGTTTCCTCCTATCACCGGTCTCCCCTTCCCACCCCCCTCGATAGCACCCTACTTCTGTGCATGTCCATTTTTGTTTAGATGTAGCTCCTGCATGAGAGAAAATGTGGCATTGTGTTCTTCGGAGGCTGGCTTCCTTCACTCAGCATGATTGTGGTGATCTTCAGCTCCACGCCTCTTACCACAGACGACATCATTTCACTCTTTTTTAAGGCTGTATAATACTCCACTGTCTATCCTACCGTTCATGTGTTCACGGGTGCCTAAGCTGATACCACAGCCTCACTACTGCGAAGAGTACAGCACTAATCACGTGTATACAGGTGTCTCCACGGCATGCTTCGTGGTATCCCTCGGCGTAGATGTCCAAGAGTGTCAGGCTGTGCTTGTGTTGTCAGTTTGGTGAGGAGCCTCCATACCGATTGCCTTAGAGCATGCGTGTTAATCAGGCTTAGAAACAGCCACGCTCCCAGGCGGGGGGTGACTCCCAGCTCCCCACACAGCAACAATCTCACACAACCGAAACTTTCCCGCCAAGCAGGCCCAGCTCGCCGCCCAGCTCCTCACCCGGAGAACCTTCTGTCAAGGGCTGGAAGCACAGTGAAAGGTCACGTGCTTGCCCAGCGAGCATAAGGCTCTGAGTTCAAACCCCAGCGCCGCACCACCCCAAAGAGCATCTGGTCATTACCTGCCAGGCTTCCTCCAGCCACGAAGTCTGCGAGTCTGCCGCGTGGAAAGTTAGCGAGGCAGAGACCCTGACCCGGGACGCACACGAGTCCCTTCAGCGGTGACACTCCAAGGTCACTGAGCCACTGCTTTGGGCCAGCCCCTGAAACCAGAAATCACGGCACCTGGGCCGCCCGGAGCTTTTGCAGAAGCTGAACGTGAAGAGCACCCCACCCACGGGGCCAGCACCCCATGGCAGAATACAGAGCGCCAGTGAGGCTGTGCCGGTCCTTCTCTCTTCACTTACTGGGGTGAGGAGCAGGGGAGCGGCTCGGGGACCCCCTGCAAGAGGCCCTGCAGAACGCCAAACAGCTTACATTTATAGAACACTGTGTGGGCTGATCATTACAACGTGACTCTACATAAAATTCCCCCGCACATCAACCCACTAAACAGCCTTTGACCCACTCACAGACTGGGTACTACACCAAGACGGCACGCAGACTGCCCCGGGCCTGCCCTCCGGCGTGGGCAGCGGGGAAGGAAGGAGAAACCGAAGGGAAGGCAGGAGTCACTTCTGGGGACAGCGCCTTCAAGGTGCGCATTCAAGCTTCCAAGCAGCTACTGCGGTGTGAGTTACCTGGAGTTCTTCTGGACTCAGACCACGTTTTTTAAAACATCATTCTGCCCCCCCCCCCATGACCTCAGCACTACCCAGAATGCCAGGCCTATGAGTCTCCCTCGAAACAGGCAAGGAAGGACGCACACTGAAGGCGGGACCTTCTCGACCTCCCGTCACCTGCTGGGCTCCAGCGGCCAGGCCGGCAGCACGTCCATTTCCTCCGCCTTTTCTCGTGGGAAATGTCAAGGTCGCACGTGCCACGCATGGGATGGATGATACGAGGCCGGGCGGGGTGAATAAAGAAGACCTACCTCTATGACCTGATCAAAAACTCATTCAAGATCACGCTCTGATTCCTGATAAGACTTACGGTGTCCAGGAAATCCGAAGCCACGCTTCGTCTCGTTTGGGGTTGGGGGACGGACAGGACCCTTCTGAGATTGTTGGGTGCTGAAGGGCTCCTTCCTCAACGACACACACACACATACACTCTAAGTTTACACTGCAGGCGGTTCCAAAGCAGACGTCCACAAGGCATTTCATGCCTGTAATAATCCTAGCTGCTCAGGAGGCTGAGACCTGAGGCCTGAGGTTGCAAGCCAGTACAGGCAGAAAAGTCCATGAGACTCTCCTCTCCAATTAATCACCAAAAAGCTGAATGTGGAGCTGTGGCCTTGAGGGAAGGAAAAAAAAAAAAAGAATGCATGAGGCTCAAAGTTCAAGCCTTCCCTGGGGCTGTAACACTTAAAGAGAGAATTAGGTAAACATTCTTACAACTGAGTTTAAAAATAGAGCCGGCTGACATTTGAAAATTATTGCACACTGCTGGCTGCAGTGGCAACCCCTATTTCTCTCTTAAAATGCCCCCCAAACAACAGGGCGTGAACAAAGCTGGTCAGTTCGCACCCAAGGGCCTGCTGGTGCACCCAATAATGGAGCCAATACTCCATCTCCACAGCACACCTGCAGCCGAACTGCTTCACCAAATCACCTGCAGACGTCTGGGAGAGACACGAGTCCACAGAATAGGAGCTCGAGGACAGCTCGGCTCCTTGGACAAGGTTTTTGGACCTACGGAGCCGCTGCCCAAGGCGGACATGAGAGCTAATGCGGTCCAGTTGATACACTGGGCTGCGTTTTGCAGTTGATTGCATGCAGAGCAACTCTCTGCTCCACCCCTCATCACCAGGAGGCTCCACGCCAACCTCCAGCGGCTCCAGAAGCTTCTCTGAGTAAGAAATAAAGTGGCCCGTCCTTATTCTGATACCAGTTCATGGGACAAATGGATATTCATTTGCTGCCATTTAAAAAAAACATCGTTTACATCCGCTTCTAATTTGAAAGAGTCATTTAAATCACTTTCTCTTTGATGAGGCTAGAACCTCAGGAGGAAAGACAGCTACGATTCCCAACACGCAGACCCATCGGTAAATGCCGTTTGCCAAGCCATGCTCTAGGCGGGCCGGGCAGGGCACACGGGGCTGCCCCTGTCTTCCGCGGCCACGGAAATGCTCTGAGAGGAGGGGTAACCTCTGCCAGAGCAGGAGCCCCAGCTCTGACTCGGTGGGGGGGGGGGGGGGGTGTTTGATCCCGAGACAGGAATGGAAAGGGACAGGAAACCAAATTCAAGGAAGAGAAGGGTGCATGCAGAACAAAGGCTGAGAGCCTGGGTGTGTCCCAGTGGGAGCCGAGATCTGGAGAGCCAGGGCTGGGGGCCGGGGCGGGGGGGTGGGGGGGGGGCTCTGGAGGAGGAAGAGACTGGCCAGGTCCAGAATGGTCTCATCCGCCAGGGACCGTGGAAGCACACAGAGGAAGAAGCCAGTTCTGCTAAGAGTCCTGCTTCTAAGACCCACACTCAAATGCAGACCGCAATGGATGGATGCTCTAGTTCAACTGGCTTGGAGGGGCTGCATCTGCACGCGGTTCAAGAGCTCCCGGGCCGGTCTCGTGCACAGGCCGCCTAGATCAGCGCCAGGCTGCTACGCAGCTACCTAAGCTCTGAAAGAAGAATTCTGCTCTGAACTGCAGCAACGGTGATCTTTGTACTTTCTTGTTTTGTTTTGACCAAACCAGCAGGGTTTCTGGACCTTATTCAGGTTATTTTCTTAGCTAGCATTCTATCACTTGAACCCTGCATCCAACCTGGCTTTTTGCCAGTTATTCTAGAGGTGGAGTCTCAGGACTTTTCTGCCTAGGCTGGCTTCAAAGTGTAGTCCTCCAGATCTGAGCCTCCTCCGTAGTTAGGATTCTAGGCATGAGCCCCAGCACTGGGGCTAGGAGCAACTCTGTATCATTAAAGAGCTGGTCAGAAAGGTTTTAGTATACATTATTTTTGTGTGCACCATACATCCTAATTAACAGAGATGTTAAGTCTGAACTGACCTTTTACTCTGGATTAAATCTTTAGCCTGGGTAGAAAAGCAATTCTGACCATCCTATAAGACCACAGTGCTTTGCTGGAAAAGATGAGCAAATCCAATCAGCAAATCAGCTCGACAAACAAACTTACCCAGCTAGGGCAACATGAAGACAGAGCCAGGCACTTGGGAGATTATTTTTATCTGGAGCTTTTCAGTGCTTTCAAAGATCATCTTGTGGACAGCCCAGGACTTTTACAGCAGAGCAAGTAAATGAGAGGTCGTGATCTCTTAAGCCCAAACTGCTGGTGTTTTTCCGTCCAGCAAGGATGGCAAAAGCCCAGTCATGGGGGCCATCCTTTTTTCCTTCCCGTATCTGGCGAGGACGCTGAACGGCACTGACCTGCTTTCTGAGCCAACACAGGGCTCCCTTGGCCACCACAAATCAACTGGACCAGGAAGAGGAGTCAAACCCACCTAGGGTTCCTGCCCCATCAGTTAGTGTGCCTTTGAAAGGAACTGCAGCAGGCAAGAAGCCCACACAATGACCCATTTACACCAACAATCCAGCCTTTTAGGTAAGCAGATGTGATTTGCAAAAATCTTCAGGGACCTAGTTTGGGTTTGGGGTGGAGGGGAGAACAAAATGTGTCCACTCCTGCAGCAGAACAGGAAGGAAAAAAAATCAAACACTCTACCAAACAGAGCCAATCCCCAGATTTTGGAAGTGACTTTTAAGTGAACACTATCCAAAAGTTATTTAACAAGTCCTCCAATTCATCTTAATACCAAGGGCCAGATTTGTGTTTCTTTCACTTTGTCTGTTGCTACAGTGACTCACGCAGGGAAGGAAATGGGTAGGTCTTGTCCTCACCTCAGGAGTTTGGTTATTTTAATTAAGTACTACAACAAGTGGAGAAACACTTAGCTCACTGCATGTCATAAATAGGAATATAGTTTACAAAACAAATATTGCAGGAGTAGCAGTCATTATTGAGTAGGCAAAAGATGGTTGAAGCTGAACTCCAGTGATGCATTCCTATAATCGTAGCCGAGGCTGAGATCTGAGGATTGCAGTTCAAAGCCAACCTGGGCAAAGGAAATCTGTGAGACCCTTATCTCCAATTAACCACCAAAAAGCCAGACGTGGAGCTGTGGCTCAAGTGGTAGAGTGCTAGGTTCAAGCCAAACAAAACCAAACCAACTAACTCAGGGACAGCATCCAAGGCCCTGAGTTCAAGCCCAAGGAAAAGCATATTTAAAAAAAAAAAAGAAAGAAAGAATGGTTGAGCAGGGTACTGGTGGCTTATACCTGTGATCCTAGATACTCAGGAAGCTGAGGTCTGAGGATCAAGGTTTAAAGCCAGCCTGGGAGGGAAGTCTGTGAGATTCTCATCTCCAATAAACCACCAAAAATCTGGAAGTAGAGGCGTGACTCAAGTGATAGAGTGCTAGCCTTGGGCAAAAAAAAGCTGAGAAAGTGTCCAGGCCCTGAGTTCAAGCCCTAGTACTGGTACACACACACACACACACACACACACACACACACACACACACACACACGGGTCATCTACATGGGTCATCCAGCTATCTACCTCCTTAAATCAGTTGCTTTTCAAGTCGGTTACTTCGATGGCATCTGCAACAAGCCTAAGAGAAATTTCACAGCACCGAGGCTACGGCAGACCTTAAGAGAAGGAAGGCCAAAGTCTACGTGACAGGTTCAAGAAGCAACAATGAGGCCAAAACGATGTAGCTACACATGCCTGTTTGTTCTTTTCTCCTTTCAGGAAAGGAAAGTGATTCCTTGGCAATAGAATCAAATAAGAGCGAAATGGCCCAAGTCTGCAGAACAGTCTCAGGTGAATTTCTACCTGGACACGTTTCCTTGCGTCGTACAGGATAAAGGCTAACTAGACAAATATAACTTGATGGGCTGTCACGTTTACTGCATACTTGAAAACACCTGTGCCCAGCTGAGACCAGAAGTGTGTTGACTTGACGGGGCCCTGAGCAAAAATGGCCGCCCTCAACAAAATGGCCACCTCTGTACGGTGGCAGCTATGACCCTTCTGCCACCGGGAGTGGGGGCAGCCCCATCTCCGCTGGCCCTCACAAGCCTGGGAAGTCCCAGTTGTCCTCGGCCACCTGGCTGGCGTCATGTCAACAGTCCCTCGTGTAGGTGAGTTTTATTAACTCCTTGCGGTGGCGACTGACCTGTTCTGTTACCCTGACTGTCTCCTGTGCCGCTGCAACTCGCTTCCCAGCCTCTCCAAGAGCTACCTGGCAGCCGGAACTTTCCCTCTGGGCTCTGGAGTCACCCACGGAATGTAGCTGGGGACCTCAGCGAAGGGCCCTTATGTCCTCCTGGTCTACTGGCTGACGTCACGTGACCTCTCCTCGGATGGCCTTTGTTTACCTCCTCGGGAGTCAACCTGGGGCCTCCTGGCTTATGGGGTGCAGCCATGGGGCCCGGCTTGGCTATGTGGAGAATGTTACCCACTCTTGGGCATCCCCGAGCCGGTCCTGTGCTCACAGGCCCTGGAAGCTTAGTAAATATTTATCCAGCATGCCTGGTCTAAGCAAAAACATGAGAACCACCCTTGACCTGTTCTTCACCAGAAAAAGAAAACAATGCTCAGTATAACCAGTAAACAGGGAAGGACGCCCTTTAACCCTGCTCCTCCTCTGCTTAGGCCCGGACACGATAACAACAAGTAAACCAAGACAATTGACCACAGACTGTTCTTCTGATCGTTCCTCTTGCTTTTCCTCACCACATTGTCTACCCAGCGCAAGGTCCCCGATGAAGAACGCGCCCATACGTGAGCCAACTCGGAAGCCATGGGTTCAAGTTTACATCTTCAAGTTTACCTAAACTGCCATACACGGTGACTCCTGTCTTGAATGGCGTACTTTCGGAAAACAGGACATGTTTATCATCACACTACCCAAGTTAAAGCGTTTTGACAAATACGTCCCCCCATGGTCTTCCTCCGCCCACTTCATTCTTGCCGAACAGTTCCTGACATCTTGTGTGACTTACAGCTCCATCTCTTTCCCTGAAGAAAAACGACTCCCGGTTTTTAGAGGTTAAAAACACTGACTTTCTGCACCGCCTGTGGTGGGTCTCTCTTCCCCGCTTTGCATAATGCAAAGGCACTTCTTCAACTATCCACAACAGGCAAGGTACGCCGAAGTCCTCGTGGATGCTTCCAGAACGCCACACTGAAGGGCACACACTGTACTTTGTGTAGAGCAGGAAATGTCAACAGAAAAACCCCCTGCAGGGGAGGGTAATTAAGTTTTGCTTCCTACTCTTGGAAAAGCCTTTCCAAGGTCCACCCACCCGAGTTTGGTTTGCTCTCCAAAGAGCTTCTAGTGAGGGACACAGAAGCCATTGTCCCCCAGCACGCCCTTCAAACGGGGCTTTGTCTCCTTCCTTCACAAGACACTCTCCAAGAAAATGGTGCAGAATAACTGGGCCGCATGGTGTCCACTTGGTGTGGCTTACACGGACCTTTGTTGGAATGACCGAGAGAGAGCTGGCAGGGCCAGTATACCGAGGACTTGGAGGTGTGGAATGAAAGGAGAGGTGGTGAGAAGTTGGTGAGGATTAGGGAGTTTGTGCCAGCCTCTGTGGGTGCCATAGTTTGGATGACAAATGTCCTCCAAAGGCCCACATGCCGAGTGCTTGGTCCCTAGCCTAGGGTGCTGTTGGGAAGGGGGTTAGTGGTTAGAAGTGGGGGTCTGTGAGGATATGTCTTTTAAGAGTACATTGGGATCCTAGTCCCTTCCTCCCTTTCTGGTTCTTTTTCTCTTCTGTTTTTTTTGTTGTTGTTGTTTTTGCCAGTCCTGGGCCTTGGACTCAGGGCCTGAGCACTGTCCCTGGCTTCTTTTTGCTCAAGGCTAGCACTCTGCCACTTGAGCCACAGCACCACTTCTGGCCATTTTCTGTATATGTGGTGCTGAGGAATCGAACCCAGGGCCTCATGTATACGAGGCAAGCACTCTTGCCACTAGGCCATATCCCCAGCCCCTTCTCTTCTGTTTTTTGGGTTGGTCGTGGAGCCTGGGCGCCGTCCCTGAGCTCTTTTTGCTAGTTAGCTACCACTTTGAGCCACAGCACCACTTCCAGGTTCCTGGTGGTTACTTGGGGATAAAAGTCTCACAGACTTTCCTACCCAGGCTGGCTTCGAACCGTGATGCTCTGAGCTCAGCCTCCTGAGTAGCAAGGATTGCAGGCGTGAGCCACCTGTCCCTGGCGCCTCTCCGACTCTTGCAGCCAGGAGCTAAGCAGCATCCTTGGCCCCACAGGCCCAGAGAAGCAACAGGGCTAAGTGATTGTGGATGGAAACCTCTGAAACGCCGATCCAAAAGAAACCCTGCTTCCTTTCAAGCGGATTCCCTCAGGTAACCTGTCACAGTGATGGAAAGCTGACTCAGACAGTGTGGTACTAGATAATAACTCCCGGTATCAGGACACGCAATCGTGCAATGGCGTTGGGAACACTCCCGATGACACAGAACTGGTCCCCTGCAGAAAATGACCCACGGCGATCGCGGCTCTGCGTTCTGAGCCATTTTATAATGAGAAAATCCTGCCTGGGAGAGCACGCAAAGGCCAGGCCTGCAGAGTCAACGAATAGCAAGCCTCCGACAGTCGCATTTCCTCCACAGTTGGAGATGGCATCCTTACAAGTTTTAAGTTCTTTTAATGAAGAACAAAGGAAGTCTCTGTGATGGGGGGGGGGGTGTGCAATTCTCTTCCTCATGCACTCAGAGCTGGACACCCTGCTTGCCAGCTGCTCTGGACAACTTCAAACGACTCCTCAGATGCCACCGCTTCCCCCCACCTGCACTGAGGCTGCCCTGGGCTAAGCCTTCCACCAAGGGGACACCCCCCCCACCCCAACCCGGGCCACCACGGGGAAGGGCAAGCAGAGCCTTTCACTCGGAACCGAAACCTGATTTGCCCTGTTCTCCTGGGGTTTCTCTGGGTTCCGCCTGCCACATCATCCCTTCCCTCATTTTGTTCCAGTAACCAAACAGCCTTTCCTCATCTAGACGGAACCCCTTCCGGCCTCAGAGCCTTTACACATTCTCTCCCCTCATTCTGAAATGACCCCCATGCATGACCTCCTCCCGCACCTCCTACAAGTCCCTGCTTAATGTCACGGCTGTTTTTCTTCTTAGACCGCCTGATATCCACGGTATCGGCATGTATGTAGACCACCTGATAGATTTGTTTTTCTGCCCTGGAACATGTAAGTTGCCTCCAACAGGGAATATTGTCCAGTTAGCACCTTACTATATTGCCAGAACCTCAAACAGTACCCGGATAGACCTGGATGAGGTAATAAGGCTTCTTATCTGCTCGAATTTCCAGGCTGCTCTTTCATGAAACGTTTTCCTCAATACGCAATTTGTGTGACTATGCAAACATTTCAGGAAGGACCCAGGTCCAAAGTCGCAGGCTACAAAGGGACAAGACGATGTAGACGAAGCCAAGGGAGTGGGGACAATGCCGGTCTTTGTAGGAGGCTCTAGGCTGGTCCAGGCTGTCTGGGCCATAGAGCCTTCGTGAAGCGACTGCCCCCCCCCCGGGGGGGGGGTGAAGTGGGGTAGGAGGTAGGGGACCGCCTTCCTCTTCTTGCTAGCTCCTGTGCAGTTCTCCCGCCAGGCTAATGTTCATTCCATCTCATGAGGCACTGGAGTAAGTGAATAGATGTTGACAGCCCCCGATGCCCAGGCCCAGGGGAAAAACATCTGCTGATCCCACGTCACCTCCAGACCCGGAGTCCTGCTCCACCATTCTGCGAGTGGACAGAAAGCACACAGCACCAGCGGGAGAACCGGAAACTGTTCACCTTGTGAGAACTGCGCGGGAGAAACCTTCCTCTCTCGACTGAAAGCAAATGTGTTCTGGGGGGTGCATTGTTTGCGGCTTCGTTATTATTTAGTCTGCTCGTTGTCATTATAAAGGTGAGGTACAGAGGTCACCCTTTCTTAAGTCAGATAATGAGCACCTTTCTTTTGGTGCAAGGTCACCCTTTCCCTCTCGCTCTCCCTGTTTTCCCCTCCCCTCCCAGCCCACAAGTTTTAGCGTTCATGTTCAACATACCATCTGGTGAGTACTACTGCTGCATTTGCTCACTGTTTGTCCTTCTATTTCACCCCCCTCCCCTGCCCCCTCAAAGACAGAAAAATGAACAAACAAGACAAAAAGAAAAGGGGGGGAAAAAAAACAACCCACCTCATTTCCTTCCAATTCCTGGAGTCCATTTCAATAAATATTACATGATCAGAGGCACAGAGGCAATGAACCTTCGTGCGTCTCCCCTAACAGTTGTTTGTGGGCTTTGTGTATGTGTGTCAGTAACTGGGATATGAACTCAAGGCCTTGTGCTCTTTTAGATTTTTCTGCTCAAGGCTGGCACTCTGCCACTTGAGCCACACCTCCACTTTTTGCTGGTTGACTGGAGATAAGAGTCTCTTGGGCCAGGCACCAGTGGCTCACACTTGTAATCCTAACTACTCAGGAGGCTGAGATGTGAGAATTGCGGCTCAAAGTCAGCCTGAGCAGGAAAGTCCATGAGACTCTTATCTCCAATTATCCCCCAGAAAACCGGAAGTGGCGCTGTGGCTCAAGTGGTAGAGCGCTAGCCTTGAGCTGAAAAGCTCAGGCAGGGACAGCACCCGGGCCCAGAGGTCAAGCCCTATGGCTGAACAAACAAACAAAAAAGTCTCCTGGATTTATCTTCCTGGGCTGGCTTTGAACCACAATCTTCAGACTTCCACCTTCTATGTAGCTAGGATTACCTAAGTGCATTTTGATGGTCTGTAGGATCAATCCACTGGCAGCTGACACGAAATATTTCAATATACAGAATCGCAAACATTAATGAATTATCAAATATCATCCCTCTGAGTCAAATCGCTCACAGAGAGGGGGGAAAAAAAACCCACTAGGAATTGTGGTTCCCACAATGTCCAGAAATAGAATCTGTAACATATGATGAGCCTAATTAAGACATCTGGGAGCTTGATTTAAAAAAAAAAAAGCAATTATGTAATGGGAGGCGATCTATAATAACTCAGAATAATACCATTTAAATGCCACTTAAGCAAGGACTGCTCGCCCCGCTATGGAATGTCATTCACCGGACCTCGGACCTGGACGCGACGGGTCAGGACCGGTGCGTTCATCCACACAGTGGTCCCTCTGCAGACACCTCCGGCTAGCAACTCCCGCCACACGTCCAACATCAAGACAGACTCCAAAGACAGACAGAGGGACGACATCATCTCTCCCACCAGGATCTCGAAACCAAAACAGGGCAAAACATACACACACACAAAAAGCACACCATAGCCAGGGCGTCTGTGGCTCACACCCTGTAATCCTGTCTACCCATGAGGCTGAGATCTAAGGATCATGGTTCAAAGCCAGCCTAGGCAGGAAAATTCATGAGACTGTTATCTCTAATTAACCACCAAAAAGCCAGAAGTAGTGCTGTGTCTAAAAGTGGTAGAGTGCTAGCCTTGAGAAAAAAAGTTCAAGGACAGCACCCAGACCCTGAGTTCAAGCCTCAGGACTAGCACACATTAAAAAAAAAAAAACACAAAAAACAAAGTACACAGCAAAAGCAAACTAGGAAAGGGCACCCAGGGGCTGTGGTACACAGAAGAGAATGTCACACAGAGAAGAATGAAGAACAGCTTCCTACAAGGACTAGCGTGCAAGCTCAATATTGACACTTGCCCAAGAAACAAGGGACCAAGACATTCCAGAGACCCCTACATGAGAAGCAGAGATACAAGGACGCTCCCGAGGGGACCTCTGTGTATTTATTTCCTAAGCCCCCGTCGGTCTGCAAGACCTCGTGCACACACTCCGTATTTGCATGGTCCAAAAGGTGAAGAGAGGACCAGCTCAGACACATAGAACCTCACTCATAAATACTTTAGACCTGCTAGCTGAATCCCACTCTCCACCCATCCTGCCTGCCTCCCAAAGCCCTGACAGAGGTGGCATGGGGGTAAGCTCACCAATGTATTCCCGTTCCTAAATGAAATGCCTGCATCAAGCAGGTGCCGGGCAGTCCCGGACTCGGGGGAGATGCGGGCCACGAAGGTGGGCGGGCAAGATGAGCTGGCCCTGAGTGGCTATGAGAACTACCAAGGCCGGCTCTACGGAGGTGTCGGGAGATCCAAGGTGAGATTGGTTTGGAGGCTGGTATCAAGAGGGAGAGAAGCCAGTGGGTTGTCTCCTGCCATTCAAGAGCAGGTTCTTAGGGGCAGGGAGAGTGAATCGATTCAGCTGCAGACGTGTTGGTCTTAGGGAAATTCACGGGCGAGCAAAGGCACAAATCTGGCCCTAGCGGGATAGGAAGATCTAGGGACAGGACGCCGGGAACACTGCGGGCCCCGGGTGAGAGGCGCCGGCTGGGAGCCAGGTACCTTTCCAGAGGTTATAACAGCTGGCCTTATGGGCGGGGCTCTTGGCTGGAACTTGTAATTCTAAGCTACTTGGGAGGCAGAGATTGCCAGATCTGGACTCAAGGCCAGCTGAGCACAAAAGAAACGTGCAAGCTTCCCTCTCGATCAACAGCTTGGTGCCGCTACGGGGGGAGCTCTGTGTCGCGGCAGCCCCTCCGCCATGACACGAGGAAGCCTAAGCAGGCCTAGCTGCTGCAGACAGAACGCACGACTCCACCTCAAAAATAACCAACGATCAAGGGCACTAAAGGGTCTGGAGATTTGCAAGGCCTCGAGTTAGGTCCTCAGCTCACAGGGGAAAAGAAGGACTAGAGGTATGGCTCAAGTAGTAAAGCACCTTGAGGCCCTGAGTTCAATCCCCAGTTCAGTACTGCTATAAACATAGACGAAACAACAAAACCCACCAACAAATCATAAAATAAAATAGATTAAAAAAAAAAAACAACAACAACTGGGGCTCATTTTGTGCCGAATAAGGCCTCCCATCATATAACCACTGACAGGGTACCAAACTCCCATGTGTCTTCATCAGGCCAATCATACTATTTCCCCTTGGGAAGCAACCACCGGTTGCTCTAGCAATGCGCTATTAGCCTATCCCGTTCAACTCTAAAGGCTGTGGATAGCGGAAGCACCAGCTCCGTCACCTCCAGAAGGGCAGGTGGCGGTCTGCACGGCGCCAGCTGGATTTAAAAGCAGTCGAACCCAAAGAGAACACAACCGTGCTCAGGCGCGATGTGTACAAGCTGACGGCTTTCGTGTCAGCCAGGATCCTCTTAGGTGTTCATTTCTGCGGGAACAAGGAAGCTTATGGGAAGGATAAGGAGCATATCTGAATGTCTCCCATACACTTGGCTTTGCCACCCTGCAGATGACGTCACCGAATGGTCCACGTAAGTCTTTCTAAAGCACTCGGATGATTGTGAATGAAGTAAAATGAGGAAGCAGCTGACCCGGTAGAAAAGGGCAAAGTCGCTAGAGAAAGAGATGGGTACTTGTGACCAGAAAAGCTTTATTTCAATTTTCTTAACTTCTTACAGTTAGATAGTCAACAGATTAATAGAGTAAAAATCACTCTGATGAAAGTAAAAATGCATACCTATTGCACAGTTTCCTCCATAAAATTAAAACAACGTTGAGTATAAGGAGACAGGAGCACTGCCACAATCTAGATTGTCCAATATGGATGAAATGATGCCAATGAGAACTAAAATGATAAAGTTAGCACCTTAAAAAAAAAGTATAGCAATATGGAAGTCGTTTGCCAGATCTTGCATTTTTTTAAATCAAAATTAGAAATGATTTTGGTAGTCAACCCAAACTGAACATATCCCATTTTTTCATAGTCCAAGGTAATGGCATTCATTTAACAAACATGTGGAGAATATGTACTGTATACAGAACAATGTCCTGGGCAGCACAGACAAAATATCACTGTGCCATGGAGAATACTTTCTCACTCACGTAATGAATTATCTAACTTAGCAGAGACATGTGCTGAAGAAGAGAAACAGAACACAGGCTAAATGTAAAATGTAAAGGGAGAGGGCACCATTTCAGGTGATAGTGAAGAAAGTCATTAAAATATTCTTCCAAAATTCTACAATTGAAATCCGATGTGAATGACCTGATCCCGCTTTTTCCCTTGCTGGAACTTTCCTCACTCCGGTGTTTCCACAAATGCCGATTTCTGTATGCTCATTTCATATTTATGTCCTCCCCAACTTGGGACAAATTCACCTCTTCCACGATTCACTTACATAAGAGCAACTTTTCACTCTTCCCTTTAAACCCACCCTTCCATGTTTTCTTGGTTCTATTTTTCTCTACCGTTCACCATTTGATCAGATCTTCCATTTTTAAACCAGATCACAAGTTAGGAAAAAAAACCCACGTGGCTTGCTGGTCCAGAGGCCTCGTGTCTATGCATAGGAAGCCATTTTCCACCTAACAGGTAAGGAAGGAATGGACACGGTAGAGTCAGCCAGGGGCATGCCTTCGTTCAAGGAGAGTCGACAGCTAGCAGCAGTACTGAAAGAGCAATGTGGGGGCTTGCTTTTAATCCCACGCTTGTTCAAATTACCCTGAGTTCAAGCCCTGGGATTGGAAGAAAATAAAAGCGGTCGGTGAACTCCCAAAAGTAGGGCAGTGAGTCTCATAAGCCATCGGATTATTCTTCATCTGGAGATACACTACACATATTATAGTGTCAGAGAAAATTTTCTGATAGAGGTATACATTTCCAGGTAGAAGGTAAAGACTACATAAATGCCTAGCCTTTAGGTTTCTCTCTCTCAAAGTAAGAGCAGATACAGTACCTTAATAAACAAGAGCAGACTGGCTGAAACAATTAGGTTTACCAACAAAAGTTGGTCCACTGATGTATGTAAAAGCAAAACCAAAAGCAACTCTTGTGGATGACATCACCTCTGGCCCAGCAACTGTCAGGCCAAGGCATAGACTGCAGTTCTGTCTGGTTTGGAGCTTCTCTTGGGTGATGACATTAACTCTTCAGCGAACTGTTGTTTGCTTGGGTATTCAGAGAAAATACTAGCTTTGAGTCGCCCCCTGTGGCATTTCCCAGCCTGCATTGCCCTGCATTCTACTAGTCTAAAAAGCTTGCAGGCAGGTGGAGGCCTCAGGTAAGTTTCGTCTTTCCTCACGTTAGTGTGTGAGTGTTTCATGAATAGCTTCCTCTCACACGTCCCTTTGGTTCTCTACTACTTGGAACTGATAAAGAAATCTTCATTTCCCTCCTGAAAATTCCAGACTAGTCAAATCACAGGAAAGCCACTTTCTCTCCCCAAAACACATCGACAGATTACAGCGTTTATGTAGAGTGATTCTGCTAATCAAGTCAAAATGTTCCTTTTTACAGTACAGAGACAAATCCTCAAATGCACACAAAGTCCCTCATTATGCACAGAAAAGCATAATAACATGTGCATACTGATTAGCATAATTATTTTAGTAAAACACATCTTCTAAGATGTAGGTATAATGAAATCTTGTTTTTACAGCAATGTCAAAAATTACATATATATGTATATATGCAGGAATTCTCCAGAAATCCTCTCCAGATCAAATTCAAATCTCTTAACTTTTAATTTTCTTTGATAGAAGTCATTCCCAAACACATATAACTGTCTTGACGCTTTAAACAAAGAAAACTGAATTTCAATTTTAAATTTGCTATTGAATATCCACTGTTAATCACTAGTCTGATGAAAGAAATCTCTGCTCCTGATTATTCTGTGAACTTTTTCAAAGTCAGAGCTCAGTGTGGTTAGGTTTTACCTTCGTCGGGCATGGGTTTGAATGCAGGGCCAGGGCGGTCCCTGAGCTTTTTTTGAGCACAATAGTGCTCTGCCACTTTGACCCACAGTGCCACTTCCCAGAGCCCAGCTATCAATTCTTGAAGCTAGCTTGGTTCTGTCTCGGGAGTTTAAACATCCCAGTTTTAATTCAAGATTTTTTTTAATTAGCATGTGTTTGTAGTACAAGAGCAAGGGGCTCCCTACACACCTCTGGTGTAGTCAAAGGAGTCTCACCCTCCAAACGCCCGTCGTCCTGTCTGAGAACCCATGTCTCTGGGTCGGTTACCTGAGCGAATCACGCTTCGAATGAAGCGCAAAGCAGCAAAGGCCTGTGCTGAATGAAGGCTTGGTCCTGCGCCGGTGGTACTCCGGGGTCCCTGCCATGATCCTGTCTCGGCGCAGACCCACGCAACGCGGGGCTGAGCCCTGTCGACTTTCCACGGTTACGTCGCCTTTGCAGTGCTTGGTCACAGTGACCGAGAGCTGCCTGATCACACATCACCATGCTGACGGCTGCCAAGTCTGCCCAGCACCAGCCCAGAGCTGCACTGCCACAGGGCAAAAGAGTAGGCGACTGAACTGAACAGGGAGCGCGAATCGGGGTGGGCAGAAGCAAGAGGGCGAGCCAGGAAAGCCGGGCGTGCTCTGTTACACCTGCTGCCCGGCTGACCGGTCGAGTCCCAGGAGACCAGCCCTGAGCCCTTCTGAGGGTGGCACACCCAGGACCTAACTACTTTCCACTAGGCCCACCTACTAAAAACCCACCGCCTCTACCACGACACGACACCGAGGACCAAGCTTCCAGTACCATGAGCCTTTGGGGGACACAGTACTGTCTAAAGATTCACCCCAAAATCTATGTGCAAAATAAATGGGGACCTATTTATGTGGACATAGACAATTATTTTATAAGTGATGCACAAAGCCCTATGTTTGTTGTTTTTTTTCTGGGAAAATGCAAGGGCTTGAAGGTTTGGAACCCACATCCTGATTTGATGTAACAAATAATTTGAATAAAGCAAGCATGTGATCCAGGCACCAAAGGCTCACACGCCTAGCTAGCTACCATGCCGGGCTAGCTCACATCCTAGCTACCTACTCAAGAGGCTGAGATCTGAAGATCTCAGTTCCAATTCAGCCCAGGAGAAAAAAGTCTGTGAGACTTATCTACAATCAACCACCAGAAAGCCAGAGGTGAAGGTGCGGCTCTAGTGGTAGAGTGTTAGACTTGCAGCTTCCAGGTCCTGAGTTCAAGCCTCAGTACCAACACCACACACACACACACACACACACACACACACACACACACACATTTCTTCTTCTGAAGAACTAGCGCTATTTGAGCCTCCGGATGCTGTGGGAAAATGCCATCTTTAGATCTTCCCCCCTACCCAATATTTGACTAATATTTGGCTCTTTCATAAATAAAATTTCAAGTGCAAAAACAATGTTAAACAAGAAAAGAAAGCTTAACCCATACTCCTTTCATGCTAGCCCATCCATTTTTTAGGTTTATTTGGGTCATCTATTTTTCTTTCCCTGCTGATGCAATATCATTTTCCTGCCTTTGTAATCAAAGCTTGCCTGTAATCGTCTATCCCCCTTTATCTCAGTTACCGCAGGGTTGTAACATTATGAATGGACAGCTCTGTAAAATGGGCTGAGTAGACCACATTGCCGAAGGGGAATTCTTGCTCTATTTCACTGTGAGTTCTGTGTACGTCCCGGGCCCTCCAGGCAACATCACAGGTTCTATGGTTTCGAAATGTCTTTTCCAGAGCTTCCGAACCACTCGTGAATCTCGACGAAGATTCCCTTCCCTGACGTGGTGCTTTCCCCATCCCGTCAACTGCACGCATACGAAGGCAGCGTGGACACCTTCGCTTACCCACTGGGACAGGCCAAGAGCCGCGAGGGCCGGCGGGTAGTGTGGCTCACCACCACTTCCAGAACTTTCAGCACTGGTCACTCCATCACCACCCCGTACACCCCTAAGAAAGGGGAAGGGATTCCCAGCGTCACTGGCTGCTGACCATGACATTCGTCATAGGCCCCTAGCTGATGCAGCATCGGGAATGTGCTACAAAACGCAGCAAGGACCCCCCCCCCACACACACACACACACGCACGCATGCTCCATGCTTCTGATCAACACTGGTGCGACCCGAGCCTCCCTGTCTCTAGCCCAGAATGTCACTCATGGGGAAGGGTGCACTCTCTCTCCATGCCTCCAGGGGCGGCCGCCCATGCCCACGCCTCACCAGAGAAGTGGGACGTTTCATATTCATTAGTGGTTGCGGTGTCTCAGAGGTACAGAAAACAAAGTCTTAATCTTAAAAGGGGGGAGGTGGGAATGTGGCTTAGCGGCAGAGTGCTTGCCTAGCATGCATGAAGCCCTGGGTTCGATTCCTCAGCACCACAGAAACAGGAAAGGCCGGAAGTGGTGCTGCGGCTCAAGGGGTAGAGTGCTAGCCTTGAGCAAAAAGAAGCCAGGGACAGTGCTCAGGCCCTGAGTTCAAGTCGGCCGCCAAAAAAAAGGGGGGGAGGGGGGAAGAAAGACTGTTTCCTTTTAAAATCTAAAAAATTGTGACAAATTATTTCATGCTGCCAAATATGTTTATCCCTAGAAACTTGTCAGATGTTTGCCTTGAAGGGAGCATAAGTAACTCCATTTCTTAAATTTAAATTACAACTGGGTGCCAATGGCTCGCACCTATAATCCTAGCTACTCAGGAAGCTCAGATCTGAGGATCCCAGTCCAAAACCAGTCCAGGCAGAACAAGTCTGGGCGACTCTTATCTCCAACTAACCACAAAAAGCCGGAAGAGGAACTGTCGCTCAAGTGGTATTGGGCAAATCTTGAGCACAAAAGCTCAAGTTGGCAGAGGGGGTGCGGGGGGAGTTAAATAACAGGGTATTTTAAAGCATATATCAAATCACCCAGTCTTAACAATGATCAATTCACAGACCATCCTGTTTCATCAAGAGCTCTGGAAAAAATAAATAAATATAAAGTATATGTATATGTATCCATATATATCCCTCACCAGACTCAAACATCTATTATATATGGAAGCAGGTTCCGGACATCATTTATTCCATGCATGAACAGTTCACTGTGTTAAATCTCCTTCTGAATATAAGAATCTGAATTCATTTGGGTAGTGTTTATGTAATTCTATAACAGTAAAGATTAAGATGTAGCATTAATTTATTACAGAATTACATAGAGAAAACCAGAGCAAAACCCTGGCCCTGGGTGCCTCCCTGTCCTATTTTCTAAAATATTTATTTTCCAGATAAATGAGGCCCTGGGTCATGACAGAGCTAATTTACCACCCCGCTCGAGCCAGGTCAGCAAGAAGAAACTAGTAACCAAAGCACACTTTTTAATGAAATCACATTACTCCGCAGAGGAATAAATTGCATTATATCCAAGTACCTATTATCCTACCTAAATTAAAAGCCTGAAAGAAGAAAGAATTGTTCTGAATACCAAATGTACTCAATGGGCAAGAAAACCTTGAGTATCTGTAAGCAAGTCTTTTCCCCCTACACCCCGAGTGAAATGATACTGGCTTCTGCTTTTGGGTTAAGATTGTGGCTGGTGGGTATTGGCTTGAAGCTCATCAGTCATCATCTCAGTGAATTAAGGTTTAGAACAAAATCCTTTCAATGAGATCATCCGGGCCATTTTATTTTAGAAAGTATAAGAAAAGGAGAAGAGAAATGTAAGCAGGAAGCTATTTTTAGATGGTTGGATAGATGGACAGATACACACACACACACACTCTCTCTCTCTCTCTCTCTCTCTCTCTCTCTCTCTCTCTCTCTCTCTCTCTCTCTCTCTCTTCTCTAAGCCAAAATCCAGGGCCTAATATCTGGGCGTTCCTGGGCAGCAGGGCAGGGCGGGGCGGGGCTGACCCTCTCTCCCGCCCAGGGAAACCCAAGCGGCCGGCAGCAAAGCAGCAGAGTCAGCATCGTGGACAAAGAGAGAGCCGAGCAAAAAGGCAGCGCATTTTCCAAGCCGAGCCTGGCTGTGAGCACCAGACAAAGCTCCAGGGATGGGCCTGGACAACCCGAGGCCATCTCCTGTCCTCGCTAGTCATTTTTCAATCTCACTTTTTCTCCTGTCCACTTCACACCTGACAAAAACGAGCAAGCCCAGCCTACCAAGTGTGGGAAGGAATGCAGCCCCAAGCCCAGGCTGAGGGCAGGGTATGCGGGCTCGGAAGCGCGCACCCCGAGATGACCACCTCAACAGACCTGGCAAACAGCAGCTCTCTAGCTCGAACACGCCAAGCTGCGGGCTTGCACTGACTCTAAGCGGCTGCATCTCTGACTAGGCGACAGGTTTCCTTTTGTTGGGAAAGATGAGCTCTCTCTGCAATGCAACAAGCCTCGGTTCAAATCCTTGCTCTTCAGCCAGCCACAGCTTGACCTTGAACTCTTACCTGGAGGTCAGAAATAACCTTCACAAAGCTTAGTTTATCACGGTTCTGAAGGCAAAGTAGCACCTGCAAGCCAGGCGCCAGCAGCTCAGGACTATAATCTTAGTTACTCGGGAGGCTGAGATCTAAGGGTCAGGGTGTGAAGCCAGCCCAGGCAGGGAAGTCCACCCTCAGACTCTTATCGCCAATGAACTACCAAAAAGCCAGAAGTGGAGCTGAGTCTGAAATGGCCAAGCACTGGCTTTGAACAAAACATTTCAGGGACAGTGTTCAAGCCAAATTTAAGCACCAGTGTACACACACACACACACACACACACACACACACACACACACACACACACACACACCCTACAACCTCCCAGGAGCTCTGTTAGAACAGACATGGAGATTTTCATCAACACTGTTTTGACCAAAAAAAAAAAAAAAAAAGGAATGCCTATTGTGTCAGATATTAGTGTAGCCCAACAATTAGAACTAAGCCTCAACTGTTTCATGCAACTCGTAGGCGCAGCCAGTGGCCTTCTAACTCTTGGCAAACTGGAACACATTTGTTTTTCCGGTGCCCTCTCGGGAGTTCAGCCAGCGTGTCCTTTCTGTCCCCAAGGGCCCATTCTGAGCCCAGCCCTTATAATCCTGCTAATGACCTCTGACAATGCAGGTGCTTACCAGCCCAGACCCTCCCCCTCCCCCCAACTCCAGACATCATTAAGACCCTTAACTCAAACAAGGTATTCTAGACAGCCATTGCCAATCGATTACAGAGCTGGCAAGGCTGCAATCCACAATGTGAGAAAGTTCCCATGTGTCTGTACTTTCATCTGGGGGCCCCTGAAGGCTTGCATAGAAAGATCCCATAAATTCCCAAACACGTAGTCGGCCCGAGGAGGTGAGAGGAAAAACTGCAAAAGCACACATTTCACAAAGTAAAATTTAGTTAGGTTTTTTTTTTTTAATGTGTGTGTCTTACGACTATAAGGCGTTCTACTACAGTACAAAGAGGGCTACTACTAGCCTTTAGCACTTTAAAGGCTCTCTGTGACTGTTAGCATGTCCACACAGATGAGCTTGACTGGATACAAGGTCAAGTAGAACATTCAGCGCAGCGGCTCATGCGTTGCTCTGTGTTTGAAAACTAGGGTCCCCTGTGCCTTTGTGTGTAGAATGTATTCTCTCTTCCAGCTTCTGTGTTCCATGGTGGCAGATTCCAGGGTGAGAGTTGTTTCTCAACAACTAAAGCATCTACACTGAGCAAGTATTATTACCTCAAATATTTCTGAAAGACTGGAATGGTCTCCTCCATTAGTCCTCCGGGAATAATCCTTAACCAGGCCTTGGTGCTGGTTAATCTAAGAGACATTAAAGGATTACTAAGGCTCACTGCTGGGTGATCATGACTTCATCAACAAATGACGGAATCCACGGATGAATTCAAAATGTGTGGGCACCACAGGGGGTGGCGGAGCTGGTGAAGGCGGGGTCTGGTTGGAAGCAGAGAGTGTCCTTGAGGGTTCTTGTCCTGGGCTGCTCTTTGCTTCCTGGTCCCAATGAGGTGACAGCTCTTCTCCACCATGCCTGTGCTGTGAGGTTTCTGTAGGGCACAATGGGCCTGAAAGCAAGGGTACCAGCCAACCAAGGGCTGCGTCCTCCCAGGCCATGAGCCCCAATCCATCTTTCCTGCTTTAAGTTGCTCCCGGGTATCCCTCACAACAACAAAGACAAAGCTGTTTTGTTTTTGTGTTTAACTTGACGGTCATCTTGACTATCCTGGTCATAAAAGGGGAGTTTGGCCAGCTTTCCTGGGGATGATAGCATCCTACGGGGGGGGGGGGATGGGGGGGGACAGCTAGGGGGTACGTACCGGCTGTCCATCCACTAGTGCTCACGAACGTCCCATTGGAAGAGGAAAAGAAAATAACACCATGCACACTCACGTTCAGACCCGCAGTTCCCAGACTAAGAAAGTATTCCCGTCACATGAGCTGGGTCTACACAGGATGAGCACCTTCTCCCACCCTTCATTGTCCCGGAAGATCCAGTACCACGCACAAGCCTACACCCTATAAGAAAGAGGTGCTGAGAGAACACTTAGAAATCAAGCACAAGAAGTCAGGTGCTGGCGGCTCACGCCTGTAATCCCAGCTACTCGGGAGGCTGAGCTCGGAGGATCATGGTTTGAAGGCAGCCCAGGCAAGGAAATCTGTGAGGCTCTTATCTCTACGTAACCACCAGAAAACTAGAAGTGGTGCTGTGGCTCAAAGGGGTAGAGCACCAGCCTTGAGCAAAAAAGCTCGGGGAAAGTACGCAGGCCCCGAGTTCAAGCCCTACAACTGGCAAAAAATAAAAAGTAAAAACAAAAGCTTAGCACAAGCCCTTCTGGCAGGTGCACTAGCCGTGTTAGTGATGTCGCTTGAGCAGCTCCGCCTTCACAGAGATCTGGGGTAGACCTGCCCGAGTGAGAAGGGATCGTTATACCTGTTCTCCTTGTGGTCCCAAGTGGAAAGTGACACTGGAAAATAGCCTAAGCCTACCGGAGAACAGTGACTATCTGGGTCTTCAGGTTAAACACAAGGCCAACTATATATTTCTTGTATACAATTAATTGGTCTAAGGCTAAGGATACAGCTATGTGATAAGAGCACATGCTTAGCAAGTACAAGACCCAGGTTCAATCCCCAGCATGCCTAGATAGATAGATAGATAGATAGGCACACACACACAGACAGACAGACAACCTGTTGATTACCAGAAGAACCTAAAACTGAGAAATAAGCAGGTAAGTGATAAGTAGGCAGATAAATGGACAGATAAGCAAGCACGATAACTGTTACTGAACACCAGAATGGGTAGCTAAGAGTCCATTTACCTGCATGTCTTAAGCTCTTCTAGTAATCAGTCGCATTTCTTGTGTTCCTTTCTATAGAGTAGCCATAATAGCTTTAGTGGCAAACACAAACAACCCTCCCTGGAGGACAGCAGGGGTTCCAACCAGAGGAAGACCAAGAACAATAAACTATAAGGAGATGCAAACAACCACTGACTTTTCTTCCACACTCCAGAAGAGCTTTGAGCAACCTCAACCACCAGGCCCAACGGAGAGAGAACAGGTGATTTGTGAAGGTGACGCAAAAAATTAGAAGCAGGAGTTAAGGGAAAGAAAGAAGAGACGGGCAGGAAGGAAGCGTGCGGACTAAGGAAGAAGACGCGCTGCCCACACAACAGAAGCAAATCCGGGGCGAGGAAGAGCCACGATTCCCCAACAGGGCGGCAGCACCATGCACTCATCCAGACGCAGATTCCACGCTGCCGTACCCCAGTCAGATAATCACATTCATAATCTCATTCCCCTGGACAGGTCATCTCTAGAACTGCGAGTGAAGATTCTTTATAGGGATCGGCCGGTGCAGAGGAAGGAAGGTGAAGGGAAGTTTACCAAGGCTCCGGGACCACGCTTGCCGAAAGTGGGCTAGGAAAGTATAAAGCCCGTGCGTGTCCGTGTGTTCATTAAACGCTGTCGACCACGCGTCACACGCCTGCGGTACACTGCGCCCCGCGAGACCGTCATCAGAAGGGGGAAACGGATGGACAGGGCTGGCTTCCGGGTGCCTAGAATCCTAGCTACTCAGGAGGAGGCTGAGATGGAAGGATCGTTGGTTCAAAGCCAGCCGAGGCAGGAAAGTCCAAGAGACTTTTATCTCCAGTTAACTACCAAAACAAAGCCAAAAACACAAAAGTGGAGCTACGGCACTAACCTTGAGCAAAGAAAAAAAAAAAGCTCTAAGACAGCACCCAGGCCCTGAGTTCAAGCCCTAGGAGCAACACATGCAAAAACATATTTTAAGTGAGGAGAAAAGGAGATTCAAAGCCCCTCTTATGAGCTAGGGGTGGCCACCCGTGAGGTAATCCCACGTGCCAGCTGAATTCTGAGAAGGGACAGGCAATCTGCAGGGCAACCACAAGGGAAAACATTAGAAGGAAGTTCAGAAGGGTTTCTAGAAACCCTGCATGAATAGGGCAAAACAGTAGCGAGGAATCCTCGGTCCCCCGCTTCGCTGCAGACCCCAGTTCAACCTTAGCCCATGAGTCCTCGGAGCGCGGGGGACACCGGGTCCCCAGTGAGAGGGGGACACCGACCGTGTCCACCACAGAGGGCAGCAGACATGGCCAGGGCACCAGCCACACCTCTGCAGACCTGACCCAAGGGCCGTGGTCAGGGAATGGCAATCCTTCTGGACTTGATGAACGGTCCACAGGTCTCCATGGAGACCACCTGGAGGGGAAGGGGCACTGACTGGGGGGGGGGGCGGGGGGTGTCTTGCACTTCCTCCACCAAACCAGAGGCCCTAGAGTACTGGTGTGACCTCAGAAAGTCTGGGGCAAGCCAACCAGCCTTGGGAAACATTCAGGCAACAGCCAAGAGGAATGCAGGCTGGATTTTGCAAACCCAGGTGGACTTCCCTGGGCCACAACAATACCCAGGCCAACGTAGGTGAACGCAAAGCCAGGGCTGGGATTCAGGAAGACCAGCCCCGAAAGACAAAGAGCACCCCGCCCGGCCCCCACGGCCTGAACTGCGGTGTTACATCACACTCGCTGTGGCTAGACCTCGCTGTTGAAGCAGAAATGCATTCTTTCACTTTGCCATGCATTTAACAGCTTGACCCAAACCCTAGCCCCTTGCTCCGTGCCCCCGTGCCTTCCCCTCGGAGCTTTCCGCGCAGGGTTTTTATTAAGGATGTAAAGGGGATCTCTTTCATGGAAATGTAGCATCTGGACGCCCGTCTGAAATGGGACTTTAGGGAACTTTCCAGAGGTGGCGGTTCTAAACAGTCGTGCCTCGCTGACCCGCGCAGACCTCTCCGGTTCCAACAGGGGAGTGAATGAGTAAGCCCTGTGTTAATGTTCAAACTCTGATAATCAGGGCTGACATTAATTTACCACGCCCGGCGGAGCGGGAGCCGGAGCGGTGCCTACGTCCCGCTTCAAGGACAAAGTGGGCCTTGTGTGGCCCCTGCCCCGCAGAGGACACGGCGGCCCAAGACCACACAGCTAGAAAGTGGCTGGACTGGGAACGGGGCCCAGATCCTGGACGCCCCCTCCCCCTCCCCCTCCCCTCACCCCCCAGGGTGAGGATCCCTGTGGGGGAGGGGCGGGAGGAATGGCTGTTTGTATGTGCTGGTACTGGCGGTTTGAGCTCAGGGACTGGGCACTATCCCTCAGTTTTGTTGCGGTTGTTGAAGGCTAGTGCTCTACCACTTGCGTGACAGCTTCACGTCTGGCTTTTTGGGGTGCTTCAGTGGCAATAAGAGTCTCACAGACTTTCCTGCCTGGGCTGGCTTCAAATGGCAATCCTTGGATCTCAGGCTCGTAAGTACCTGGGATTACAGGATTACCCAGTTGAATACCACTTATTTTCTTTTTTGACAGATATACACATAAAGGTGATACATTTACTTACTAGAATATTAGTCTACACAAATTAATAAAGTACAGAACTGTGTACAATATGGATATATCTTGAGAGTATTATTCTGTTATGATAATCACAAATGTTCACACATCACACCATGTCTATTATAAAAAATATCCAGGAGAGCTACATCCAGAAAGGCAGGGTCTAAGTTTGCAATTTCTAGGTGCTGAAGAGAAATTAGTAGGCAAGATACTCAAGTGTTCTAAGGCCTTACCAAAAAGTACTGATCTGTCTTGATACAAAACCCTACTAGCCCGTGAAAAAATAATGCTAAATATTACAATTTGAATTAAAAAAATTATAGTAAGTCTGAAAAGGCTTCACAATCTGCCCTTCTTGTATTTTTTTACATTATAAATTTAATTTTAATTAAGTAAAAATTATATATTAATGATAATTATGTCATTAGCAATTATGAATTATGCATTCATATAATGTATTGAATAAAATATAGTCATTAAATTACATTAGTATGTGTTAAAATCTAAATTACTTATGATTTGTCATCACAATTCTATGTTCATTTATATTAGTTATGTATAAACAGCCTGGTGCTTTATACATATATATGTATGTATATATATATGTCTTTTGGAATAGCTGAATCGTTACTCAATAAATGTATTACTTCACATCAATTCAAAAACAAGTATCAGTAATACATGAAAAGTTCAAGCTTGTCTCTCTTCAGTGTGATGATTCATAAGTTAGGGTCTCCCTTCTTTTCTGAGGGGGTCCTGGAGGTTGAATGCCACTACTGGAACCAGGCCCCCAGTTCTGTGATTTCCAGTTTGTTTCCGAGATACGGTCTCACTCACTTTGTCCCAGCCAGCCTCTAATTCCCAAACTCCCCGCCTCCACTCCCTAGACAGCTGGGGATCGATCGCGTGTCAGCTGGGTTCTCCCATGTAGAGAGACCCCCCAGCACATGTGTGGAGAGCAGAGGCGGTGGGGGACAGCAGGAGGCCGTGGAAAGCCTGTGTTTTTCATCCGAGGTGATCAAACAGCGTGAGAAAAAAGATGAACATAATCTCATCGCATATCACTCCCTCGTCGGAAAATCCTCTCCTGTCCAAAAGCCTGCTGAACACATTTTTGTTGCACTACGTTACTGACACTATCAAAGCTAGGATTGTCTCAAACAGCGGTTTCCATCTCTTAAAAAGCTTCGTTAGCAAAAAGAAATCAAATTTAACCCCCCCCAAAAAAATGTTTAAAAAATCAAAATGTCATCTTTTTAGCCAGGTGCCAGCGGCTCTTGCCTGTAATCCTAGCTACTCAGGAGGCTGAGACCTGAGGATCAAGGTTCAAAGCCAGCCTGGGCAGGAAAAGTCCTTGACACTCTCATCTCCAACTGAACACCAAAAAGCTGGAAGTGGAGCTGTGGCTCAAGAGGTAGAGCCCTGAGCACTAAAGCTCAGGGACAGCGCCCAGGACGGACACAAACAACAACAACAAAGAGTCAGCCTTTGCATTCCGTGATACTAAGGAAATGTTAAGTAGCTATCTGAGATATGATGATGTTGTAGCAATTGTGCTGAGAAGATATTTGCCTTTTAGAGCTATAAGCGGAAATAACGGCAATGGAAAATTAGTTTTCTCTAGAAGGCAAATTGTTTTCTTAGTGAGTGGGTATCCTATGTACATCTTTAAAAAGATCATTACCAGGTGTCATTTGTTATAGTTGCTATTTTTAGAATTGTGGCAAAGTACACCTAGTGTAAAATTGACCACTTAACCGTTCTTCGTGCATGCCTAGTGACATTCAGTACATTATCTTCATTTTGTAACTGTCATCGCCGTCCCATCCCTTTCCAGAACATTCTCATCTTGCAAAGGCATGCTCCCCACTTCCCTCCCGCCCACTCAACCCAACGCCAGTCCCTGACAACTGCCCTTCTAGTTCCCTTCTTGATCACCCATGTGTTTGATAGTTTCATGGATTCAGAAGGAATACAGTAAGAACATCTTCTCATTTTCAAATACAGATACATTACGTAAAATACAGCACCATGGAGTCCATTCCATTTGCAATAAAGTCACTGATCAGCTTTCCCAGCCAGGGAGACGTGTTTAGGAAACGAGCGAGAGGATTTCCGGCGTGATTTTCTAGTTAAGGCCACAGCCATGGACATATGTATATGGAGGGCCATTCGGCTTTTGTTAGTTCCCTAAGAACGCTTCCCAGAACCTGCTGGAACAAAGCTGGGCGCATTCTTAAGATTTTTGAGCACTCGCCAAATTGCCCACCAGAAGAGTTGTTGCTTTAACATGTAGCGAGGTTTCCACTGTTCACACGGATCGTTCCAGATGGGTGGGGGAGGAGGAAGGCCGAGGAGGATGTTCAAATGTGACCTGCAGTCCCCGCCAGCTGTTGATCGTACAACTTCCGGCCGTCGTGGGACACCCCGTGAACTCTGCCTGACACAGAGCCCCACACGCAAAGCCAGCGAACACATTTCCGACGGGAGACTTTTATTTTTTAATTAAGGGCGTGGTTCCACCCTTCGCTAACTCTACGCTCTGCCAAGTAGAAGGACAATAAGGTCGGCACACGGAAGAGACACTGCATACTTCCTCTTAGCCATACTGCCAAACGTTCTTCAAAACCACACCACAGAGGCACAGTTCGCAAGACCAGGGCTAGCCAGTCACCCCAGCTACTCAGGATGGCGTGGCGTGAAGCCAGCCCCGGCAGAAAACTCCAGGAGATTCGCGTCTCCAATACACCGGCTAAAAGCAGACAGTGGAGCTGTGGCTCAAGTGGTAGAGGGCCAGCCGTCAGTGAAAACACCAAGGGGGAAAAAAAGCACAAGGCCCAGTGCCAGTACCAAACAGAGAGACACACAGCGAGACAGACAGACAGACACAGAGAGGAGAGAATCAGAGAAGGAGACTGAGATAGAGAGAGCTGAGAGAGAGGCTCAAAAGGGCCACTGTTAGTATTTTGAGGTAGCAATGAAGTAACGATTGATGATATATTAGAAAAGCGTTCCGGACTAGAATCAGGGGCTCAAGTGATGGATGCCTACACAGTGATTGGAAATCCTGAGAACTGAAAAAAAGAAAGAAAAGAAAAAACCCTACTAATTTGATATTATCTTAGCTATTAATATGGATTATGTGGGGGCAAACAAAAGAGGGCTAAATAAAAAGTGATCGCTAGATTCTTGCTTCAAAATCCCACTTAAGATGAAAGTAAAGTCTCTGGTTATGAGTTGATTGTTTCGAAAATAATTTCTTCCAGAAATAAAAAATGCCTTCTTTGGTGTTTCCGTGTGGAGGGGGGGGAGGGAATGCCATGAAAGGAACTTGGTAGTAAATGCCCCTTTCTCCTCGGCCCCAGCTGCGTGTGGCCAAGCCTCGGTCCTCCCCGAAGTAGGTCTCGCGTATCTCACGCTTCCTCTCCTGTTTCCCGCACTGCCGTGGGTCGCGCTAACACGGGTTACCACATCCAGCTGCATGGATGTGCTCTAGCCAGTCAGGGTGAGCCCCAGAAACGACTCCCATCCTGAACTCTTAGCAACGTAGGCTGAGGCTGGATCTGAACGCAGGAACAGCAGAAGGGGAGGGGCGACAGGCTGGTGCACTTGGCTTCAACCTCATTCTGCACGGAGAGGCGCAAAGCAGAATCCATTGACCATCAGTGAATTTCCCCCAGATTCCTACAGTCGTTTCCCCTTTATTATCACCGGGACGGAATATCCACTTTTCACTGGGCATCTACCATGTGCCGGGAAGCGCGTACCTTTTTCCACGCACCGCCTGGTTCTTTGTAGGCCCTATTACTGACTCACTGGGAGGCAGATATTTCAGATGATTTTACCTCGCCAACGTTAAATGTATTTAGAATCACAGATCTGAAGAATGGAGCCAAGATTTGAGGATTTGTCTCTTATTCCAGCCCCAACACGCTTTGGTGAACCAAACCCCAATAATAGCCTAGTGCACGGTTAGGAGGGAATGTCTGGGGGCGAGTCAAGAGACATCATAGTTTTCAGGGGTAGCTACACACTCTGACCACCGCCCACAGGGTCCAGCCCCAACAACGGGTGGCTTAGCAAACTGGAGCACCTCAGAGGACTCGTAACTGCATATAGAGGGGTTTTGTTGTTGTTCAAAAACAATCATATCCTCACTGAACACCAACTTGTGGGTGGGGAAGGAGGGAAAATCTGGGGGAGAGAGAGGTGAAAGGGGAACATCATCCAAAAAGAAACGTACTCTTTACTTGACTTATGTAACTGTAACCCCTCTGAGTATCACCTTTATAATAATAATTAAAGAAATGATCATAACCAACCGATAAGCTTCCCTGTGTTATTTTTAAAAATAAAAAAAGAGCAGGTGCCAGTGGCTCATACCTGTAATCCTAGCTACTCAAGAGAGGATTACAGCTTGAGGCCAGCCCAGGAAGGAAACAATGTAGAAATTTTACCTCCAATTAACAACAACAAGAAGTAGGGGCCTGGGAATGTGGCTAAGACTGTTTGCCTAACATGCATGAAGCCCTGAGTTCGATTCTGGTGGTTAATTTGAGATAGGAGTCTCGTGGACTTTCTTCCTTGGGCTGGCTTTGGACTGCAATTCTCAAGTCTCAGCCTCCTCAGTAGCGAGGGGCCCAGCAAATTCAGTTTTGATCGGTCATCATAGTCTTTGACGTAAGTCTCTTTCTTGGTTTCAGGACTAGATTAGAACGCTGAACTCAAAGTATTACTCTGCGTCCTTTCTGGTACAGACTCTGCAGGAACACTCAGTAAACACTTGCTTTGGATATTCATCATCATCATCACCTGTATGTTCATGATATCATTAGAGAGGTAACAGAAGGTGACATTCGAGGCTACTGCCAAGAAACACTTAACAGCATTCCTTAGTGCTTCAAATTATTCTCTGCTCCTTCAACAGCTATTTCAGAGACTAGAAACTCAACATTTTTCCTCAGCGAACAAACTCAGTATGAAAACCACCTTTGTTGCAGCCTAAATCAATACCCAGCTGTGAAGTCACCACAACCCCACGCTGGTATTGCCCAGGCCCCTGGGACTCCTCCAACCTTTGAAATTCTGCTTTCTCAGAACCAAGGGACTGGTTTTGTTTTGATAAAAAGCTGCTTTAAAAACCTTATGGAGGCTGGGCACTGGATGCTTGTGCCTGTAATCCTAGCAACTCAAGAGGCTGAGATCTGAGGATCCCAGTTCAAAGCCAACCCAGCTAAGAAAGTCCATGAGACTCTTATCTCCAATGAACCACCAGAAAACTGGAAGTGGTGCTGTGGCTCAAAGTGGTAGAGTGCTAACCTTGAAGGTTCAGGGACAGCACCCAAGCCTGGAATTCAAGCCCCATGACCAAGAACAACAACAAAAATCTCAAGGGCACAAGCTTGCCAAAATCATGTTTGTGTCCAACAATTTGGACTTTTTAAAAAATAAACATAAATCCTTGAGAATCCAGAATATATTAACCTTAAGTATATGTTGACACAGGACCCAGTGAGCCCTGTATCTGTGGGAGTTATCTATTAAGATCACTTTCTTGGGCTGGGAATGTGGCTTAGCAGTAGAGTGCTTGCCTAGCATGCATGAAGCCCTGGGTTTGATTCCTCAGCACCACATATACAGAAAAAGCCTGAAGTGGCACTGTGGCTCAAGTGGTAGAGTGCTTGAGCCTTGAGCAAAAAGAAGCTCAGGGACAGGAAGGAAGGAAGGAAGGAAGGAAGGAAGGAAGGAAGGAAGGAAGGAAGGAAGGAAGGAAGGAAGGAAGGAAGGAAGGAAGGAAGGATCATCTGATAATAAAATCCCAGTGGGCTTCCGCAGCTATTGGCTTCACGTGTGTGCATAGATAATCCACTCTTCTACCATGACAAGCCAGTATCTGCCCACCGGAGGAGCAGAGCGGACCTGAGCCTAGCCAGCCTGGAGCCTGAGGCCTTTGGGGAAGTTGGAAGCCTGAGGCTTGTGGAGAGGCCTGAGAGGAATAGAAAGAAGCTCCCTCCTCCGGAGGTTTACAAGTGGAGGCTGTTGGGGGTTCGGGAGTGGAGCTTTGGAGGTCAGGGCTGGTCTGGGTTCTGGGTTTGGGGTGATTAGCCCAGGGACAAGGGGGTCGCAGGCTGGCATTTGGAGGCGGCGGGCTGTTCTGGTTCTGAGTTTTAGGTTGTAAATAAAACCCCTTCCCAACTTTAGTTGTGCCTCCGTGGATTTTCCTCACTCTCAGGATATAACATTACTATAAACTGTGAGATCATGTTCCTAAGTGTAAACATTTGTATTTATCTAACAAGTCCGTAAGACTGCTGTGGTCCAAGTGCAGCACTAAGCCTAACACCCACGAGACGGAGGGCCCCGAGAGGGGGGAGCAGATTCCAATACCGCCTCTGGGAATGGTCGCGATGAAACCGCTTTGCACTGGGCCTCCTGTCCTTCCTCTTCTGCAATGCTCAGAGACAGGTATTCACATGGGACCCGCGGCCTCTCCTTGTGGGCGCGCATCTGCTTTCCTTCTCCCTCAGAGGCAGGCCTGGGGAGCATCCCTCATTCCAATAGCCCAACAATTTATGTGTGTCATCTAAAGGTCTTCACTTGGGGGCTACGGACGGGGGGGGGGGGGGGGGCGTGGCAAACAAAAGATTCCTTCCTTCTGCTAAGATGTCTCTGCATGGCCATCAGGAAAAAGTACAGCAATATTATTTTATTATTATTTTTTTGCCAGTCTTGGGCCTTGGACTCAGGGTCTGAGCACTGTCCCTGGCTTCTTTTTGCTCAAGGCTAGCACTCTGCCACTTGAGCCGCAGCGCCACTTCTGGCCATTTTCTGTATATGTGGTGCTGGGGAATCGAACCCAGGGCCTCATGTATATGAGGCAAGCGCTCTTGCCACTAGGCCATATCCCCAGCCCCGGCAATATTATTTTTAATGACATATTCCTTGAGCAAAAATAGAAACCTCTTTCTTCAATAAAGGGGTCAAAGAAGACTGGCCTTTGCGAAAAGAGCTGGCATGGACAAGTAGGGGCGGGCCATTCAAAACCTGTTCAGTGGGAGCCAGTGCCTCGTGCCTGTGATTCTCGCTACTTAGGAAGCTGAGTTCTGAGGACGGCAGTTCAAAGCAGATCCAAGCAGGAAAGTCCGTAAGATTCTTATCTCCAATACACTACTCCCCAAAAAGCCAGAAGTGCAGCTCTAGCTCAAGTGGTAAAGCGCTAACTATGAGCAAAAGAAGCTCAGGGACAGTGCCTAGGCTCCAAGTTCAAGCCCCAGGACTGGCTGGTGCGCGCACACACACGCACGCGCGTACACACACACACACACACACACTATCAGCTGAGCACTGATGGCTCACATAATCTTAGCTACTCAGGAGGCTTAGATATGAGGATCATTGTTTCAAGGCAGCCCAGGCAGGAAAGTCCATGAAACACTTATCTCCAGTCAACCACCAAAATTCTAGAAGTGGGGCTGGGGATATGGCCTAGTGGCAAGAGCGCTTGCCTCATATACATGAGGCCCTGGGTTCGATTCCCCAGTACCACATATACAGAAAATGGCCAGAAGTGGCGCTGTGGCTCAAGTGGCAGAGTGCTAGCCTTGAGCAAAAAGAAGCCAGGGACAGTGCTCAGGCTCTGAGTCCAAGCCCCAGGACTGGCAAAAAAACAAAACAAAACAAAATTCTAGAAGTGGAGCTGTGGCTTCAGTGGTAGAGGAGCCAGCCTAGAGACAAAACAAGAAGGAGGAAAAGCAGCAGCAGCAGGCGAGGCTTAGGGGATAGCGCTCAGGGCCAGCGTTGAAACCCCAAGACTGGAACAACAACAACAACAACAACAACAAAGAAAATAGTTCACCAAATACATTAACAAAGAACTTGACATTGCCAGTGTTCTGTATCCAGGTGTGCCGCATCTAGGGATTCATCCTGGCTCATGAATCAAAAAAGGGTATTTTTTAAACATTATGCTGACAGGGCGTGTGTGCAAACATTTTTTTTTTCTTCCTCCTCCTCTTCGGCAGTACTGGAGTTTGAACTCAGGGCCTTGCACTTAGTAAGGTATATATATATATATATAATAAGCCATGTCTCGGCAGTCTTTATTTGTGGGGGGAGGGGGGGCCATTATTCCTTGATAGGTTATAGCAATTTTTGCATAGCAGTTACATGAGGTTAGGCATAACACATCATCTCAAGATGGTGTAAGGGGTTGTGCATAGGTTATGTAAACACAATGCCATTTTCTATACAGGGCTTGAAGGAGCATCTGTGGAATGTTTTGGGCGGGGGGGGGGGGGAGGAGGAGTACTGGGATTTTCATCAGAACCTCAGCCTCGCTAGGCTGGCAGTCTACCACCTAAGTCACGGCCTTTTTTGCTTTCGTTATTTTCTAATAGTGTCTCATGGTTATGCCAAAGCTGGCCTGGACTGTGAGCTAATCCTCCTGTGTACACTTCCTGCGTAGCCGGGATGATAGGCGCTCTCTACCGTGCCCGCCTTCTATTGGTGATGGTTTCTTGGAAACTTTTTTGCCTAGGGTAGCCCCCAACTGCGGTCCTCTCAATCTCAGCCTGCCATGTGGATAGGATTACAGGCATGAGCCACTGGATCTGTGAATTTTTGTGTCTGCAAGGGTCCTGGAATAAAGCCCCAGAGTATGCGTGAAGTTACCTGTAACCCCATCCGTGCCCATTTGCAGAAGGGACACCTCAAAACTCCAGTTTCTGCATTAAATATATGTGAAAAATATGCTTTTTTTTTTTTTAACTTAGCTGTTCATTCCTTTGATTCTCAGGATTTGCTGCAAGAGCCGGGTCTGTGAAGTTGCCTCTAAATCCGAGACTAACGGGCTGCTCCCAGGGACACGCAGTTCCTGGGGTCAGTCCTGCCTCCTTCCTGTGTGCTTCGGATGAGAGACGCCACACTGAGGGCAGGCGGCTGGTTCCTTTGGGCTGGCCACGGACAGCGGCCCGCAGAGGCCATTTTCTCCAGGACGCAGCCCACTTTCTGCCACTTAGGGACACAAAGTCGGCACCTGGGCGCGGCGCACAGGGAAGTCAGCAAGAGAAAA
Source organism: Perognathus longimembris pacificus (assembly GCF_023159225.1). Taxonomy (NCBI): domain Eukaryota; kingdom Metazoa; phylum Chordata; class Mammalia; order Rodentia; family Heteromyidae; genus Perognathus; species Perognathus longimembris. Next base: position 8,765,777 of record NC_063163.1, read on the forward strand.
CAGACACACGCACGTGCACAAACAGGCGCCGAAGAGGACGTGCGTTTGTAAATCTGAGGTCCGGAGCAAGAGGCCCGGCTGGGCTGCTCACTCGGGCTGGGGACGCGTACTCTGCACCCGGGGACGGATTTCTCAGCCGTGTCTGCACGTGACAGGGAAGTACTGATGTCATGAGCACAAGCACAGGACAGAGGGCTGGCGGACAGAGTCCGCAAGCACTGAAGGCCCACGGCAGATCCGCAAGGACCAAAGACACGGCTCATCTGGACTGTCCCCTGAAGTCCACACATAGTTCTCAAACCTTCCCTATGACCCTTAAAACTGTCAGGCATTTCTTCTGACACACCCATCCTGTGTGAGGACTGTCTGTACGTCTAGGCCTCAGGAGAGTAGTATCCTGCAGGAGACACGGCCCAGAAAGGCTGCCACTGGCTGGGTGGGCTTGGGGCTACGGGTCTGTGATGCTGAGGGGGGATTGGCTGAGGATGGGGTTGGTTCAGTCCTGACTTTAGTGACAATCTCTGACTCCTGCAAGAACTGTGTGTGTTTCCACCACAGACGCCTGCGAAGCCGACCATCCCTCACAATGGCTGCCAAAGCGCCAGGCGGCATTTGGGGTACGGTGGCATTCCTGGGTACAATGCTCTCTCCTCTTCCACAACTTTTTTTTGGGGGGGAAGGTAGGTTCTAGAGTTTAGTACTCAGGGCATGGTGCTCTGACTAGGCTGGTTTGCTCATGACCTAAGCCATGCCCCTCAGTCCAGCTTTTTGCTGGTTAGAGATCAAGTCTCGAGGACTTTTCTGCCAAGGCTGGCTTCAAACTACAGTCCTCTGTATCTCAGCCTCTCGAGGAGCTAGGATCGCAGGTGGGAACCACGGGGGCCCGGCCAGCTTTCCATTCTCACCACCATTGTGTTTTCCTTGCCTCCATTCTTGGCTCGCTGTACAGGGATCACCTGAAGGGCTGGGAGGGGAGTCCTCCGACCTCTGGCTGTCTTCCTAACTTCCTTGGCTATCCCAGGCTAGTCCTTCAAAGTGTCCTTCCCACTGCCCAGAGCCTCGCCGGCCCCCACTCTGCCCCGAGGCGGTCTACACAGCCGGCCTGCTTGCAGCCAATCACACGGAGGGCTGATGGGTCCGTGGCAGGGACCAGATCTGGCCGGTCAGGCGTGTGTGCAGGGTCCACAGTGACCTGATTTGACTCTTAACAGATCAGCCAAAGCAACCAGGCACTGCCATCCTAGCTACTCATCAGGCTAGGATCTGAAGATCCAGGTGTGAAGCCAGTCCAGGCAGGAAAGTCCGTGGGACTCCTATCTCCAGGGAACCACCAGAAAAACCAGACGTGAAACTGTGGCTCCGCGTGGTAGAGCACCGGTCCTGAGTACAAAAGCTCAGGGATAGCACCTAAGCCATGAGTTCAAGCCCCACACCTGACCTCCCCGCCCCCCCCCCAAAAAAAAAACAAGCCAGCTAAAGACACTACACCTAGGGATCCAATCTGGTCCCAGCGTGGTAGCCGGAAGTGAGGGCTGCCAACACCCAAGAGCAACAGGTGCGACACCGCGGGCGGATGGCACCCGCTCTTCCTCCAGAGGTGCCCTCTTCCTGTATTTTTCCCGGGGCCAGGAATGACTGCACAGAACGGCCTAGGAGGGCGATTCCAGGCGGCATGGAGGGAAGCGCCGGGTTAACACCTGTGCCTCCCCAGTGAGCGCTGGGGCCGGCTAGGCAGGGAGAGGCCTCCGCTCGCCAGGGCGGGGCAGGGCAGGGCAGGGCGGGCTCCCAGACGTCATCCTGCCTGCTGGCGTCCAGGTACCTGGTTAAAATTCAACTTCCCTTCGCGTCCCCTCCTCCCCGCACGCGCTGAGCTGTCTCCTCCCAGAGGAGGAGTCGGTGTCGCAGGTAAACGGCGCGTCCCTCCTCGCTCATCTTCAGCCGTCCCCCTCCCCCTACTCATTTTTGAGGAGTATCTGCCATCTAGAAAAATGATCATCATCATTCCTAGACCAAAAAAAAAAACAAAAAACACAACACTATAGAATCAAAATTTTTTCACTTTTTGTGGTACTGGGGCTTGAACTCAGGACCTCACTGTCGCTTGGCTTTCTCACTCAAGGCTGGCACTCTACCCCTTGAACCACACTCCCACGGCCGGCTCTTTGCTGGTTACATGGAGATTAAGAGTCTCATGGACTTTCCTGCCTGGCCTGGTTTTGAACTGTGACCTCAGATCTCAGCCTCCTGAGGAGCTAGGATGACAGGCACGGGCTACCACCAGTGCCCAGCTAGACTCCTAGTTCTGACTGATCCACAGTGGTAGGCTACAGCAGGAAATAGGGTGTACTCTGTATTCCGTGTCTTCCAATTACCACTCCAGGTAACATTTGGGATGATAAAACGAGTGTTTCTTTTACAAAAGATCCCTCCACAGTATTCAGGGTGAAATAAACAACATGTTGGCTTTTCTAACAGGTTGAAGCCTTACCCTCCCTCCCCTTACTCGGACAAGAAAAGCTAAGCTTTGGACTTACACACTATGAAAGTCCACCGGTCACTCTCACTGTCTCTCACTTTATTGAGGAACTATACAAGTGCATCGTATAAAACGTTGAATTAAACATAAACTGTTGGATTCTCATCCAAAAACAAACTGTTCTCACACAAATGTCCTACGAAATGGTAAGCAAGCACTTTTTGAAAAGGCAAAAACATACATGAAGTAGATTTTTACCACGCATTTATTTATGAGGCTTTTGATTTTATCTGCCTATAAATGGCTTTGCAATGAACAATCCACTCTGAATTTGAAAACATCATACCACAAAAAAAAAAAAAATCACTACAGATTTCTCAGAGCCCAGTAATATGGAAAATAGGGGGAGGGTCTTTAAAATCTAAAACCTTGTAGGAATTAAACTTCAGCGATTCCAATTAACATTTAAGAACTAATGAATCTAATTAAGAGACCACTGGGGGGAAAGGAAGATGGTTTTTAACTTGAGTGCTAGCAATACACCGAATGCCTCTCTTCGGTTTAATTTATAGCTATAGCAGAAGTGAATCTTTTGCCTTAATGGGTGGGAGGGGAACTGATAAGAGGAGCCGGGAGACCAACTGGAAAGCGGGGGTCCCCCAAAACAGCACTTCAGAAACCTCAAATCACAAGGCCTCCAGCTCTGTCAGAGCAGAAGTTACGTCATCCAACTCCACAATCGCAGGTCGTTCTCTTCTAATGAAATTAGGAAACCAGACTTCCAATCCTGACTTCCCACAGTAAGCCCCCGTGTCCAGACCAAGATGAGCCTTTCCTCTGTCAGGTGAGGGAAACTGTCTCCCCCAAACTTCCCATGGGTGTGAGAACAGTCTCCTGTCCTCAGGCTTCGTGGCTTTGGGGACTAGTTAGGGCATTTCCACCCGCCCTGCCCCTGAGCCCAATAAAATCCTTTAAATTGCACGGAACTCATGCTGGAAAATCACTCTTCAGAAAAGGAAACAAGTTGCCCTCTCCCAACCCCCACCCCTCCCCCCCGCCCCACCCCTTGCCACCAAATTTCTGGGATTTTTTTTTCTCTTCTATTTTATAAGATCTTGACAGAAAGATCAAAGATGGCCTTCACCTGGGGCCATCTGAAGTTCACTGGCGTGTCAGAAACCCTTGCAGGTCAAGCACCTGGCTTGTAAATGCTAGAGAGTTCCTCATAATATTAAGGTGGAAGAGAATTGAGTATGGTTTACGACAGAAATGTCGTTCACTCCCAATTTCTAGCTGATGGTTTACTGACAGTTTGGTTTTCCCAGAAAATCTGCTGGTATGGAACATATTTGTATAATGATCCTATGCTGTTTGGTAAGGTATTGAACATAAGATGCTAACACATACACTCATTCACACACGCATACACACACACGTTCCTATGGATTTCTACTGTACCTCAGGGAGAAACAAAGTCTGTTTACTAAACAAAACTCAACAGGTTTTTAGACTGTACCGCAGACATTGACTCCCCATCCTTAGCCAATAAAAACATAGTTCTAACCAGGCACCCGTAGCTCACGCCTGTCATCCGAGCTACTCTGGAGCCTGAGATCTGAGGACATCAGCTCAAAGCAGGCCTAGGCCGGAAAGTCCACGAGACTCCTATCTCCAATTAACCACCCAAAAAGCCAGATGTGGAGCCGCGACTCAAAGAGTACACAGCTAGCCTTGAGCAAAAAAGGGTCCAACAATGCCCAGGCCCTGAGTTCAAGCCCCACGACTGACACCAAAAAAGACAAAGTAAGCTGTAGACATACTAAATCATACGTCGTGGAAGTCCATCTGAGAATTAAAAGGAAAAATCCCGTCCACACCACTAATCCATGCTTCCCAGACAGGAAGTGGCTGCCCCCAATACCATAACGAAGGCAGAACAGCTTTCTCTGTTAGCTGCTTCTCAGCCTGTAGATTATTTTGGAATTTCACAGGGGAGATGCTGGCACGGTCTGGACCTTTTCTGCTCCAGCTTAGAAAGGCTCTGCCAGATATAATATTACTAGATTTATGATGTCATGTGGTTTTAATTAAATCTCATTTGGAAGTACATTTCTTTTTCCTAAGTCTTCAAACAGGTGGTGGGCGGCGCATACACAGAGATCTTCATATCCGAAGAAGGTCCACCTTTTTTAGCTTCAAAGAATGGATTCGGAAGAAAAACATGACATCTGATCAAGATCGCAGTTTTTAAAAATATCTAGAATGCTTGTGCTTTGATGGTATAATAATTTTTATGATTTCTAATGATTCCCAGAAAAGCCAGCCAGAAAATGCTACGCCGGGTGGTTGCAAACAGAAGACAAAAGAAAGCGCTGCCTTTGTGAATGTGTTACAAGAGGTAACTACACACTTACAAGAGAAGGCAAGGCGGACACGGGTCGCTCATGTCCGTCCTAGCTCCTCGGGAGGCTGAGAGGTGAGGATTGTGGTTCAAGGCCAGCCAAGGCAGAAAAACCCAAAAGACTCGTATCTCCAATTAACCACCCCAAAGCTAGAAGTGGAGCTGGGACTCAAGCGGTACAGGGCCAGCTCAGGAACAGCACCCAGGTACTTAGGTCAAGTCCCCAAAACAGCACAAGAAAGGCAGTGATGACCTAGACTACAGCTGTGCGCCACTGGGCCTGGAGGGCTGTCGGGGGTCACAGGACAGACTTCGTGAGGACAGGGTTCAGTGGCTCTGAGGTACCAGGGTTTGAACTCTAAGGCTTCAAGCGTGGTCAGCTGGCTGGCACTCTACCACTTGAGTCATGCCTCCAGCCTGGCTTGTTGCTGGCTATTTTGAAGGTAGACCGTCACAGACTGTTTGGCCATGGCTGGCTTCACACCACAATCTTCCCGATCTCAGCTCCCTGAATAGGTGGGATCATAGGCAGGAACCACCATTGCCTAGGTTTCCTGTTGTTTTAACCACAATTAAACATTTTTAATTAAAATTAATTTTTGAATTAAAATTTTAAAAATATTTTAATGGGTGCAGAAGGAAAGACCACCTGGCTGAACACTAACCTTGAAATCTTGGATGTGACCAACCCCATTGGACGCTAAGTCCGATCATAGGTTACAGGTGCAGGGAACACGCTTGCAACGACCCTCTCTCTTCAGCTTAGAAGTCAGGATATAAATTGTGTAGTTCCCGCCTGCGCATTATAATACATGCATGTCCCTTCGCTAAAACCAAGTATTATACTACAGTTGAGCACCAGTGACTCACGTCTATAATCCTAGCTACACAGGAAGCTGAGATCTGAGGATCATGGTTCAAAGTCAGCCCAGGCAGGCAAGTCCATGAGACTCTTCTCTCCAATCAACTACATAAAAAGCTGAAAGTGAAGCTGTGGCTCCAAGTGGCCGAGTGCTAGCCTTGAGGAAAGAGCTCAGGGACAGCGCCCAGCCCCTGAATTCAAACCCCAGGACCAAGGAAAACAAAAAGAATATTGTACCGCAGCCTCATATCCTTGGATTTGATATCCTTCAATTTGGAAGCTATTCCTCCCCTGTGCTGTGGGAAGGGCATGGTTATGGATGCTTTCAGCAATTACTAAACAGTATAGAAGTGGCAGTTCTTCCGGATCTCTGTAGACACGGGGGTCTGGTGACCTTTTGGTTCTCTTTTCCATCGCTGAACGAGGCAGCCATGGTGCCTTTATTCCTTCCTTTCCCTTTTTGTCTCCTGCTTGTCAACACTTCCAACTTAGGAGCAACAGGTTTGGGCTTGATTTTATAGAATAAACACTCTGCTTGTAAGACTTTCCAGTAAAATATTTAAATGATAACTAATATCCCATTGCTTCATCGGGTTTCATTAGGCAAAGGATTATGAACTCAGAACACAGATTTTTTTTTTCCCCTGTAAGTTCAGACTAATAGTTAATAAGGATGAAGCAATATGTTCTTTGGGTATTAAAGAAAAACATATACTCTGAGCCAAGTGTGGTGTCACACACCTGTAATCCCAGCCGAAGAGGAGGAGGAGACTGAGAAGAGACTAAAGAGACTGGAGGAGAATCACAAGTGCTATGTAGTGAGACTTAAGGAACCCCAGGGCTCAAGTCTATAACCCTAGCTACTTGAGATGGAGAGAGGGGGGATGGCAGTTCGAAGGCGACACAGGCACAAAGTTGGAGCAATTCCATCTCAACCAATGACTGGTACTTAGCCATCGCCAGTGACATGGGGAACACAAATAGCTGAGGGTTCTGTGGCAGGATGCCTGCCTAGCAAGCATGAGGCCCTGAGCGCAAAGCTCAGTACCACAACACATACATGAATGACTGGAAACAAGGTTTACACTGAACGCACGGGTGGAGGGCAGGCCATGTCTGCCTGCCAACCCGGTCTAGGGAGCAAAGGAACATAAACTCTTCAACGCCCAGGGCCAGCGGCTCACACCTGTAATCCTACCTACTCAGGAGGCTGAGATCGGAGGATCAGGGTTCAAGGCCAGCTGGGGCAGGAAAGTCCATGAGACTCTTATCTCCAAGTAACCACCAAAAGATGGAAGTGCAGCTGTGGCTCAACTGATCAAGAAGCACTGTATAAGCACTGTATGTCATAAACTGACATGCTGAATGCTAACCCCTATGTGCAACTACTTCAAGGTAGTAAATATATAATTTTTAAAAAAGAATAAGAGGCCAGGCGCTGGTGGCTCACGCGTGTAATCCTAGCTACTCAGGAAGCTGAGATCCGAGGATCACGGTTCAAAGCCAGCCCGGCTAGGAAAGTCCCCAAGAGACTCTTAGCTCCAATGAACCACCAGAAAACCGGAAGTGAAGCTGTGGCTTAAAGTGGTAGAGAACCAGCCTTGAACAAAAGGAGCTCAGGGACAGCATCCAGGTCCTGAATTCATGCCCCATAACCAACAACAGCAACAACAAAAACCCAAATAAATAAGAATTTCAGATTGATTTCAGCAAATGTGTTTCAGAGGAGACTGGTCTAGACAGGAAAAAGATTAAAATTAGACTAGTAATGTCTGTTCTACCTGTTTTTAAAATGAAACATCCTCTTCTCTACCTCCAGTTTCCCAAACATGAGTTAAACAGGGTTTGAAATCAATCTGATCTTCCAGAATTAGAAGATTCAATCACCAAGTGAATTCTGGTGGAAATTCAAGAACAAAAACTGGACTTATTACAAGATAATGCTATAAAAATAAAAGATGATGCTATGGGAAGCATATGTTTTGCCATTTCTAGCCACAGTCAATGGCTCTAACATGATGAAATGTCACAGATTCAGGCACCACCAAAGAACCACCTATTTTATAAGCATTGGGTATTTTTTAAAGCATTTTATGAGCTGAGCACCGATAGCTAATGCCTGTCATCCTAGCTACTCAGGATGCGGAGATCTGAGGATCCAGATACAAAGCCGGCCCAGGCAGGAAAGTCCGTGAGACTCTTATGCTCCAATTAACCATCAGAAAACCGGAAGTGGCGCTGTGGCTCAGGTGGTGGAGTGCTAGCCTTGAGCTGAAGGGCTCTGGGGCAGTGCCCAGGCCCAGAGTTCAACCCCAACAACCAACAAAAGAAAAAGGGGGGGGGGGGTGCATTTTATGATGACTATAGCATTAAGCATTGTATGTGACATTATTCTTATGCCATCTTCTTTATGCAATGAATTTGCATACATGGAACAGAACAAACAAAAACAGCACCTGCATAGGAAATTCAATAGAAGCCTATTTCTCAGGGAGCCTGCACAAGCTCTACTGGCCTATAATAGGAATTACATAGGCAATGAGAAGGAAGAAAATAGGGAGGGCAGGCCATGTCTGCCTGCCAACCAGGTCTAGGGAGCAAAGGAACATAAACGCTTCAACGCCCAGCGCCAGCGGCTCACACCTGCAATCCTACCTACTCAGGAGGCTGAGATCGGAGGATCAGGGTTCAAGGCCAGCTGGGGCAGGAAAGTCCATGAGACTCTTCAAGTAACCACCAAAAGATGGAAGTAGAGCTGTGGCTCGAGTGGTAAAGCACTAGCCTTGACCACAAATGCCCAGAGGCAGCACTTAGGCCCAGAGTTCAAGCCTCAGGACTGACAAACAAAGAAAGAGGAGGAAGAGAGGGAGAGAAGGAGGGAGGGAGGGAGGGAAGGAGGGAGAGAAGGAGGGAGGGAGAGAAGGAGGGAAGGAGGGAGGGAGGGAGGGAGGGAGGGAGGGAGGAAGGAAGGAAGGAAGGAAGGAAGCAAGGAAGCAAGGAAGCAAGGAAGCAAGGAAGCAAGGAAGCAAGGAAGCAAGGAAGCAAGGAAGCAAGGAAGGAAGGAAGGAAGGAAGGAAGGGGAGGAATCTCTTGCAGAGATCTAGGCTAGCACACACATGAAGTCCTTTGACCTCTGTCCTGGGCACAGGGACGGCTCCCACTGCTGTTTTGAAGGGACAGGGAGGGAGACTAGGGAGGGCTCTGGGAATGGGCACAGGTAGCTTAGGTCTGCTAACTCAGGGAGGTCTAGAGGATCACCGCTTGAAGCCACCCCCGCAGAAGCCCGAGAGTGTCCATCTCTACTTAAGCAGCAAAAAGGCCAGAATGGAGGCCTGGTTCACATGACAGAGCACCAGTTGTGAGCAAATAACAACAACAACAACTACAAAAAAGCAAGAGCTCTAGACCCCAAGTCCAAGCTCTACCAAGGGCACCGAAACAGTAACAAAAACAAAGGAGAGGGTCTCGCAGCTACAATTACAGGCATGGCGGGTGGGGCTCAGCAGCTTGCTGTGGAGAACCCCAGAAAAAGCCTGAGGCGCTCCCACACAAAACCCCAGGAAACCAGAGATAGCAATCAAAGCGGGAGAACCCCCACTTTCCTCTCTCCCCAAAGCAAGTGCGAGTTCTGACTTCTCAGCCCCTTCCCACGGAGCCACATTCCTCAGATGCCCACACAGGCGGCACCGCGCTCATCAACCACACCTACGACCTACGAAGGAGCAGGGCCAAGTCATTAGAGCTCACATGGTTTAATAAGGCACAACCAAGAGTGTCGGTGTACACACACGCACTGTTTAAGAGGACTCTGGTTATTCTGAGAATCACCGGGTGGAAAGGACAAGTGTTATCAGCCATATTTCTTGTCAGGCGGCCTCCTCCAGCCCCTCCCTCCTCCTTACCTGTCCACCCCACCCCACCCCTCCAAAGTCTCTCCACAATCTGAAACCTCCAATGGAACAACTTGGGCAAAGGAGTATTTAGAAATCAAACCTCCTCCTTTCTTAGCATCTGAATCCAGTCTGAAGTAGTAATGGTAAAGAACGAAGGATTGACAAGGCACCGGTGGCTCATGCCTGTAATCCCAGCTACTCAGGAGGCTGAGATTTGAGGATCGAGGTTCAAAGCCAGCCTGGGCAGGAACGTCCATGAGACTCTCATCTCCAATTAACCAACATAAAACCGGAAGCAGTGCTGTGGCTCAAGTGGTGGAGCGCTAGTCTTGAGCTGAAGGCCCAAAGTTCAAGCCCTAAGACAATCATAGATAAATAAATAAATAAATAAATGAATGAATGAATGAATGAATGAATGCTGTGGGAGGTGCTAGTGGCTCCCATCTGTAATCCTAGTTTACACAGAAAGCTAAGATCTGCCCAAGGATCTGAATTTGAAACCAGCCCGGGGAAACAAATCCATAGACTCCTACGTCCAATTACCCAGCAAAACGCCAGGAATGGAAGCATGACTCAAGTGGGAGGACACCGGCGTCGAGCTCAAAAGCCAAGCAGGAGCAAGAGGACCTGAGTTCAAGTCCAGTCCTAGCACAAACACAACCCCATGGGGAGAATGACAGAAGAGGTGACGCCGATCAAGAGGCACGTGTGCTCATAACCCGACATGGAACTGGAACCCCTTCCTACCACTACTTCACGATAATAAAAGAAATAAAATGAATACACAAGAGCCTGTCTGGACACATGACGGAACAGATCGGGAATCTACCTCGTGAGCGAGGTGCTCCGAGTCCACTCCGTCAAGGACGACAGCGGCTCTGGGCCAGGGACGGGAAGCGAAGGGCAGGTGCTGTCGGGAGCCAGAGGACACAGTGTTCACCCCCTAGCAGGAAGGGGGCGTTTATGACCACTCAGCAGGGGAGATGGGAGACGGTCAAATGAGGCTCGACCCGCTACCTTTCCTCAGGCGGGAAAAGCAAATAGAACGGACGAGTGAATGAACAAATGAATGACTAGGACTTATCTTTTCCCTGATGGCCTCAAAGGTTTCTGTGTAATGTAAGGGCTATAAGAAAGAATGCACTCGCCGTTTCCCGGCATGACTTTTATGTTTACATTTACAGCTAGGGCTTGGACCCACCTCAAAGATTCTCTGGTGTAACTTGGAAAAACTGAATTTCGCCTTCCAAATGGGTGTCGCTAACAGTGCCAGCACTGTTCATCAAAGACAGCGTTCTTCCCTGCCCACGCCCGCCCCGGCTTGAGGCCCTGTGCCTTGTGGGGCAGACTCCACTTCTGTGCTGGTGCCTCCTGTGAAATGCACTGGCTGTGAAATACAGACAGTCTCACACACACACAAGACCCATTTCACGTGTCTTAGAAACGGCTCGAATGCTGGCACACTTCCCCTTCCCCATGAACTTAGTCACTTTTTTCTAGAACTACCCTCTCTTTAAAAAAAAAAATCACTAGTATTCTGATTAGAAGGGTATTCAGTGTGTGTGTTCCTCTAGGGAGAACCAATACTTCCTCCCATCTTCCCACGAAGGGGTACAACCAGTTCCTGCACCCCGAGATCGGCACGGAAGTCCTATGAATGGAAGAAGACACTTCTCATCACACATGTACCTTTCAACTTACACTTCTAAGTATTTTTTTAACTTTGGTCACACTTTTTAACTTTCTCAACACTAAGAGAATATATACAGACACATAGACACACACACATATATATACACATATACACACATATATGTCTATGTATATGTATTTTAAAATCTAGTGATTTATTATTTAGCCACTTTTGCAAATCATTTTATTTCTAAAAGTGTTTGAAAGATTGTGGGTTTTTCAGGTGTATGATACTAACATGAAAACAGATATAATTCCCCCCACACACATTCTTTCCCAGTAGCTTACTTCATAGTTTAAGGCTTCAAAAATCATACTGAATAATAATGGTATTAGAGAATAACCACAGGCTGCACTGGTTTTAATATGAATGTCATTAGCATTTTACCATTTAATTGGGTATGCTCTGCAGGATTTGGGTGGTTAGTCTTCCCATTATTTAAGTAATTTCCATCTGTTGTAACTTTGCTCGGATATTAGAAGTCATGATTTAAAACAATCACAGGTGAGATGCAAATCAAAACAACACTGAGATTCCACCTCACCTAGTAAGAATGTCCATATCAGGAAAACTAACAACAACAAATGCTGGAAGGGATGTGGCCAAAAGGGAACCCTACTACATTGTTGGTGGGAATGTAAACTTGTTCAAACACTCTGGAAAGCTGTATGGAGGTTCCTCAGAAGGCTAAACATAGAGCTCCCCTACGACCCAGTAGCCCCATTTGGGGGCATCTACCCAAAAGATTACAAGCAAGACCACACTAAAGCCACCAGCACAACTATGTTCATCGCAGCACAATTTGTCATTGCTAAAATATGGAACCAACCCAGATGCCCCTAAGTAAACAGGTGGATCACGAAAATGTGGTACATATATACAATGGAATTCTATGCTTCTATCAGAAAGAATGACATTGCCCCATTCATAAGGAAATGGAAGGACTTGGAAAAATCATACTAAGTGAAGTGAGCCAGACCCAAAGAAACATGGACTCTATGGTTTCCCTCATAGGGAATAATTAGCACAGGTTTAGTTTAGTCATAGCAGAAGATCACAATTAGCCCAATAGCTATGCCTGTATGAACCCATAAGATGATGCTAAGAAATGAACTCCACATTATAAAAACAAGTGGTATAACATTGTTGTAGTTATTTTCAACATGCTATGTGAAACCGTACCTTTTTTCTCTCGTATTCCCTTCCCGTGGTTTTACCCCTGCTATCACTGTATCTGATCTTAGTACCCTGGATACTGTATATACGTGTATTAGAACTAGGGAAGGGAAAGGGAATACCAAAATCGAGAGACAAAGGATAAAAAGACAAACCATTCCAAAAGCAATTCTTACAAAACCATTTGGTGTAAACAACTGTACAACTCATGGAGGGGGGGGCAGAGGGAGCAGGAAAATGAGGGAGGAGGTAACAAATTGAACAACAAATGTACTCACTCCCTTACATATGAAACTGTAACCCCTCTGTACTTCACTTTGACAATAAAGAAAAAACAATCACAGGCTTTTAAGAGTATCTCCTGATGCTTTTATCTTTAATTTGCTTTATTATTTTGAAGGAATTGCATTATATTCATAGAATAAACCTTGGTCATCACATTTTTTAAAAAACATACTGTTGGTTTGGATTTCCTAATATTCATTCATAAGCTATATTCATCTCCCAAATTTCTAATCGCACAGAAAATATCTCTTCTAGAAAGTATCTGTGCCACCATGTAGACGTGGTACTTTGTGGCAGATGAGTGTTAGCGCAGGCTCCCGAGGGAAAGAAAAAAATGTGTTCATAAGAATTTATGTCATGTTGTCAGGAGCTGATAGCTCACGCCTGTAATCCTAGCTACTCAGGAGATTGAAATCTGAGGATCACAGTTCAAAGCCAGCCCAGGCAGGAAAATCTGTAAGACTCTTAACTCCATTTAACCACCAGAAAAGTGGAAGTGGCACTGTGGCTCAGAGTGGTAGAGTACTAGCCTTGAGTAAAAAAGCTTAGTGACAACTCCCAGGCCCTGAGTTGAAGCCCCATGACTGACAAAAAAAAAAAAAAAAAAAGAATTCATGCTATGTATAAGGCTGTCTGTACTGGCATGAAAACCTTGGAAAGACCTCAAATGTCCATCAACAGGAGATGAATTAAATAAATTACAACTTATCTAAACTATGCCTATTATGAAGCTGTTAAGAAAGAATGAGTTAGATTAATATCTACAAGCCTGGAAAGTTGTCTATAATACATTGGTAATGGGAAAAGAAAGATATCCACACATATATACGTGTATATGTTTGCATGACTTTAAAGAAAATACTTCCACACTGCTTGGGCCAGCAGAGTAAAAGACTGCTGTGTTGCGGGGGGTGGGGGGTGGGGTCCCCACTCTATTTGAAGGAAGAAATAGCATCTTCCCAAAAGGGAAAAAAAAAGGAGTAACACAAAAATACAGCAGACTTCCTTGGAATGATGGAGTAACGGTGAGTCCTCTGTCCTGTTTGTCTTCGCTTTCCATAATTATCAGTGCTACTTCTATTTTCACTGAAGCAGAGGAAGACTGAGGGCCTTTTGCTTTTGTTTAAGAGTCGGTGGAAAAGCCAAGCCCTGATGGCTCATATAGGCTCATGCCTATAATCCTAGCTACCCAGGAGGCTGAGATCTAAGGATTGTGGTTCAAAGCCAGCCCAGGCAGGAAAGTCTGTGAGACTCCTATCTCCAAGAAACTACTCAAAACAAGCCAGAAGTAGTGCTGCAACTTAAGTGGTAGAGGGCTAGCCTTCAGCAAGAGAAGCTCAGGGACAGCACCTAGGACCAGAGTTCAAGCCCAAGGACCGGCAAAAAGGTCTGTGGATAGTGTTAAGGGAGAGGGCACGCCTTCACATTTGAGTCCCCCCGCCCCTGAAGCCCCAAACTCAGGAGGAAGGGCAGGGTGGAATCCCCTCTGCTTTCAATAGTCTCACCTCTGCGGATTTGTTCTTTTCATTCAGAGACCCAACTGAGAGCTCTGAAACCCCCCTTCCCTGGGTTTCTACTACTCTCATATATCTGAGAGTTATCTTCCTGCCTGGTTCAAACCCACAGTGGCCTGGAGACAATACACCTGCGTCCCGCTTGCCTGAGGAATGCCAAGTTCAGCTTCCTTGGTCTTATCAATGGTTCCCCAAACTTGTGAGGCCCTTATCCTGGACCTACGAATGTAACATCATTTGAGAAAGTCTTTGCAGGTCATCAAGTTACAATTCAGTTGTCCTTATTAAATAGGGAAATGTGGAGCCAGAAGCCCACGCAGCGAGAAGACCTTTGAAGATGAAGGCAGTGATAGCGTGATACATCTTTTAAAAACAAAATCCAAGATGGCCAGCAAGCTGGGGGTGGGGGTGGGGGGGGCAGAGGGAAGCACCAATCAAGACTTCCCTTGTAACCCTCGCAAGGAACAGCTGAGACCTCAACCCCTTCCCTCAAACAAGTCTGAGGCGCCCTGATTTCATGCCTCCTGTCTAGGGGCCTGTGAGACCACACATTCCTTTAAGCCACATCATTCGTGGTGCTTGTTACAGCAGCTACAACAAACTCATACACTATAGATCAACAAATGCCAAACTCAAGCCCTGAGTGATAGATTGGCCCAGGAAAGAAGAAAAGGGGGGAGGGGGGGCGGGGGGAGGGAGGGCTATCCAACAGAGCCTCCCCTCAATACCGCAGTGGACCATGTGCCCAGCAGGGCAGACCAAAAGCACTTGCACTCATATCCAGAACTCTGTGTACCATCCAGCAAGGCACAAAACAAAACCAACCCTCCGGACTTAACATTTTTACAGGCAGACAAGGAGGCAAAAATAAGTTCGGAGGCTAAGCAATGCAATCCGTAGCCACAGAAAGATCCTGTCAACAGCACCAAGCTGGCAGGACGCCGGGGGGCTGCTGGTTTCTGTTGAACCAGTTTTCTGAAGAAAATGAGAACTTTCTTTTCCACCTTTCATGTGTCTCCGGAACCTTCCAAAGAGAAACTAAATGGTGGAGGGTGCTCACCTAAGGGAGGGAATTCTCCCTGAGAGAGAGAGAGAGAGAGAGAGAGAGAGATTGCCCTTCCCATGGGAGGAGGGGGAAAGCAAGAAGAAAGCTTCCCTTTTCCTGAGGGGTTCGGTCAGTTGCCAGTTTGCAGAGGCTCCTCGTCTGAGGTGCAATGGAGGAGACGTTACTAAACCACGAGATCAAAGCAGTGGCTTGCTTCCAAACAGCTGGCTCACGTGGTGGCCACGCAGGGCCACGAGCAGCGCTCTGCCATCTACCTGGCGTGGTGAGCTGTTAAACAGGGCCAGAGCCGGGGGGATGAAAGGGGAAACGCCACTGTCAGCCCGTGCCAGGAGGCCACACGCGCCTCTTCGCGGGTCTAATCAGGAACGTCATCTAGGGGCTTAGGAGAACAATGAAACCCAGTGAAAGGAGAAGGTGGTTCACAGTCAGTTTTGCTTCAACTTCTCTATTTAATGCAGGCTGTTCATCACCATGGAAACGGCTTCTTTTCCTTCTTCCTCTGAATCCTACCCACAAGATGGTCCACGAATGGGTGCTCCAAGTCCCTAGTCCCGGGGTGTCCAGGGGTTTTGTCAGCACCTGTCACGTGACGCGTGCCCCACGGGTGGCGGGACCGAGGATGGCGGGTCTGTGGTTTAAGAGGGGAAGTGCAGAGGGTAGAAGGAAAAGCAGAGGGAGCGCCAGCCTCGGGGCCCCAATGATCTCTGTGAGGCATGAAGCTAGGGCATCTTCTAGGCAGAGAGGGCACTGTTCCACTGCGCAGGAGCCCGGTGGCGGCTCTTGGGCTCTGGCTGGGTGGGGTCCGCAGATGGTGGGACCCAGCAGGGTTGGGGGTCAGGAAGGATGGACAGTCTCCCACACTGTGAGACAACCCATGACCATTGTGCGGAGGCCAGGCAAGGAGGCACAAATAAGATTGGAGGCTAAGCCACGCAATCTGTAGCCACAGAAAGAGTCTCTCGGCAGCGCCCACCCGGCAGGATGGTCTTCTCACGGCTCCCTAACAACGCTAGAAAAAGAAAAAGGAAAATGCTCTCTGGTGTGGCTTGTCAAGGTGGCAGGCGTTTAGTTGCATAGCCTGATGGAAGGCAACTGAAACGCCCACCTCCGATTGCTCATGGAATCCACAGAATGGGCTACTGGAAGATGGAACAATAGCCAAATGTACTTGATGGTTCACGTTCAAGGAAATGGCATGACTCGTGGCTGGGGTGGCTTCAAGCAGAGTCTCAGAGCTCAGCCTCCCGAGTAGCTTCCCGACGGATCCTAACAGCTCCATTCCTTCCCAATACTTGTGGGCGGAATCCTTGAGAGATACTGGCTGGATCTAATGAGTCCTAAACAGAACATTTTCGGGGCGAGGGGGGCAATAAGAAAACTGGAGTGCAATGACTAAATAGGAAGCAAAGTCAAGCCAAGTAGGGGTGTGCATACCTGAAACCCCGGCACTTGGGAGTTTGAGGCACGAGGACTGGGAGTTCCAGGCTGGCCTACAAAATGACACCTCGTCTTGAAAATCAAACAGAAAAGTTGGAACTGAGCAACCACGCTTTACCAGGCCCCCTCCAGTGTATGTCGTTTACATAAACACTACCAACCTCCAAAGTTAATTTTCAACGCCACACATTCTCCTTTGTGATGCAATACAAAGCAGGGTAGCCAGAGGCGGTGGCTCATGCTTATGAGGTCCAAGAATCTCCATTTGGAGCCAACCTAGACAAACTAATCAGAGAGACTTGTGTCCAATTAGCAAAAACTGGAGTTGGAGGCGTGGCACAAATAGGACAGTGTCAGATGGCACAAAGACCTGAGTTCAAGCCCCAGCATTTGCACATGAAGGAATGAATGAATGAATCTCCTTGATTAGCAACATTAGCCCTGCTCTATCATGCCAAGTAAAGATGGACTCAAAGACTGTGTCAGTTGGGGAGGGCAGCACCCTAGCACTGGGTGAAGTTCCCCCCTCCCTGCCGGTTCCTGCCCTCTCCACCAGCTCCCATCAATTCTACTTCCTGGTTTCTCCTTGCACCTGTCAGGAACTTCCTGGTCTCTCCTGCCTGCAACTCCATGGGCTCCAGCCCCAGCCCTTGTCAGTCACCACCGTGCATGTGCACCACTACAAAGGCCTCCAATCGCTGGGCTTGGCTCAGCCCTGCTCCAAGCACCCTTCCATGGAAGAGCACCTCTCACCTGCTCCAGGCAGAACACAAGCGCCGTCTCATCTGAGGTATCCATCCGGCTATGCATCCACCCCAAGCCACTTCCCTACCTAAGGCTACCGGCTGCTAATCACACCCACCCCGCAGGTTCTCAAAGCAGCGCCTTTTCCTCCCGCTGGCCCTTCGTGTCGCCTCAAGGAAGACATTGGCAGCAAGAAGGCCTGGGCCGGCCACCACACAGCCCCCAATCATGTCTGCACCGGCACAGACAGCAGCCTTCCTTATCACCAGCAGCACCTCGCCTCACACGATGGCAAATATTTGTGGAGCCTCGTCATGCTTCCAAGATCGCATTCCAAAAGAGAAAACCAGAGCCACGGAGCCCCACGGTGGGTATCGGGTCCAACTTCCTGTTCACACAAACGAGGAAACAGGAGACCCGGGAGGTCTCGACAACCCATTCTTTCTACGTGCCCATTTTGCAGGGGAGACATCCCAAATCTGGGGACTTGCTCCGTATCTTCGGGGTGAGTGAAGGCCGCCGTGACCCACTCAAGCAGGCTGATAAAACCCAGCGCAGGTTGAGCGCCGCCCTACTGTATTCACGCAATGCCCACGCGTGCAGTACAGTGGCAATAGGAAGATCTCCTTCACACGGGACCACAGAGAGCACACAGCGGAGCCCACTGCCCCAGGGGTCTTGAAATCCCAGGACCCACCAGCGTGTGAAGCTCCCGCACCACTCAGAGAGACAAACGGCACGTGTGTTCTCGAACAGGCGGAAGCTGGAGCTAAAGTACACCAGACATGATACATTATACAAGGCCCTAGGCATTCACACGCAGTGAGACCCAAGGAGGAGACTCAGGGGAACACCACAAAGGCGCAATGCCTGATCATATAAAATAATACAATGAACTATGCAACTCAGGGGTGGGGATGGGAGGGGAAAACTGGGAGAGAGCAAGGGAAGGGGGTGGCACTGTCCAAAAAGAAATGTACTCATTACCTGAGTTGCGTCACCGCAACCCGTCGGCATATCGCCTTTATAATAACAATAAAAAGAAAGAAGTGCAAAATGGTTTTTAAGAAATGTACTCATTACCTGACTGATGTATAGAAGTCCTTGTACAGTACCTACATTGCACAGCACAATTTTTTAAAAACACGCTTCTGCCTAGAAGAATGTCCCCCTCCTCCATGGTACAGGGGGTGGGGGCGGAAGTCCAGGGAGGCTGAGCTCGGAGGAGGTGCCCGCAGCCCTCCCGACGTCCAGCCCTTCGTCCCCGAGGCCTCCCGAAGGCCACCGGGGACTCCTAGCCACTTTAGGTGAGGAGCCACCAGCCAAAGAAAGCTCCCACCCGCTCGGATGTCCCCGGAAAGCCAGGGAAGGAGGCGCCAGGGCCCACTCGACGCGGGCGGTGTGCGCGTGCGATCGGCGCTGCCCGGGCCGTTCTGCTTCCCATCCGCAGCCCCGCAGCCCCGCGGCGAGATCCGGCCTCAACTCTGCTCCCGGACTAACGCAAACCCGAAGGCGCGCCAAAACGAGAGAGCAAAGACTCGGTTTCCCGGCGCCTCCACACCGTCTGCACCCGGGCCTCACGCTGGGCCCTCTGGTCTGCATTGGCCCTAGGTGCTCGTCACGGTACAGGGCCACGTGGCCCGGCCACACAGCAAGGGGGGGCGGGGAAGCCGATCCCGGGGCCCCTCGTTCCCTCTCTCCCAGTCTATTCTTCAACACAATTAAGAAAATTTATTATTTCCATTTACAGGAGGAAAAAAAAAAAAAAAAGACCTCAGCTTCTTAGATTTCTTATGGTTGTGTGTGTGTGTTTTTTTAAGAATTCAGAATGTGGCCCATTTTAATGTCAAATATGGACATGTTTAATTACACTCGAGTCTTTTCATTTACTAGGTTATACTGAGTGACTTCTTTTTTTTTCCCCCCCCAGGGAGAAAATAGCAAACAGCTGTTAAAGAACCGCTCCACGCATTTTCATTTCGGAGTCAGGCCTGAAGCCGAAAAGGGTCCACCCTGACTTTCCAAGCCAACCTTCAAACTCCACTCTTGCCTTCGAAGGAGCCAAGAAGAAACGCTAACAGGAGTTAGCTGAAATGATTTATGAAATTTAAAAAACACACACACACACACACACATTTTTACTCTATTAAAATAACCCTTTCAATTGAACCTCAAGAGGCTAGACCCAGACAAGCACCATTTATCACTCAAAGTTAAATACAACGCGGAAATGGCCGGGCAAAGCTAAGTGGACATCAATACTATTTCAGAAACCCAGCTGTCCGAAGGAGCCAAGAACAACACTGATAAGGGAAAAAGAAACATGAACTTGTTGTCTTAAAAACCCACTGAGCATGTGAAATTCCCCAGCGCCTACGGCTGGGTATGCTCTGGGCACTCGGACCTCCTTTGGCTTTCAAATACCCAATTAAACTTTATTTAGGTCGCTCCTCTCAGCACCAGCAGCCTACGTGTGAGGCAATCAGGGAAAATGGAGGAACGGCCCGCAGTAGCTCTGAGATGCATCCACCTTCCTTGGTCATCACTGAGCGAGGGCCACAGTGTTACCACACAGAGCTACTTCCCTGGACTGTAGAACCTCAGGGATGTCACCTCTTCGGGAGGAGTGGGGAAGAACAGCCAACACGGCGGCTGACCACAAGCACGTATCCCTCAACACTGCTAAGAGACAGCATAAAAGGGAGCACGGTTCATACAAAGGCCAGGTACCTGCAATCCTACCTACTCAGGAAGCTGATATCTAAGGATGACGGTTCAAAGTCAGCCCAGGCAGAAAAAGAGTCCATAACACTCTTACCTCTAATTAACCACCAAAACATGGGAAGTGGAACTACAGCTCCAGTAGTAGGGCATCATCAGCCTTGAACAGAAAAGAAAACTAAGGAGCCGGGCACCAGTGGCTCACGCCTATAATCCCAGCTACTCAGGAGGCTGAGATCTGAGGATTGCAGTTCAAAGCCAACCGGGGCAGGAAAGTCCATGAGACTATTTTTTTTTTTCTCTTTTTGGAAAACTTGGCAGAGCTTTATTGAGGAAGTAAGTAAGCAGACAAAAAGCAGACCAACAGATACGCAGAAAGGCAGGGACACACTCTAACGGAGTGTGGGTGTTCTAAAGGAGATACACCTCCAGAAGACTCTTAGCCAATAAACTACTCAGAAAAAGCCGGAAGTGGCGCTGTGGCTCAAGCAAGTGGTAGAGCGTCAGCCTTGAGCCAAAGCTCAGGGACAGTGCCCAGGCCTCAGGACTGGCCAGAAAAAAGTCAAGCGACAACACCCAGGCCCTGAGTTCAAGACTTAGTAACCTCTCTCTCTCTGTCTCTCTCTCTGTCTCTCTCTCTCTCTCTCTCCACTTAAAACAATTTTTTAAACCAAAGATGGAAGAAGAAAGCAAAGGTTTTTGTCGTGACAAGTTTGCCCAGTGAAAACAAGCCAGGCTTAGAGCCATCAGCTCATGCTGTCCCAGGGAAAAAAAACGAAAAGAAGAAACACAAAGAAGGGACCCAGGGCTTTTGAGAAAGACACCCTCTCCTGCTTGGTCCCTGAGCTCAGGGGCACGATGCCAGCTTTCCACCCTCCCCAGCCCCACGCCCGCCCAGGTTCAGTGAGAACTGAAGAAATGAAAGGCGGGTTTCATTTCAAGAGGTAATAAAATGAAACTCCTGTTTAATCATTGAAGACTTGACTTTACAACACTCCTAATTAGGTCTCGGGGAAGCACAGGCAATTTTGCCGCCAGCAAAAAAATTCCTATGTGGTCTCTCTCGTGACAAGCCAACTAATCGTTTTTCTTTACGATTTCAGAGGTCCTTTCTGACTTTCTCAAACCTGAATCTTCCATTAATGGTGTGTTACTAAAATATATATGTATATATATATTTGATTTTCTTCTGTCTTCTATCTCTGCCATCACAGGATGTGAAGTTCAGCCCTGGCTGGCCAGTGGGGGGTAGGTACCCCGTGTTCCTTCAAACATCCGAGCTATACCACCGCCCCTCCCATTGCTAGAACTCACGCGGCGCTTATCCTCTTCCGGTATTTTGTTTGGCGCTTAGTAGGTACACAGTAACTCCTGTGTCTGATCAGACTCTGGGGGCCTTTCTTTTCAGAATAGTAACTCCCCAAGGAGCTTACAATGTACCTTGGGAACTCCCCCAGGGCAGTCATAACAAATTATTCTTGTTGGGTACTAGTGGCTCAGGCCTTACCACCCTTGCTACTCAGGAAGCTGAGGTCTGAGGATCATGGTTCAAAGCCAGCCTAGTCAAGAAAATCCACTCATCTCTAATGAATCACCAAAATGCCAGAAGAGGAGCTGTGGCTCAAGTGGTATACGACTAGCCTTGAGCAAAAAAAAGCCCAGGGACAGTGCCTAAGCCCTTAGTTCAAGCTCTAGGACTGGCACCAAATACACACACACACACACACACACACACACACACACACACACGTATATAATTTATTTTTATACATAAATAACAAATTTCTATAAATATAAATATATATGCATGACATCAACGTAAGGTCCCCAACTTCCCAGAAAACAGAAAGGGGGAGGGAGGGAAAGAAGCTTTTGAATACCATGTGGACCAAACACCTCATTTTACAGATAAGGAAACCGAGTCCGGGCATCAAGGAGGAGAAGGAAATCATTAGTGAGAGGCAGACTGGAGACAGGATCCCAAGGCTAATGAGAGGAAAGATAATAAGACCGAGGAGAAAAGCAAGCCAGGGCGGCTCGGAAGCTCACAGGAGAGTCAGTGCGCAGACGCCATCATTGGAGGGGCCCGCGGACTGGGCCTCCGCACCAGCCTCACCTGAGGAGGAGCCTGGAAGGTTCCCTGCGGAGTCCCCCATCTGCTCTGTCCTCCCAGTGGATGGGGCCGGGCCCTGGCACAACCCCTGTGAGCGCAGGCAGACGGGAAGCTAGCTGTGGCCCGCCAGGGCGCAGGACTCCGCAAGGCCAAGGACAGCAGCCACCTACCTCCCAGGAGCTCCCGTCCCGCCGCCCGCGTGACCCAAGCTGCTGGAACACGAGGCAAGGGGCCCCGGGTTTGGCAGGACCCCCAAGCCATCGGGGAAGGCTCCCATGTCAGCCAGGCTTCCCGAACTAACACATCCACGGTGAACCTGTGGGCAGAGGACACCAGCCAGCCAAGCTCTGACAGCATGGCGAGGAGGCCCGGAAAGGGACAGGGATGGCGTCCTGCTGTGACCGTTGCTGAGGGGAAGCGCTTGGTGCCTCTGGGGTTGGCCCTCGGCACTGCCTGCCGCCACCCTCAGTGCCAACCCTGCCACAGATGGGGGGCAATGTCCTGTCACCCAAAGCATCTCCACGCGTGTTGTCACCGAGCCTGGCCTGCTTTATGTCCTCTGCTCCCCTCCAGCCACACAACTAACGGGAGGCCATCTGCCTCTACAAACGTCCGCGCGGAACAGACTGTTTACCACAGGGCCAGGACGCCCCAACACCTGCAGGGGGTGGGTTTGGTAACCCTTCCCAAGGCCCAGGACCCAGTCTGCCTCATAAAGATAACACCCTATTCAAACCCATAGGAAGGTGGCCTTGAAACTGTCCAAGTTCACCCAGGAAAGGTGCTTGTTGGTGGCACTCGCTGCCCTGGCTCTTCCAAAGGTTAACCTCTTCCATAATAATGTTTCTAAAGGCCTCAAATAATGAGGGAAACAACTGGAGGGAGTGTCATGTATGTCCTTTGTGTCCCGGGAAGCGTGGAGATCCGACGCTGTGCCTGCATTTCTGTAGATGCAAACAAAAAACACCCTGAGAAAGGCAGGACTGGGAGAATGCCACACAGGGGAACAGAGCCCCCCCATTCAGCACTGGAGTACCTACTCCCCGGAGGCCATTCCAGCATGGGAGGGAAGGTTGCTTCCAGGATCAGACAGCAGAAAGTTGTGGGGTAAGATTTACAGCAATGATAGGAACCGGTAGGGGGTGTGGGGGGTGTCTCTGCCATCCTCAGCCCCTCACCTCGACCCTGAGCTAGGACGGAATCACCACAGGCCTGATGGCTTCCAGCTGTGGGGCGGCCAGGCTCCGGCTGCTCTTAAAGAGCCCAAGGCCACAATCCAAAAACAGCTCTGTCCATAGAAACGCTGTTATGGGGCTTTCCACAGTAAGCCAGGAACACATCTGTCGCCCATGGGTTGCGAGAGAACGTTCCGACCAAATTAGAAAAGTAAAAATAAAATATGAAGGGGAGGAGACGTTGAACACTAAGTGATTCTAAGTTCTACTTGTTAAATAAATTTGTTCTTCACAGTGGGTCAGCATCGACTATCAGCATCAACTATCCACCAGGTGCCACGCTGGAAGCTGGCGATACACGAAGAAGGCAGGTCTGCCGGTGGCTCACACTGCCATCCTAGCTCCTCAAGAGGCTGAGCTCTGAGGATCCAGGTTTGAAGCCAGCCCAGGCAGGAAAGTCTGTGAGACTTTCATCTCCAATAAACTACCCAAAAAGCCAGATTTAAGTGGTAGAGTGCTAGCCTTGAGCAAAAGAAGCTCAGGGACAGCATCCAAGCCCAGAGTTCAAGCCCCAGGACTGGCACATACATACATACATACATACATACATACATACATACATACACACCAGATAGATAGATAGATAGATAGATAGATAGATAGATAGATAGAATGCCCTGCTCACTGCTAAAGACTGGGCTCAGACCCCTGAAATGACTGACCTCATAAGAAACCATGAAACTCCATACCTCACCGGACCAGTCTGGCAAGGCAGAAAACAACTTGGGGCAGAGAGGGGGAAGGGAGGCACATCTTCCAGAAGGCCTAGTTCTCAGAAGAAGTAGAGTGCTTTTCTCAGTGATTTTACAATTCCAGAAGTTACTAGTGGCTCTGTTCACTGGTACACAAAAGCCTCTCCAGGTCCTTAGGAGATAGGAAGTTAGAAAGGCACAAAAGTTGCCTGCAATGCACAAGAAACGTCGGTTCCGCACACAGCTATTCTCAGCTTTATCTTTCCTCGAGACACGTAACCCACACTCTCCCAACGATGTCCTTTTGAAATAAATACAATTTACTGAATCATATCCCATAAATGATTAAATGATGGGTTTCTACCATCATTGAATATAATGCCACCTATTAAATTTCAGTCACACTAGCCAGCGGGAATAATGGACGGACTGACTGCACTCCAAGAACAGGTGTGCTCGCCAGTCTGTCCCTGGCTTTGAGAGCCCAAGACAGACAGACAGATAGGACAGACAGGTGTGCACACACACACACACAGAAGATCATTATTTCCTCCAATTCAAACCTAATGGATTGTACACATACACACTGTATATACATTGTATACCTAACAGACCGTACATGCATGATAAGTATTACCTATAAAGCACATATAATTCCATATATTGGTACATAGAGAGCCTATTAAACTCCATGGGTGAGGCCATTTATGTCGCTCTATGACAGTTCACACATAGATCTGAAACTCAAAGGACTCAAACCAGAATGGGTGAACGGCGCATGAGGTCGGTGCAGATCTCACACACACACACACACACACACACACACACACACACGCATGTGTGCGCGCGGGCACCTCAGGTCCCTGGAAATGAGGAGGACTTCCCACGGGAGTCTGCCCACGCACGGGCTCCCAGACATACCCCGACTTACCGGAACTTCAAACGCCTCCTGGGTGTCATCCAGCATCTGGATTTTGATGGACATGAGTTTCCCTGCTGGTGTCGGGGGTGGCTTCTGTCCACGTTCCAAGGTGCTGATCCCCGCATTCTCCGGGGCCCCCAGTCGTGACCCGGGGGTAGGCTTCTGCTCTATTTCTCCCATGATGAAAGTAGCTTATATAAAATCTGCAGGAAGCAGCGACAAAGAAAAATATATCAGAACCTTTTTTTTTCCTTTTGGCAGTACAAGGATTTGAACTCGGGACCTCGTGATGGACAGACAGGTACACTATGGCTGTGCCAGCCCTCTTTGCTCTTTCAAACAGGGCCTGGCTTTTCGCCCAGGCCGCTGGTCCACAATCCTTCTATGGCCGCCTCCTGGGTAGCTGGGACGGCAGACTCAACACCGAGCTTCCCGGGTTTCTTTTACTGGTCTTGCAAACGTTTTGCACAGGCTGGCCTCAAACTACAAGCCTCCCATTCTCCACTTCCCCCGTAACTAAGATTACACAACATCGGTCACTATCCCTGGCTCCCGGAGGAACTCCTGCCGTTCTTCCTTGTTTGGGGAACATACCCAAGGAAGAGTGCTGACTGCCCCCGACAGCAATTGCAGATGGCAGCCTCTAGCTCCTCCCTTCACAATGTCACCTTTGGGCATGCAAATCATTGTGCCCCTTGCCTTTATTTGCATAACTTGGCAAGGTGCTGCATATGTTACCCTTTGTCCGCTTTCACAGTCAGCACGTCATTATCCATACCCCGGACTCAGTCGTGTTCCATACGGGCTGTCCTGCGTCTCTATTCTGATGATGGTGAGCGAGGCTCTACCTTTGGCAAAGACTGAGTCTGGTGGGAAGATGATAAACGGTGCCTACGCCCTATCATTAACATCCATTCATTACCTTGGAGGGACACAGGCATCCACTAAGCATATAGAGATAACTGGATAAACACACACTGCGTCTCTCCAGCTTGCAATCTGAGGTGGGCCATAAAAGCTAGGGCTACTCTCTCCATTTCTAGCACTTGCTTCTATTACAATAACATCCCGATCCCTTCCTCCCCAATGGGCCCACTTCCCCACTACCCCATTTGACATACTAGTGGAGCCACAAAGAGATACTCCTAGGGGCTGGGGATATGGCCTAGTGGCAAGAGTGCCTGCCTCATATACATGAGGCCCTGGGTTCGATTCCCCAGCGCCACATATATAGAAAATGGCCAGAAGTGGCGCTGTGGCTCAGGTGGCAGAGTGCTAGCCTTGAGCGGGAAGAAGCCAGGGACAGTGCTCAGGCCCTGAGTCCAAGCCCAGGACTGACCAAAAAAAAAAAAAAAGAGAGACGCTCCTAGAACCAAAGCAATCCTCCCTGGTCACTGCTGTCTGTAGTATCTTGTGGGCCTTCGCCTCTCTCTAGGTCTTCACCTGCAAGGTGCTCCCTGGCTGACCAGGCCCTTTCTCTTCACCTAGAAGCTTCTAACATGGTCTTAAGCCTCAGTTCAAATGTCACATCCTGCACTGGGTGGTTCACACCTAATCCTTGCTTCTCAGGAGGATGTAATCCTGAGGTGCTCCAGCTTCAGAAAAGTCCAAGAGACCACGCCATCTCTAAAATAACCAGCAAGAAGCACGCCTAGAGACGTGGCTCAAATGGTAGAACATCACCCTAACCAAGTGCCGAGTCCTTGACATCAAATCCTATTATTGGAGGCTGGGAATATGGCCTAGTGGTAAAGTGTTTGCCTCATATACATGAAGCCCTGGGTTCGATTCCTCAGCACCACATAGATAGAAAAAGCCAAAAGTGGCGCTGTAGCTCAAGTGGTAGAGTGCTAGCCTTGAGCACAAAGAAGCCAGGGACAGTGCTCAGGCCCTGAGTTCAAGCCCCAGGACTGGCAAAAAAAAAAAAATTCCTATTATTGGCTAAATAAATAAGTTTAAAATGCCATATCCACCCAGGGGCCAGAAGACAGGTGTGCTGCTGTCCCCTTTGTGTTCGTGGTCCCCTCAAAGCCACCCCACGATGGCCAAGCCCCGCCCCCCCCCACACACACACAACCCTGTTTGCCAGGAAGCCCTGGTCTTGGAAATCCTCTGTACCACAGCACCAACTGAGGCACGGTACCCAGCTGCGAGTGGAACTCAGCATCAGCTGCCTAAAGACCACATGAACTCATCACTAGTACGGGTCTCCCCAGACTGCAGAATGCAGGTTCCCGGAGCCCAAAGGAATGAGCTGCCCACGTGAGGTGACGAGGTTAGAGGGGGGCATGGCAGGGAGAGGGGTGTGCCTGGTGGAGAGGGAAGAAGACCTGAACTCACTTTGAACGGGAAGGCCACGCAGGACAAGGCTACACACTTCGTGGGGCAGCAGACATGGCTGCAAGACAGAAAGGAGGGCCAGGAGGAAGAGAGAAGTTCAAGGCACATTTCAGCCAGGCCCTGGCGGCTCACGCTTAGCTACTCAGGAGGCTGAGATCTGAGGATCAGAATTGGAAGCCAGCCCAGGTAAGAAGATCTGGGAGACTCTTACCTCCAGTGAACCACCAGAAAACTGCAAGTGGCGCTGTGGCTCAAAGCGGTAGAGCGCTAGCCTTGAGCAAAAGAGCTTGGGGACAGCGCCCAGGCCCTAAGTTCAAGTCCCATGACTGACAAAAAAAAAAAAACAGGCTGAAATCAGGGTGGGGGGCGTGTGAGAAGGGCCCCAGTGCCTGGCCTTTCACAGCGGGAAAATGACACCTGAAGGTGATATGTGTTACGGAAGGACAGGGGGAGGTGGGTGCCCCACTTCAAAGCACAGGCAACCGTCCACGCGCGAGGTGACAGCATGGGAAAGGAGTCCCTAGTGCTAGGCTGCTGGTTTTGAGAGCGTGCAGCAATGGTCACCAAGCTTCAAGTCAGGGCGGGGAGTGGGGGGGAGGCAGCGGGAGGAGACGGTGAGGACCGTTCTAGGCTGTCAGGGAGGGCGGGGTAGACGGGGGCTCAGGATTCAGGGTCTGCCTTGTTCTCCACGTGAGCTAAGCAGGGGGTAAGTGGAGAACCCGGAAGAACAACAGGCACGCCCACGCCCAGTGGCGAGCATGCGTGGAGAATGAGAGGACAGAAAGAAGGGGAAAGGGCCCGGGGGCACTGAGAGACAAAAACAGCCACGTAAGAGGCCACCACGGGGCCACCGGGAGGTCCAGACTCGAGTGCGCATCTCACAGCCCGGAATCAAGTCACCTCTGCTCTGCAGGAGCAGCCAGCCCGGCTCTAAGGCCCCGTGTTGGTCTCATTTGGTAGGCTTTTCTCACCCAACTCATTGTACTCCTCCTCCTCTTAACCCGTCAGGTCCCCAGAATTTTCTAGTAACTTCCTTATGGAAACACCTAGCATCTTCTCCAGTAAACCCCTGATAGGAGAGGCACACGGGGGAACTGAGGTCACCCCACCAGAGACTATGGAAACTCATCAAACGTCTGTGGACACTGACACCACCACCACCACTACCACCACCACCACCACCAGCAGCACCACCGCCATCATCATGACCACCAGTACCACTACCACTACTACCCACCACCACCACCACCACCATGGCCTAAATGCATTCGTCCTCCCCTGGGAAAGGAAAGGGACTTAGGGAAGCACCGTTGCTCCACGATCTCACTGAGCTGGTGAACCGCTGGGGCTGGGTGCTTTCGCCACCTCTTTCCGAAGCTCTCCCACGACCCCATGCTTGCATCATTCCTACTTCTGGGGGCTGAGATCTCCAGAAAGGGCGTTGTCGTACTTTCTTCTCCCCTTCCTCGCAGAGGGACTATGGCTGGTATGTGGAAAGCTCTGTTTAATTTAAACACAAATCCAGCCCCAAGTTTGGAGTTAAGCATCCGAAGAATGCGAGGGAACGTCAGAGGCACGCGGGCAAGTCATAAATGGACAACCACAATCGATGATTGACACAGAACTGGTCAGCCGGCCTACAGTGCTGTCTTCTGGGTATAAATGCTAACCCAGGCTCTGGGCCTTGTGCCCTCCGTCCACGTCCTCTGACCCTGCATTCCGGGAGGACTTGTCCAAATGAAGGGTGCGTTATTACTAAGGGGGCCATGCCAGGCCTAAACATGAGAAGCTGGTTGCAAAACTAGATTCCTCAGATCTACTTGGGAAGTTACTTCGAAAGATGTCATAGCAACAATACAGCGACAAGATTTTTATTTGGCAAAGATTTTTTAAAAAATAAAATAAAAAAACACACTAGAGTTGTCCTGTCAAAATATCCTGGCTGGAAGACTTCCTCTTGGAGTTCTCCCTCAAGCAAGATGGAATACACACAAAAAAATGCAAACTTCGTTTCTGGGGAGACTAGACACATCGTCACTGGGGGAGGGGCACAGGCAGGCAGAGGACTTGCAAAACACAGTGAAGGTCAAAGGAAAAGCACAATACTCGGGGAATCTGCCCCCTCCAGCGCTCACACAAAAACAGCAGAACTCACCCCCGCCCCCCCAGCCAAGTGCAACAGCCTGACTTGCAAGCCTGCCACGGCGTCCTTGAACAGGGACAGATGTGTGGAAGCATCTAGTGGAAAGGGCTTCGGGGGGGGGGGGGCCGGTGGGGGGCTGCAGGCAGCCGTGGTGGGAGGAAGGAGAAAGCCGTGCAGCCAAAGGAACCCGAAGGTCACCATTCAGTCTCAAACCAAAGAGAAGAGCTGTGGTGCTAGCTAAGCACCAGTGGCTCACACCTGTAACCCTAGCCACTCAGGAGACTGAGAGCCGAGGATCATGGTTCCGAGCCAGCCTGGGCGAGAAAGTCTGTGAAACTCTGATCTCCAATGCATGGCTCAAAAAACTGGAAATAAAGCTATGTCTCAAGAGCACTAGCTTGAGCACAAAAGCTCAGAGACAGACAGTGCCCAGGCCCTGGGTTCAAGCCCCAGCACACACACACACCCTGCGGATGTGGCTCAAGTAGTGGAGAGCCAGCTGTGAGCAATAAAGTCCAATGAGACAGCAAAGTTCTGAGTCCCAGCCCCAAAGAGGGGAGGACGGAGGGGCGGAGGGAGGGAGGGAAGCAGGGAAGCAGGAAGGAAGGAAAGAAGGAAGGAAGGAAGGAAGGGAAAAGGGAAAAAGAAAAGGAAAGGGAAAGGAAGAATGAAGGACGACTCCCAACTCTAAGTCTTTTTTTTCCCCTGGGTCAGTCGTGGGTCTTGAACTCGGGGCCTGGGTGCCGTCCCTAAGCTCTTCAGCTCAAGGCTAGTGTTCTACCACTTTGAACAACAGCACCACTTCCAGCTTTCTGGTGGTGAACTGGAGATAAGAGTACCACAGACTTTCCTAGCCAAGGCTGGCTTCGAACTGCGGCCGTCAGACCTCAGCCTCCTGAGCTTTCCGACTTAGCTGCAAACCTTTCTGAGAACCACCATGAAGTCGCAAGTGGAAAATGCCACCCCTGTTTTCCTGTGGCAGAGTGATTTCAGGCCCAGTGAGAACGCCACGTAAGATCACCTCCAAGCTATGCTCGTGAGGGAAACAGGAAACAAACTTCTCGTGGACTTGGGTCGCCCCCAAATTGTCTCATCCTTGTTGTAGGGAGTACAGCTGACTCCATCTTGACTAGGGAAACATAGTAGGAAATGTTGCGGGGAGTAGATAAGGTCAACCTGACCCCAAAATGCTGCTTCTGTAAATAGCTTGCTTCACTTGTTTGTTATTTGCTCCACCCCCTGCGCCAACCCCCTACATCTGGGAACTTATTGCGTGCTCTACCCCTGCGTCAAGCCCCTACATCTGTGCTACGCTTTTACCTTGATAAACCCCCTATTTGAGGACTGCTCGGGGTCACGGTGTTAGCTCCCGAGTCTGCACTGTGTCCCCAGCCGGTCAGCCTGCTTTTCGCTGTCGCAGTTCAGCTCCCGAGTCTGCGCTGCGTCCCTGGCCGGTCAGTCCACTTTTTGCTTCCCCAATAAATCCATCTTTTTGCTTGAGACTGTCTCTGAGTGATGGGCTCTTGGAGGGACGGGGAATCCCCTCCCTCGAACCCCGTAACAATCAGAAGTGCGAATCTTCCAAACTTCAAGAAAATCCCACCTCTAAAGCACTGGGGGCCTTGGGCATTGTGGATAGAAGATCTTTAACCATCTTCCTGGGAACACAGGTCAAGAGAGACTACTAAGAACAAGTGTGTACTGGTGAACTTTGGAGCATTTCAGGGGAAAGGTTAAGAAAAGCAGGAATTAACTTGAAAACAAAAGGCTAGACGGGTGCCAGTGGTTCACACCTGTAATCCTAGCTGTGCAGGAGACTGACATCTGAGGATCTTGGTTCACAGCCAGCCTGGGCAAGAAAGTCCAGGAGACTCTTATCTCTAATTAATCACAGAAAAAGTCAGAAGTGGCGCTGTGGCTCAAGTGGTAGAGCGCTAGCCTTGAGCAAAAGGAATCCAGGGACAGTGCTCAGGCCCTGCCTTCAAGCCCCAGGACAGGCAAAAAGATAAAAATTCAGAAGAAATTATTTAGACATCTGAGCAAAAGGCTCAGATTCCTCAGAGCCACAACCCAGGACTAAAGGTCACAGAAAGAAATAATCAAAACAAAGTTCCACTCAAATATAAACAGCCATCTGCTTTCCATAGGGAGGAATCAAGAGAAACATTATCCAAGACCTTCTAGAAGAAACGACTAAATGATGAACTTAAGGAAACCAGGTGGTAAGCGAAACAATGAAAACCAGTTATTCATAAACTTGAGCCCCACTTATATTACAAGAGGAAGACTAAAATAATTGTAAAACTGTAAAAATATTGTAACACCTGAAAGCAAAGAAACAACACAACTAGATCTGGTGATGTGGCTCAATGCTCCTGCCGAGATGGAAGGAGGCTCTGGGTTCAATTCCCACTCAAGGGAAAGAAGGCTATGAGACCTGTGGAATTATTCTGCAAAGGAGTGTATGAGGAGGGAGAAAGGGGGTGAGATTTATTGCAATACACTATAAACAGGTGTGGAAACGCGCCAATGCAATCTCCCCTCTTATAAACTAATGTTAGCTAACAGAAAGGAAAAGAAAAGGAGAGAGGGAGAGAAAGAGGAGGAGGGAGGAGGGAACCTAGGGAGGGAGGGAAGGGGGAAGCAACTACAGGTTAGCTGCAATTTCATGTTTTAATACTGGTCATAAAAAGAATTTGGCCGGTACTGGTGGCTCACACCTGTAATCCTAGCTACTAAGGAGGTTGAGCTCTGAGGATCACAGTTCAAAACCAGCCCAAGCAGGAAACTCCATTAGACGCTTATCTCTAATTAACCACCAGAAAACCAGAAGTGGGGCTGTGGATTAAAGTGGTACAGCACTAGCTTTGAGCAGAAGAGCTCAGGGACAGCGGCCTGGCCCAGAGTTCAAGCCCCACGACTGACCAAAAAGAAAATTGTCTCCAGAATTGTATGGGTGGTGAATCAACATGCATATATATACATACACACACACACACACACACACACACACATATATATATATATATACATATGTATATACACACCCATATGGGGCTGGGAATATGGCCTAGTGGTAAAGTGCTCGCCTGTATACATGAAGCCCTGGGTTCGATTCCCCAGCACCACATAGATAGAAAATGGCCAGAAGTGGCCACTGTGGCTCAAGTGGCAGAGTGCTGAGCAAAAAGAAGCCGGGGACAATGTGAAAAATCTAAAACTTCCAGACACTGCTGGATGAATGGTGAGAATATAAAATGACTCAGACAGTTAGGAAAACATTTCCTAAGTTTCTTAGAATTCAATCATAGCCAGAGGTGGCAACACATACCGGTAATCCCATCCACTTCAGAAGTGGAAGTAGGAGGATTAAAGAGACAGTAATCCTAACTTTCATATCCTTCCCCTAATTGCCCAGCCCTCTCATTCCTAGGTTATTTCCACAGGCCAAATGAAAACCACTGTACTGATTTCACTATACAGATATTCACAGCCAAATGCAAGCATCCAAATGTTCATCAACTGATAGAAGGGGAAACAAAACATGACATAAACAATCCAAGGGGACTGGCAGGTGTGAGTCAGAACTAGAACATCTGCCTACCAAGCATGAGGCCCTGAGTTCAAACTCCCATACCGCCAAACAAGCAAAGTCAGCAAGTATACATTTAGCAGTGTAGGTTAAGCAGTAGAACACTTGCTCAGCAAGTGTAAGGCCCTGAGTTCAAATTCCACACAAAGGAGTACTATTCAGCGCCAAGAAAACTATACCATGGAAGATCCTCAAAAACATTTCCCAAAGTAGAAGAACAAAGGACTACACAACACATGGTCATAAAGCAAAGATTGAATGGCTTATTCACACACACACACACACACACACACACACACACACACACACACAGCCTTAGGTCACAAGCAGCCTAAACACTGGTTATCCATGCTAGAGGGGGAACTAGGGTTGACAGGAAACAGAAGAAAGAACTGGATCTTTTGTGGGCAAAAGAAATATCCATGAACTACATTGTGGTAATAACCACACAGTTCCGGACTTCACTAAAAAAGACCACTGATTTGTACACTGAAAGAAGGCCAGAGTTCCAATACATAAAGCACACCTCAATAAAACTGTTAGAAGGAACCTGAGTTGCCAGGCACTTAGTGGCTCACGCCTGAAATCCTAACTACTCAGAAGGCTAAGATCGGAGGATCATGACTCAAAACCAGACCAAGAAGGAAGGAAAAGCCCATGAGACTCTTATCTCCATCTAACTTCCAACAAGCTGGGAGTGGAGGTGCGGCTCAACTGATGACAGGACAGAAGCTCAGGGAAAGTACTCAGGCCCTGAGTTCAAGGCCTAGTAGCAGGTTTGTGCAAAGAGGAACTTTGTGAATATTTCTTTTCCCCTTTCCCGTTGTAAAATGTAAGCTACTTACAGATTCCTGGTTAAGAGAGTTGTTATTCAAAGGGAAGCCTGAGAGGTAGACTGGCAGGAAGCTTCAAGGATCTCCAAGGCCCTTCTCTGAGTCACACGTTGAGAGCACAACTGTGTGTGTGTGTGTGTGTGTGTGTGTGTGTGTGTGTGTGTGTGTGTGTGTGTGTGTGTGATTCTGTGGGGACAAAGATCAAGTCAGTCCGACACCCAGGAGCACAGAGAGAAAGAAGGGAGTGCAATCAAGCAACAGCGCCGTTGTCAGTCTCTTTGCTCTTGGACACTAGAAGCTGCCCTGGGACAAAGCCACCTTGTCCTCCGGGCCTGGGGAGCAAGAAGGAGTAGGGACAAAGCAGAAGGTACAGGAGGCACAGAGGCAGCAAAACTGGGCTCTGCCCAGGGATTTGGATAAGGGATTCCGGAAAGTTCAAGACCAGCTCAGTGCTGATAGACTTGTTGATTTCCCAAAAAAAAAAAACCAAAACCACCTGTGAGCCAGAGGCTAAAACTGCAGGTAACTGGTCCGGGCCCCCAGGCACTCGGGGCTGCTTGCTCATTGCTCATTGGGGAGAGGAGAGCCAAACATTCATTTAACCTCTTGCAAACAGAGTGGGTGGCTCCACGGGCTTGAAAAACTAAACCAGAACCAGTTCCTTGCTGTCTTTCTCCCCTACTGTCGTAAAAATATTAAAAATTGACTTTTTTAATTAAATAGGCTTTCTTAAGTACTTCCAACAAAGATCTGAGAAGTATTTCAAGGAAAACACAAGGGCAAAGGCATGTCTTCCTTTTCATCATTTTCATAGACATTATTTCCAAAGCCTTGTTTGAGTTCTCCTACCTCGACCCTCTTCAAAACAACAACAACAAAAAAAAGGCAAAGTCTTATTTAAATCACATCCTTTAAAAAAAAACTCAAAACCTGAGTTTACCCCGGTGCAAGTAAAACACACCAGTGACTAGCCAGGCATACCACTGGGCGGCTGGGAAGGCTCTTCAAGGCACGAAACAGCCATCAGCCCCCCCCCCCCCCCCGGGCAGGGCTGCTCCTGCTGAGACATCCCCCTCCAGACCCTCTCTTGCATTTAGCTGATGTTTCACAGGCTTTCCAGCCCCTTCGCTTGTTCCTGCCATTGGCAGGGAGATGGTAAGTGCCAAGGGCCAGGCAGGGCTATGCAGCTCCTGCAAGTACAGCACTACCCCTCTTGCACTGGCCCAAGAGATGACTGAGCGGCTGGCTGGTCAAGGGTCCTAGGCTCAAGGGCTGAGAACATCCTGCAGTCACTGCGCATGCCCAAGTTTCTCCTCTCACGAAAGGGCCAGGTGGAGTTAAATGGAAGGCTGAAGGCCAGCTAGCAAGGAGCCACCAGCTGCCAGACCCTCTGCCTCCAACGGTGTCCCTGCAATGAACGTGACACATTCCCATCCAGTCACCAAAGAAAGGCTTTCTAATTGACACTGGTCAGCTAACTGCTGCCTGCCTGACCGGTAATATAGATGCAGTCTGCTGCTGGACTTGCTTCCTCAACAGCTCCAGGAACAACAAACACAGTTTTTGAACCTACTATCATTCAAGTGTCACCGTGATGGGGATCACCCTTAACAGACAATTACGATGGGGCCGCTAAAGGTTTCGGCAACTTGTTCTTAGCCCCAGGTGCTGTGTTTCTGGAGATGGGCGGTGTTAGGCAGCCAGTGAATTCTGAACTCCCACAAAACAAGGCTGCCACATCACTGAGAAACCAGCACAGGAAGTGAGGGAAAGGACCAAGTGACAGGCCACAGGGGCGGCCAGGGTGTTCATGGGAGGGATCAGAATGAGACACTGCCTTCTTTAAGACAGAGCGAAGTCGGTGCCAATGGCTCACGCCTGTAATCCTGGCTACTCAGGAGGCTGAGATCTGAGGATCTCAGTTCAAAGCCAGCCTGAGCAGGAGAGTCCTTGAGACTCTTATCTCCAGTTAACCACCAGAAAACTGGAAGTGGTGCTGTGGCTCAAACGACAGAGTATTAGCCTTGAGCTGAAGAGCTCAGGAACTGAGCTGAAGCATCCAAGCCCAGAGTTCCAGCCCCACAACCGACAAAAAAAAAAAAAAACAGTATTAAGTGTTTTCTTTAATAAATTACAAAACAAAATCGGTTTCCAAATCAACTCTGCATAGCCCCAGTAGCCTCCTCATTTAATAAGGATATTTTCATAAATAAAAGAAGAAGCTCACTTTCCCTCTATGATTCTCTATGGAGGTTCAGAACACTCTGGAAACAATGCTTAAGAAGAAATTAATGCCAGATTTAAGTGCGTCCTGTGTAATTTACCACTGACACCTGTTTCCAGAGCTTCCATATTGCTCTACGCAACTTTAAGAAAAAACAAAACATGTCCTAAGGCTCACTGAATGCGCTGAATTACAAATGAGTCTCAGGGTGAGAGAAGGGGAAGGGATCTTTCTCTTAAGCTAGGAGAGCGCAGGCTGGTGGGGCTGGCGATGTAGCTGGCTGGTAGAGCACTTGCCTGGCACATGCAAGGCTCTGGGTTCAATCCCCAGCCCCATAAATAAGTAAAATATTAAATTCTCCAGCCGTTCCAATGTCATTCAAGGAAACCATCTATAGAGTATCATCACGATCCGAATGACACAACCGAACACTATGGACTTGGAGAGGGTGAATCTCCTTCCTGGACGCTGTAGTAACCACAGCAGGGAAATGTCAAGGCAACGGGTCAGAAATAAAAACGTCAACTCGTGAGTTGACAAGAACGGCCAAGCCTCGGCCTGGTGGACACACCTGTTTCAACAATAATGTCCCTCGCAAAACATGACTTTGCAACCACCCATCGTGGACGTGGTGGCCACACGGAGGAGAAAGGGTGGGACTGTCACCAAATGGTACTTGCTGCTGTACATGACACAGAGAATAGAAGGCTGGCTTATGACAACCCTGACTGTGTGCTGATTGTGTGTGTGTGTGTACATGCACTAGTCCTGGGGCTTGAACTCAGGGCCTGGGAGCTGTTGCTCAAGGCGAGTGCTCTGTCCCAGGCTTTCCCGCCTGGGCTGGCTTCCAGCCACGATCCTTTCATCTCAGCATCCTGAGGAGCTAAGATTACAGGCAACCATCCTGACTTTTGACCTTCTGAATGCACTGTACATAAAAGTCTTTTCTAGAGCTCAGGCTCTCATTCACAGAACGTAGGGAACATATTGTGTGGTTTTGTGTGTGCATGCGTGCATGGGCATGATATGGGCATATCACATTGTAACACATGCGTGTGCGTTTATATGCGTGCATTGTGTGCCTATGTGTGCAGGTTTGGATGCATGAATTGTGAGTGTGCGTGTGTATACACATGTGTACACAGGCATTGTATGATACTGTAACTCACACCCTCCATTAATGGTCACAACGGAGCCCTTATTACAGATGAGAAAATGGAGGAAAAAGATGCAGTCAACTCGCCCACAGTCACCAGGCTGGTAGGTAGAAGACACAGGAAGAAATGCAGACAGGCCACTGCCCTGCCCAAGCACTTGACCTTAGCCAGGGACCTCGAGTGAGGTGCTGCCCTCCCTGCCCCCCACCCCTACCATCCTACACTGCCCCTCCCCTCGTCTGGCACTCAGGTGCCAACCAAGCGGGTTTCACCCAGGCAAACCACTAAGGATGCCAAAGAGGAGAATCCGAGAGACACCCAAAGCATCCGCCGAATGACTACGATCTGCCCGCAACAGTAGGGCGTAGCATCACACTCCTCAGCTCTGCGTTATGAAAGTCTTTGTCCCTTCCTTGACAGGGTCAGGGCCACCAGAGAGGGCCGGTCCCTGCCTACAGTCCCCGCCCTTCCCGGGGCCCTGACACCGCCACACACGACCCCCCTCATGATACTCCAGGAACGGTGTGCAGGCAAAGTCAAAGCCCTTCAAGATTTCACAACTGTATGGCTCTAACACACAGAGGGACACGGGCAGGGCCAACCAAACAAGCCCTGGGGGACAAGGAAACCCCCTCTCCATAGCCAAGCGGCTGCACTGAAACACACATCCACACAGAGCCAGACAGCGAAGGGCCGTGCGCTGAAGGCGGCTCCCAGATCACTCCCGCTCAGAAGGACAAGTCACGGTGGGAAGGGAGACATCAAAGCCCAGCGTCTTCCATTTCTGTAACCGATGAGATACAAGATGTCCATCCCAATCGTGCCATCTTCCCACAAAGCACTCAGACCTCCAGAAAGTGCCACGCCCAAAGCACTGGCGTGGATTATTCAACACAATTCTACACAAGGACCAGAAGGCACCAGAAGAAACTCTCCCTGTACACCTAACAGGAGAAAAATCTAGAGCTTAAACCAGGAGAGGGGAGGGGAGGAAACAGAAGAAGGAAGAAAGGATGGGGAGGGAGGGTAGGGGAGAGGAGGGGACGGGGGAAGAGGAAACAGAAA
This sequence comes from Perognathus longimembris pacificus, assembly GCF_023159225.1. Classification (NCBI taxonomy): domain Eukaryota; kingdom Metazoa; phylum Chordata; class Mammalia; order Rodentia; family Heteromyidae; genus Perognathus; species Perognathus longimembris. The sequence continues at coordinate 8,804,361 of NC_063163.1, forward strand.
GGGAAGGAAAGGAAAAAAAGTAAGTGTGGTTGGGTGGCAGGCTCATCTCCCTGAGGTTTTGCCACTTGCTCAGCCACCAGCTGGGTCCCTGGGACTCCGACATGTAGCAGGCAAAGTCTACATGCACCAGCGATCTGCAGTCCTCCTTACTAAGCAGTTCCTTGAGGAAAGGCAAGCTTAAACAAGGGCTGAGGGTCAAGGGCCGAAGTCACATCTGCTGAAGAGAAACTCGTGCCTGTGCTCAACTCCTAGTCCAGTTTGTCAAATAAGAATTGGCCTGAGCTGGTGGCTCACACCTGTAATCCCAGCTGCTCAGGAGGCTGAGATTGGAGGATTGAAGTTCCAAGCTTGCCTGGGAGACTCGCTGCTAATTAACCAGCAAAAAGTCAAACGTGGAGGTATAGCTCAAGCGGCAGAAGGCCAGCCTTGAGAAAAAAAAAAGCTGACTGAGAGCCCTGAGGTCAACAACCCCAGTACAGAAATAAACACACACACACACACACACACACACACACACACACATACACACACACATACACACACCTTAAAACTACAAAGAAAATGTAAAATTTAAACCAACAGTACGTAAACAAAATTCAGCAAAAGAATTTATAATGGGTTACAGACAACTCGAATCAACCAACAAAGGAAAGACAACAGAAAATAATTATGGAATCTTCTTTTCTCCCATATCTGTATAAATAGGCCTGAGAGACTCCTTTCATATAACTGGCTCGTGCCTGTAATCTTGGCTACTTAGGAGGCTGGGATCTGAGGATCCTGATTCAAAGCCAGCCTGGGCAAAAAAGTCTGAGACTCTTATCTCCAGTTAATCACAGAAAAGACCAGACATGGCGCTGTGACTAAAACTGCTAGAGTATGGGGCTGGGAATATGGCCTAGTGGCAAGAGTGCTTGACTCGTATACATGAAGCCATGGGTTCGATTCCCCAGCACCACATATACAGAAAGTGGCCAGAAGTGGCGCTGTGGCTCAAGTGGCAGAGTGCTAGCCTTGAGCAAAGAGAAGCCAGGGACAGTGCTCAGGCCCTGAGTCCCAAGGCCCAGGACTGGCCAAAAAAAAAAAAAAAAAAAAGTGCTAGAGCATTAGCCTTGCACAGAAGAGCTCAGAGACAGCACCCAAGCCCTGAATTCAAGCCCCACAACTGACCAAAACAAAGGGGGGAGGTGGGGAGTTATACCTTCCCTCCCTCCATAATAACTTAATAAAATCCCTACTGAAGCAATGCAAACACACTAAGGAGCTACTGGGGGGAAAGCAGGACTTAAAACTAAAATTCTCTGAGGAACTGTACCCGTGTTGTTTGTTACAATCCGAGAAGGTGGTAATAAGTCATTAATATCCAAGAAGAGCATTCAGGAATTGGATACATGTTGGCGGTTGATATTCTTACTTATACCACCCTGACTAGGAACTGGCAGTGCTGCACAAACATCTGCTTTCTTCTAGCGATGACATTTTGTGTGGTTTGACTTCTCTTCGTTTGTGGGACTGGAGATTTGAACTCAGGGTTTCACACAAGCTAGGCAGGCAGGTGCTCTACCGCTTGAGTTGTGCCCCCAACCCTGTTTTGAAACTGGTTTGTTTTGACATAGGGTCTATTTGTCCAGGTAAAGCTGGACTTGCACACGCATTTACGCATTCACACTGTAGCTGGGGTGGTAAGTGCTTACTACCATCACACCCAGCTTCTTTGGGTTGGAATCTCCTCCACTTTTTGCCTGAGCTGGCAGAGAACTACGATCCTGCCACTGTCTGTTCCATGAGTAAGTAGGATTACAGGTGTGAGCCACGCTACCTAACCTCTACTTCTGGGGACCTCTCCAAGATACATAGCAGGGCGTCCTTCAGGAGAAGGTGCAGTCCGAAGTCAGTGGACACCAATGGCCTGCCTGCAGGGGCAGCCAGCCTCTGGACTGGGCTAGTGAGTGGAGGAAACCCCGCTGTGAGTGTTCATGGGGTTCCAGTGTTGGTGGGGCTCTAGTGTTCATGGGGCTCCCTATCCGAGACTGCAGGCATTTCCAACTTAGCATCTGAACATCGGTGGTCGACAGGAACAAGAGCAGAGGGGCAGCAGTCTTCGGGTGGAGCCTCGGCTCAGTGGTCTGCCCAACTTCTGCTTCAACTGAACAAGTCCCAAAAAGATGTGAAGGCGCCTTCCCAGAATTCACCTGTGAGGGGCCTGGACCCCGCGGAGGCTTTGAGGCAATAGAGCATGGAGGTCCGCCATCATGCAAGGACTGATGTAGCCCCTTGAGGGCCGGCTTGCAGTCAAAGGAGCACGGAGGCTCAAGAGAGCACGGAGACTCCACATCCTGGGCTTTGTCTTGCATCTTCTATCCCATGTGCTCCCTTCCAGAGGCGCCTGCTCCTCCTACATCCCCCCCCGCCCCCCGTCCCCCATGGTAGATGATGGAGCACAAGGCCCTTTCCAGAGAAAAAGGAGATCCGGGCACCACGTTCTGGGAGCTCGAGATCTGACTTCTCTTCTCTATAAATCACCCAGCCTCGGGCAGTGGGTTACAGGAACAGGTAGGGAAATTCCTATTTCACACCCGGCATGCACCTCATTTGTCATCAAGCCACTTCAGGGGGTCCATCCTACTAAGGGAACCTGGGCAGAGCTCGGAACTGACCAGCAGCCAAGTTTTGTTTTGTTTTTTATTTATTTCTTATTGTTATTATAAAGATGATATACAGAGAGGTTACAGCTACATAAGTTGGGTACAGGGTTTAATTTTATGTTCTTCCCCCGCCCCGGCAGAAATTCAACTATATGTCTCAAAAAAGAATAGCTTCCAAGTTGAAAACTAATTATAATACAATTCTGTATTTATAAGAACCATTATTTTTTAAAAACTATCTAATACTATTTCATCTCTATCAAATATCTGAATTATGATTAATAATTACCTCAGTCAATGCTACCAGGAATTGTTGCAACTTGGCAACTTAAAGAAGTCAGAGGTAAAAGGAAAGATAAAGTTCCTACTATCCTAGCTAGCAAAATAAGTAGAAAGCCCACAGAATGGGAGAAGATCTTACTAGCTATGCAACAGACAAGGGCCTCATATCTAAAACATACTTAGAGCTCAAAAAAGCCAAACTCCCCAAAACAAATCCTCAAAGAAACAACAACCCCATTCATAAGTGGGCTAAAGACTTAGAGAGTCTAGAACTTACTTCCCTGAAGAAAACCCGAAGGGGCGCTATGGCTCCAAGTGGTAGAGCACTAGCCTTGAGCTGAAGAGCTAAGGGACAGCACCCAGGCCCAGAGTTCAAGCCCTATGACCAACAAAAAGAGAAGAGAAGAAAACTAATAACAACAGATGCCGGCGGGGATGTGGCCAAAGGGGAAGACCACTACACTGGTTGGTGGGAATGTAAACTTGTTCAATCACTCTGGAAGGCAGTCTAAAGGTTCCTCAAAAGATGAGCCGGCAATATCTAGCTCAATAGCTAGGTACAAAATGAATCTAATCAAAATGAACTCCGAGAAATAGAAACAGGAGGATTTTTTTTTGTCGTCGTTTGCTTTTTTGTTGGTTGTGGGGCTTGAACTCAGGGTGTGGGTGCTCAAGACTAGTGCTCTACCACTTGAGCCCCAGCACCACTTCCAGCTTTTGAGTGGTTAATTGGAGGTGAGACACATTTTTCTGCCCCAGCTGCCTTTGAACTGTGGTTCTCAGATCTCAGCCTCCTGAGTAGCTAGGATTACAGGCGTGAGCCATCGGAGCCAGGCAGCAAGAGGTTTTTATGATGGACTGCTTGCAGTTGTTTCTTTCTTCTTGCTTTTTGCCCCCTTTGGTTTATGCCCTGTTGTGGTCACTGGTTTTGATTTCTGTGTCCTCTGTCTTGTATATGTTTATCTGATTTGTGGAAGGGAAGAGTGATCACAGAAAGGGCGGGACAAAAGATGAACCAATGCAACAGTGATACTCACTAGACACTATATTGGAAATAAACTTTACGGGGGGGAGGGATTGGGGGGAGAAGGGAGTGAGAGGGAGGAAAGTGGGAGAAAATGAGGAAGGGGTAACATTGTTCAAGAAGAAATGTACTCACTATCCTCCTATGTAACTGTAACCTCTCTGTACATCATCTTTACATATTTTTTAAAAAAAAAAAGTTTCTGCTATCCAAAAGGAAACAATATGGTAACTCTAAGGGTTCTTTCTCATGCAAACTTTATTCCACACAAAAATCCAGGAAGACACTGAGGCTACCTACTCAGGAGGCTAAGAGCTGAGGATCAGGGCTTGAAGCCTGCTCATCCACAAAATGTCTGAGACTCTTATCTCCAGTTAACCATCAAAAAGCCAATGGAGTAGAACACCAGCTTTGAGCTAAAAAGCTAAGGGATAGTGCCCAGGATCTGAGTTCAAGCCTAATGTATACACACACACACACACACTCTCTCTCTCTCTCTCTCTCTCTCTCTCTCTCTCTCTCTCTCTCTCTCTCTCTCTCTCTAAAAATCCATGAAGATGACTTCATGGTCTGACAAAGCAGAAGAGAATCCACCTACAAAACACACAGGTTGCAAAACAAAGGATTTTTTTTATGTAGTTCTAGAAATAAGAATGCATTGTTAAGGGGCTTGTCCAAGAGATCATTATAAATCAGAGTAAACAATGTCTACCAGAGGCTCAAGCGGCTTCCGTAGGAGCAAACCACGATCACCTTCCTTCCATCTCTGACAGAATTCTAGGCTGGGGGAATCAGGAGCTTTTCAAGCCCCATTGCAGCTGGATTTGAACAAGTCCTACGGGAGAAATGCTCCTGACTAGGATATGAATGCGGCAGGATTAGGGGCTGGTAGCAGTAAAAAAAAAAAAAAAAAAAAAAAAAAAGCAGCTGCCAGTTGAAGAAGGTGCCCAGAGAGTTTTAATGATTAAAGAACATCTTTCCTGAAGAACTCTGAGTTCTGAAGAAGACTTCCTTCTTGTAACTTACCAGCGATCTTTTATTAATTGCCTCAGTGAAGGCTTTATTGGCATGCAAATCATATGTCTGGATGACAAACTGCTAACCCGGAGATTGCCAGGAGGAAATGTAACAGGCATACACCCAACACACAGTGTCTCTCCTCAGTCTGCGATCCCACCCACCCTGACAGGTCGCTCTAAATAAAGAAGGCAGCTGGCACTCCCGCCTGAGCACACTTCTGTGGGGAAATAGACACATGTAACAGTCTGGTTTCTGTTGACTCAGCAAGAATAAATATCAGAAGACAAGGGAGAGAGGCGTGTGGCATCTTGTCAAAGATTGCTGAGACACACACATACACGCACACGTGTGTAACTGACTGCATAGGTAAAGGACTAGAGAACACAGACATGTCATAAAAACCTAATTCTCACCTAATAAAATACCAATTGGAGATGGAAGAGCCTGAGTCTTTTCTATTATTTATAGAGGCAAATCAATTTCTCTGATCTACTCACTTTCTCTTCAACATTGCCCGTGTCTGTGGGAACATGATGGGGTCCTTATAGAAATTAATCTGCCCATGGCAGATACACTAGAGTTTCCATCACTGGTTACTTCCAAGATTTACTTGAGAAATCACTCCAAAGAACGAAAAGGCTGTGGGCACCAAGGTGTTCGTGTGTGTGTGTGTGTGTGTGTGTGTGTGTGTCCTGGAGCTTGAATTCCAGGCCTGTGCATTGTTCCTGAGGTTTTGTGCACAAGGCTAGCACTCTACCACTTGAGCTACAGCTCCACTTCTGACTTTTTGGAGGTTAACTGGACGTAAGAGTCTTACACACTTTCCTGCCAGGCTGACATTGAAGGGTGAATCAGCCACTGGCATCTGTGGCCCAGGTATACTTTTTAGCATTATTGACTTTAATGTCTACTCAAAGCAGCAAAGAAGGGTGTTCACGCCACCTAAGCCACAAACGCATGAACGTAAAAAGTCCACGCTGTATAAGGTTGAGGTTGAGAAAAGAAAAATGAAAATTCACCTCTACACAATGATTACAGATGTACAGACAGGGTCTGGAGAGCAGGTGCTAAGAATTTAACTTGGCGTTTTTAGGACTTTAAGCCATCTTTCTTTAGCTGAGAGGTTGGTTTCATGGACATAATACAAGAAGGAAAATATGTGAAGCGATGTAACAATCTATGAGGCCTTCAACATTATGATCAAATTGCCTGATGGGGTCTGCAGACTATCCACAGGTTGTATTCCAAGTATATATATACTGTTGTGTTAATAAATTCTTGACCCCAAATGGTATTTTTTGGTAGTTACGGTTGGAAAGGGCTCTCCCCTTATTCTGGAAAGCACGTAGTACTGTAGTAACTAACCAGCGGGACCGGGAAGTCCCACCCCATGCCTGCGTCACTGCCACGGTAGCACTTCTAAGTGGGTCCAGGGACTGGAGGGGGCGGGGCGTCAGAGGGCTGGGGTATATATGGGGGAAGAGAGGAGTGTGGTGCCTGCCAAAGGTGTGGAGCTGGCCTGCAGAGCCGAGAGAAGCTGAGCCAGCCCGGAGCCTGAGGCCTGTGGAGAGATTTGAAGCCTGAGGCCTGAGGAGAGGCCTAAGGCCGTAAGAGAGGCCGGCAGGAGGGAGGAATAGAAAGAAGCTCCCTCCTCTGGAGGTTTGGAGGTGGAGGGCTGTTCAGGTTCTGAGTTTTAGGTTGTAAATAAAGCTCCTTTGTAAATAAAACCCCTTCCCAACTTTAGTTGTGCCTCCGGGGATTTTTCTCGCTCTCAGGATGTGACAGTACCAGCAAGATCAATGGCAGTTTGGGCAAGACCAAACTGTTATTTAGAGTGCTATGCCTAGGGAGTGGTATATTTCTGAGCCCCAATGCTCACATCACTGGAGACCCCTGAGGGGCACTTCAATGCTGAGAAAACAGCAGGCCCTCACTGGTCATTAGTGCCAGGAAAAAACAGGAACCGCTGTAGGAACCCAGTAGCAGCAGCAGGTTACCATGGCTACAGAGCAGGCTGGGAGTTTCCCATAATCCCTTGGCCCAAGTGGGCCATGCAATGTCAACTGTTTGTCTCTAGAGCAGGGTTGGCTATGGGTGAGTGGCAGGCCTAGGAAGATGCTAGAAGGAAGCACACTCATAATTGGTATTATGGAGTCAGAGACCACTTAGAACACTTTTTATGTTAAAAATGGGGGAGGGGTTTTAGCAGAAGCCATAGGTCATTAATCTACTTACAGGTCAAATTAGGCTCATCACCTTTTATCTGGCTGGGAAGGAAACAGACTACTAATTCTTATGGGCTACCCTTAATTTTGTTTTTCCTAAGACTAGAAGACAGAAAAGGCTACAATACACACTAAGACACAGACTCTGAAGCAGTAGTCTTCAAGCACTGACTTCAATGAATGTATCTTTAGAAAACGCAGCCAAACCAGAGGAAAATTTTCAGACTTTTACCATTTCTTAGGAAGATGTAGACGCACAAGAGGAATGGAATCCATTTTCAAAGGCTTGCACAGTAATTGTGCTATATCCGTGTAAAACAGCCTTGCAACAAAGAACATTGTAAAATATTTACAAAAGAAGATGACAAAGGGCTAGAGATCACTTTTATCCCAACACCATTATATTCCTTCCCAGATTGGGCTGCAAGAGAAATAAAAGTTAATATGAGCTCTCGCAGACAACAACAGAGAAGGGCAGTGATCCCCAGCAAAAGAGAGGGGACAGGACAAATTCTGTCACTAAATGTACACATTTCTGGTAAAAGGACCCTTTAAAGAAAGATGAAGAACAAACAGAAATGGAAAAAGAACTAAGCTTTTCTTTTATATTTCATTGCAAAAGTTGTTCTGAAGAGAAATCACAAATCTTGACTTTTGCTCTTGAAATTGTGACAAAATGTTTTATCCACATTTGAAATCTTCACTGGAAAACCAAAAAAAAGCATGTATTGGCAGGAAGTCCCAACTCTTTTGAATTAAAAATCCAACTCTGCCTGATTTGAGAAGTCTTTTTTAATATGCATGGCAAATAATATTCTCTATTGAAAGTCTATTTAATTTGAATATGTATTGGGTTGGTTAGGGAATTTTTTTTATTTCTACAATTTACATAATCTGGTTAACTAATTTACCATTTACTCCCATCTTTCTCTGTGCCGTTCATTTGAATATCAGGCTTCCTAGCAGAATCTTCATCCTCTCATCATCAAAAGCAATTATTGTCTGCCTTTGAACAATGACTGAGCTATGACTCAAAAAACATGAACAGGTTTTCCCTCTATACATTTGGCCTGACACAGAGCATGGTAATTTAGGTTGGAGTTTCAACCTCACAGACACTCTGATTTGAGAGGCCAAGGGTTTTCCTTACCACATGTTCAATCAATGTCAACTAAAGAATGCCACTGGGCCAGCTGGGTGCCAGTGTCTCACTCCTGTAATCCCAGTTACTCAGGAGGCTGACATCGGAGGATCGACGTTCTCTGAGGACCGCAGTTCAAAGCTAGCCCGAACAGGGAAGTCCGTGAAATTCTTATCTCCAATTAACTACCAGGAAACTGGAAGTGGTGCTATGGCTCAAAGTGTTAGAGCACTAGCCTTGAGCAAAAAAAAGCTCAGGGATGGAACCAAGTTCAAGCCCCATGACCAGAAAAAAAGAATGCCACTGGGCCAACTTGGTAGATCTTCCCACATTCTCAAGCAACCCCGCGAATAGTCCTGAAGGGGGCTCACTGAGGACTCCCCCTTTGTACAGTATCTCAAAACTTCATCCACTCAACAAATACTTAGAGAGACTCCTTTTCCACAGGAATTGCCCCAGACATGCAGGACGGGGCTGGGGAGGGCCAATCAAAACACGGGAGACCTTCAGCCTCACCAGCAGAGATCACACCCGCCCAGGGGTGACTGAGCCACGTTGAAGAAGGCAGGACCGTCCCTGGATGCAAAGCAAAGGAGCTGGGTTCATACAGCACGGACTAGCAAATTCGAACACTTTCTCAGGATGATCTGTTCTCAAGTCATAAAGCACTGTCCCAGGGATCTGAGCCAGGAAGCACGCGGGATGGTACACGTTAGATGTCAACCAACGGATCAATCCTAACAGCTGAGTTGGTTTTGGTTTTGTCTTGTTCGCTAGAACTCAGAGCCTCTCACTCTTGCTCTGCTTTTTCACTTCAGGCTGGCCATCTTGAGCCACGCCTCCGCTTCTAGCCTTTTGCTAGTTAGTTAAATGGAGATAGGAGTCTCTCCGAGTTGTCCACCTGGGCTGGCTTCGAACCCGACCTTCAGATCTCAGCCTTCTGAGTAGCTAGGATTACAGGCATCAAACTTCATCACCAAGAGGGGCATGGGCATAAGACAACTCGCCCCACAACTCCCCATCGTACTGTCCCACGCAAGGATTTCAGAGGCCACAGGCATTCTGCCATTATTGCCTCCACCTCCCACGCAGGCCATGCCACTCAATCGATCACAACCCATCAGCCACAGGGCTGAGCATCCAAGGCCCCTCGTGGTGACACTAACTTACCTCCATTTCTCTTTCCCTCCCCTGACTGAACTGTTGTCCCCAAATCCCTACCTGGTAACACGTTCATCCTTTCTTAAAGATAAGGGCCGCCATGGAGCGTGCTGCCAGCTCTTGCCAAAGTAATCCTAGCTACTAGGAGGGCTAAGATCTGAGGATCATGGTTCAAAGCCAGCCAGGGCAGAAAAGCCCACAAGACTCTTATTTCCAATTAACCAAGAAAAGCTGATAGTGGAAGTACAGCTCAAGTGGTAGAGCCCTGAGCAGAAAAAGCTGAGCAAGAGTGCAAGGCCCTGAAGTCAATCCCCAATACTGGCACGTGAGCGTGCGTGCACACACACACACACACACACATACACACACACACACACACAGGAGATAAAGGCCTCCAAAAGGGTGGGTGAGGACTCACAGATTAACTATAAAGCTCTGAATAATGACTTAACACTGATTTAAGAGATTTAAAATGGGCTGAGGGAAGAAATGGGCTTAAAAGAATTACAGAATGGAAGCCACACATCTCTAAACACTAAAACATTAAATAAATGCCCCCCCCCGCCAAAAACTCCAAAGCAACCCTGAGAAAACCACACAAAACTAAATACACACAAACAGCGACACATAAATGATTACAAGACCAAGGTCTGTGTTTGGAGGGCAAAGAAGACAGAACAAGCAACGACAGTCCAGAGCAGTAAATAGGATTCAAAATATATGTAAAAAGACTAAAAGGCAGACTTGGATCTACGATACTACAGTACAAGAAGTCCCAGGAAAGTGGCCCAGACCATTCAATGCCCAAGGATGCTAAGGAAGTGTAAACTTCAGAAGGAAAAACGACCCAGGCATGGCCAGTGGAAAAAGCCAGTCATGTACAAGAGAGAAAAACATGCCTCTCCTCCAGAAATACCTAATGCTAAGCAAGAACTCTGAGCAATGTGGATACAATTCTGGGGGCAGGGAAGTGTGACAGAGACACTGGCAAACAGCCACACTGCCCTTCAAATTCAAAGCAAGAAGCCGCCATGCTCAAGGAGCAAAGAACCCAAGGAAGACCGTGCCCACCAAGACTCCTGGGTGAGAGACAGGGTGCTGATACAAGGCTTGAACTCAGAGCCTTGAGCTCTTTCTTGCTCAGCTTCTTGCTCGTGGCTGGCGTTCTACCACTTGAGTTCTACCTCCAGTCCGGCATTTTGCTGGTTAACTGGAGATAAAGCCTTGCGAACGTTGCTGCCCAGGCTGACTTTGAATCTTGGTCCCCCTACTCTACAGGGGCAGAAAACAGAGCCCGGAGCAGTTGTGTATTTTGCTGCGGGTCGCTCCAAGGTGCTTGGCTTCAGAGCACATAGACTCAAGTCCGGGTGGCTCACCCCAATATTCACCCTCAAGTTTCTCTATTTCGTGGACGTGTTCTCGCCCGTACTGGCAGGCGACAGCATTTTCTGCAACGAAAAGGCTTCCTCTTCAAATGAAACTGTACAATTCTCAAAATGCCATCTGCAAATGAGTATGCGAACGAGTCACCAAGGAGCTCATGTGTAGCGGGTGGCAGGTGGCTCGGGCCTGTCATTCTAGCTACACCGGAGGCTCGAGATCGCAGGTCAAAGCCCGCCCAGGGGTGAGAGGCATGTGAGACTTTTATCTTCAATTAACCAGCCAAAGGCCAGACAGGAGGTATGGTTCAAGTGGTAGAGCACCAGCGGTGAGCAAGAAAGCTGAGAGCTAGAGACCCTGGGATCACACAGATGCCAGGATTTGCTGTGCCATAATGTGAACACAGTGAACACACCTGAACTACACACATTAGTTTCATCTCGGCTGCTTCGAATGGTGAACAGAGGTAGTGTAAGATGGTGGATTCGAAGCACCGGCCATTTGGGCTCTGTGATAGAAATCTGCTGACACAGAGGAGACCAGATCCCAGAGAGGAAAAGAGCCGGAAGCACAAAGAACTCGGCCTGAGGCAGAGGCTACAGGGCGGGTCCACTTAAGAAAGGCAGTGAGTTCTGGCCATGCCTGGAGCTCCCATTGGGGGCGAAAGACACCAGTCTTGCTGTCACACTGCCAAGCCTACCTGCAGGAAAGTCCCTTGCCCTTCCCTTTGTCCCTGGGGAAGAACCCCCTTATCTCAGACGGTAACAGGTAGGTGGCATCTTGAGTGCTGCCTCTTCCTGAAGACTGGGTTACTCCAGGGAAGTGGAGCACCAGCCTTGAGCAAAAAAGATCAAGGACAGGGCTGGGGATATGGCCTAGTGGTAAAGTGCTCGCCTCGTATACATGAAGCCCTGGGTTCGATTCCTCAGCACCACATATATAGAAAAAGCCGGAAGTGGCGCTGTGGCTCAAGTGGCAGAGTGCTAGCCTTGAGCAAAAAGAAGCCAGGGACAGTGCTCAGGCCCTGAGTCCAAGGCCCAGGACTGGCAAAAAACAACAACAACAAAACGATCAAGGACAGTGCTAAGGCCCTGAGTTCAATCCCCAGGACCAACACACACACACACACACACACACACACACACACACACACACGGAGAGGAGCAGGCAGGCAGGCAAGCTGCTCATTGTGGTATTTCGCACAGGGCTCTCCCCACGAGCGGCCCTTGCCAAAGCTAACAACGCAGTGCTGTGAACAATGGCCTCGGTGGCCCTCCACCAACCCCAGTTTTTGTCACTTCTGTCAAAGAGCTATTTTATTGACTCACAGACCTTCCAAAAACATTTGGAATCCACACAAAAGGAAACTCACAGGGACTAGGAGTCCTCGGCCTGCCTTCCCTCCCCATGCACTGGGACCAGAGTCAGCTCCAAATCCTCCCGGACAGCGTGACAGCGTGACCTTTGCCAGCAAGCTTCCAGGCGGGGGGGCTTTGCACGCACTCTGAATGCACACCAACACACGGATAGGCAGACGAGTGCACAGCTAGAACTAGTCCTTTTGACTAAATGCTAGCCCTGGGGCTTGAACTCAGAACCTTGCACCTCCCTTAACTTTCTCACTCAAGGCGAATACTCTACCACTTGAGCCACACCTCCACTTCCAGCTTTTTGGTGGTTAATTGGAGATAAGACTCTCTCATACACTGTTCTGCCCAAGCTGGCTTTGAACAACTACTCAGCCTCAGAGCCCAGCCTCTTGAGTAGCTAGGATTACAGGTGCCCGGCTCATTATGCCATCTTTTTTTTTTTTGTAAATTTGTTTTGGGTGGGGGGCAGTCCTGGGGCTTAAACTCAGGGCCTGAGCACTGTCCCTGGCTTCTTTTTTGCTCAAGGCTACCAATTCTGGCCTTTTCTATATATGAGGTGCTGAGGAATCAAACCCAGGGCTTCATGTATACGAGGCAAGTACTGTGCCGCTAGGCCATATTCCCAGCCCCCATGATGCCATGCTAAAGAAACAGACTCAGGCCCCGTTAGTGATCACTGGTAAAGCTGAGCTGAGAAGGAATCGCTGCCAGGCACTTTACATCGGGTCACGTGGCTGACGTGTGAATAAAGCCACTGTGAAGACCCAGGTGGGCTTCCCCTCAGCCGCTCCTCTCTGCACTGCCAGGAAATAGAGGTTCTAGAGCTGGAGTCGGAGTTCCAGGACTCTGGGGAAGGCACATGACCTTGGTGGAGCCCATCACCTCACTCCAAGGTCATGAGGCTAAAGTGACCCCCCCCCAGCCCCCCAGCCCTCACTGAAGAGCCACGAAGAGGATGGAGGGCAGACCCTCCCCCCCCACCCCCCGTCAGAGCCTGGGGTCTCCCATGACAAGCCAGCGGGGAAGGGGGTCACACAACTCACGAGAGACCTTGGTTAGGATTGTGGTTACTGGTGCTTAATCCTGTCTGGAGCTTCCTCCCACAGACAAGAGACTTACTGAGGACACACACACACACACACACACACACACACATGGCATTCCTCTCAAGCCTGCATTCCAGGGTTATGAATGACTTAGGATTCAAAGACTGAGGTCAAGAAGCAAACATTTCCAGTAGATGAAGACTGAAACCTGAAGACGTGTTACCCAGGTCGACTGGCACCTGAAAAGGAGCAACATTCTTCCGAAGGCCTTTCCCCAAGATCACCTGCCACCCAGGCAAACGTACACCAACTGCCCCTGTTTCTGCAGGAACAGAACTCTCTAGAACAAGTGACCTAATTAGACTTGAGGCTTGCTGGCTAGAAGCTCAGCAGAAGGCCTGAGAGGCAAGGAATGGGTGCCAGATTTGAAAGGGAATTTAGTGAATAAGGTTTACTTTTTTTTTTTCTTTCTGATGATGACCAACTCCACCAAGAGGGCTGAAAACCCAGAGAAGAACAGACGTGTACGAAGCAACCGGAATGCATCTCTTCCCCACTTATCGACTGCACATTCTTCCAAATGTGATTGTGCAGCATCAGGAATGCATCTTTCTGGCACGGTTGCGGGTCTGCGCTGGCTCTTGGGTGGCTGCCAGCAGAACACAACAGCATAGGTCTGCCTCTCACCCCGTTTCCAGCCATGTGCTCAATCCCCTCTCCCCCCCACCCCCCCCACGCTCCCCGGGGTGGAGCACCCCGCCCCAACTGATTTGCACAGATGTTCCAGAGAAAGATTTTCCCCCCTTTTCTCAAAGGCAAGTCAGAAGGCCTGGCAGAATCGTGTCTAAAGAAATGCAAAAGTCAGCAACAGTGCTGAAAAAACTGTGATTAGCTCACTTCCGGCTCCCTTGAGCATCTCCGCTTCTAAACACTAAACATGGGGGAGAACTCTCACTTGCTCAAGAAAGCAAAGTGTGCAGGTGGGGGGTTGACAGGTCGTGTGTGTGTGTGTGTGTGTGTGTGTGTGTGTGTGTGTGTGTGTGTGTTGGTCCTGGGGTTTGAACTCAGGGCCTGGGTGCTGTCCCTGAGCTTTTGGACTCAAGACTAGTCCTTTGAGCCACAGCTCCACTTCTGGCTTTGGGGTGGTTAGCTGGAGATAAAAGTCTCGTGGACTTCCCGGCCCCAGCTGGCTTTGAACCATGATCCTCCGATCTCAGTCACCTGAGTGGCTAGATTACCTGTGTGAGCCATGGGTGCCGGGCATGGACAGGTTGTTTTTCTTGGGTTCTTTTCTTGTTGTTGCTTTGAACTCAGGGCCCGGGCACTGTTCCTGAGTCATTTCGCTCAAGGCTAGCACTCTACCACTTTGAGCCACAGCGCCACTTCCCGTTTTCTGGTGGTTAAGTGGACATGAGTCTCATGCACTTTTCTGCCCTGGCTGGCTTCGAACCACAGTCCTCGGGTCTCAGTCTCCTGAGTAGCTAGGATTCTAGGCGTGAGCCACCTGAGCCCAGTTTCTTGGGTTCTTTATGTGGACCACTAAGGAACTGTGAAGTCTTAGTGCATGTTTTTTGTTTGTTGGGGGGGGGGGTATTTTCAAGGTGTTCTGCTTGGAGCCATTGTCGGGGGGGGGGGGACACGGCAGAAAATCACATACATTACATTATGTTACACTAGAGATTGCTGCATGGGCTTTTTTTTGTAATATTTTACTGTTAGTGTAAAGGTACACAGTACATTTCTTTTTTTGTTTGTTTGTTTGTTTGTTTTTTGGCCAGTCCTGGGCCTTGAACTCAGGGCCTGAGCACTGTCCCTGGTTTCCTTTTGCTCAAGGCTAGCACTCTACTGTATATGTATATGTATATGTATATGTATATGTATATGTATATGTATATGTGGTGCTGGGGAATTGAACCCAGGGCCTCATGTATATGAGGCAAGCTCTCTTGCCACTAGGCCATATCCCCAGCCCCCACAGTACATTTCTTTTTGGACAATGCCACCCTGTCCTTGCTCGCTCCCGGTTTCTCCTCCCACCCCCACCTCGAAGCTGTATAGTTCATTCTCATCATCGTGTCCAGTGAGTCCCGCTGCTCGGCATAGTTTTCGAATCTCATTCAGTCGGGAGTTATGACTTGTACAGTCAAATGTCAAGTCGTTGAAAACTATCAAGTAAAAATGCACTTCTGGTTGAACAGGGCAGATTAACCTCATAGCTATGTGACCTTACCCAACAACACGACCAAAATGGCAGGAGACGTTTATTTTGTAGGTGCCGCTCTTGGGTCTTACCCTCGGGGCCTCCGTGCTGTCTCTCAGCTTTCTCGCTCAAGGCTGGCGCTCTATCGCTTGAACCACGTCACTTCCAGCTTTTTGGTGGCTCACCGCAGCTAAGAGTCTCAAGGACTTTTTGTTGCCCCGGCTGCCTTCAAACTATGCTTCTCAGATCTTAGCCTCCTGGGTAGCTAGGCTTGGAAGTGTGCACCCTGGTGCCTGTCTGGACATTTGGGGGGAGGGAGGCTGGTTGGGTGGAAAGGTAACTCTGGGCATTCAGCCAGAGAGGCCTGGGGCTTGCCAGACAAGCCATTCTCCCATGAGCCCCGGCTCCGGCTCTTGGTTGGGGGGAGTGGGTGTACAGAGTTTGAGACAGGGCCTCACTACAGAGCTCGGGCTGGCCTTGAACTTGCTATGTAGCCCAGGCTGGCCTCAGACTGGCAGCTGCTCCTACGTCTGCCTCGTGAGTGTTGGGATTAAAGGTGGGAGCCACCTCACATCCAAATGGACCTATTTATTAAAAGAACAAAAAATAAAGAACAACCAGGACTCCAACGCAGTAAAAAATAAATTAACTAAAAAATAAGACAAAGGAGACAGTCCGCGGCCTCCTCGCTGATTCCAGCTTGCACCCACCAACAAGCCGGCCCCCCTCCCCTCCCGCAGCTTGAGAGAGGCCTGGCGAGTCAATACACAAAGAGGGGGACCTCTGCACCCCCAAGGAAGAGGTCTATTATCTGGAGAAACTGAACCAGGGAGACCACAGTCACACACACTCTAGGGAGGAAGAGAGCGCCATGCTTACTTGAAAACAAAGCTGAACGCGGTGAGCGCTACAGAGGAGTGGATGGACTCTGGCCACCACGGGCCAGTCCTCCCCTCCTCCTCCCTGCTTCCAGAACCCTCCACTTGTCCAGGCTCACCACCAACGGGGCTGTGAGAATGATCATGGAAGACTCCCAATGAAGACACGCTTCCAACCTTAAAGGAGGTTGCTTCATCACTTTTCGGATAAATAAATAAATGACAGCCGAGCCCCCGGTCCCATTCACAAAGGTTCCCATCTGATTTTTACCCAATATCTGCTCTTCACGGACAGGGAGAAGCGCGGCGAATGCTGCTGGGGAAAGCTGCCAAACGGAGAGTCGGAAGGAACGGAAGCAAAAAACACCCCGGGAGAATAAGCCCTTCTAATCCAAGAACCGATATTTGAAGAAGGAGGAGCAGCAGCAGCAGCAAGCAGCCACGGCCTGGGGTCGGGGGGCTCACCCCGGAACCCCAGCCCCTCAGGGGGCTGAGATCTGAAGGTCAGGGCTAAAGCCAGCCCAGACGGAAAAGTCGGTGACACTCTGATTTCTAATTAGCCAGCATAATCCTGAAAGTGGAGGTGTGGCTCAAGTGGTAGAGTGCCACCCTTGAGCAAAAAAAAGCAGAGTGCAAAGCCTGCACACGCATGCACACACACACACACACACACACACACACACACAGGAGTGATAGCTCTAAAAAGTGCCCACAGGGACTGGATGTTGCAACTACTTCAACAGCCTCCTCATTCATCCTGTTCTCACATCTTCTCATCCTACAATGTCACACAGCATTTGCACACACACACACACGCGCACACATGTGCACACACAAGTATATCACTTACCAAGAAAGGACTCTTTGACCACTGATCCCATTCTTTATTTCGGATATACAAAAAGATACCCAAAATAATGTTGCTTTATTCATAGAAGCACAATATTCAGAACAACTTAAATGGCTACCAACTACTTTAACTGCTCTGTGTGTGTGTGTGCGTGTGTGCGTGTGTGTGTGTGTGCACGCGCCAGTCCTGGGGCTTGATCTTAGGGCCTGAGCACTGTCCCTGAGATTTTGTGCTCAAGGCTAGCCTAGCACTCTACCACCTGAGTCACAGCTCCATCTGTGACTTCTTGGGAGTTAACTGGAGGTAAGCGTCTCATGGACTTCCCTGCCAGGCTGGCTTTGAACCTGGATTCTCAGATCTCAGCCTCCAGAGTAGCTAGGATTTACTGGCATGAGGAACCGGTGCCCAGTTTTACTGCCCTCTTTTAATGCGCCAATAAGGAGGACAAAGCAGGGCCTAGCACACACAGGGTCCTGATTTCGGCCCTGGCACCCTGAGGAAGGAAGAGATGGGATGGGGGGCGGGGGGGAGGAGGGAAGAAAAAAGAAAGGGAGGAGGGAGGGAGGGAATGAGGCAGAACTGTAGGTGCTGACCCAGAACAATCGTCAGAGAATATTAACATAAGGAACCAGGTGCAACGCAAAATGCGGTGAGCCGGTGCTTGTACAAATATCTGCACATGGTATACTTCTGGCAGAAAGGGTGACTGTCAGGCTGAGTCTCTATACGCTTGTCTAATGGGCCAGAATTATTAATGATGCTCAAGCACTGGGAAAGTCAATTCTCAAGTCAGCCATTCCCTGTGAAACTTTATTTTCGCTATTTACTTAACCACTCTTTTTCCCACTGCATTGTGAACACTGGTTGTTTATTTTTTTTAAAAAATAAGTTATTTCCTTTATTATTAGCATCAGTTATGGTATACAGGTATGCCTGGCGCCAGTCCAGCCTTTATAAACTCACAGTATATGCACACATTATTATCCTCAAGTATTATTCTGCAGCTTCTATCACTTTCAAGATGAATGATACTGATGAGGCAAAAATCACATCATTCGCTTGCGACAGCTCTGACAAGCCCTGACCCGCGGGGCAGCTCTACCTCCGTGACCCTGGAGATCCTTGGCTCTCAGACCAAGATCACAGCCCAAAGACACCAAAGAGAGCGCAGTGACAACTCAGAGAAACTTCTTTCCTATCAAGCAAAAATCTCTGTTCTCTAAAAGACTAATAAACAACACTTTCCCGGATTCACAGCAGGAGGGGAAAGGCAAAAAATAAAAAAATGAGGGTCACAAGCGCTGTCACCTGTGATGTTTAATCAACTACAAATCAAACTGAGTCTTGAGCCAAAGACTTCACTAAGGGAAAAACAAAAACACAAAGTCTTGGCTTTGTACCCCAGCTCACCAGGCAGGGATACCCCAAATGTCCCAACCCCTGGGTCTGGAACACAAGCACCTCCCGAGAAAGCTCTGGAATTCCCTGCTCAGGGACTGTCAAGGTAAACAGAAGTCCAGATGTTCAACCAACCCCTCTACATGTCTCAAACAGAACCAAGCCCCCCGAATTGGCCCAGCGCGTCAAATGACGGCTGGAGACGGCGGGACTAGCTAGCGGCCTGCCAAGTGTGCTTCTCCCTAACAAGATGGGGTTTGCGACTCGAGAGGTAGCCGGGCAATCCGGCAATTTACGGAAAACTACACTGAAGACAGGTAATCATGTGTGTTTTGAAAAGGTCATGCTAAGTTTAATTTACAGGCCACTAAAGCATGATGTCATGCTCCAAAATAAGTGTGCACACACACACACTCTCTCTCTCTAAATGGGTATTTGGGGGTTGAGGGTTTTTGTAGGTCTTAGGGCAACCAAGCCTTGGAGAACATTTGTAATGCATTTCCAACTCTGCCAGAGGCTAATCTGGCCTGTACCTGAAAAAGACGCAAACACTCTGGAAATGACAAGATGAGAAGCATACCAACAGCCATAAAAGCTAAGATCACGGAGCCATTGAGGCCTGCCACCACTTTGACACTCTTAAATCCAAGGCTTTTTATAGACCTGGGGCCAAACAGCTGTGGAGGTCAGTTCGGCCGTGAGGGGGTTCCAGTTACTCTTATCAGAAGCTTCCGAGGAGAGTGGGGCCCCCGAAGGCCGCCAAGATTTAATGAGCAGCTACTACGGGCCGCGCCCTTTGCTAAGCAGTAGTTACACAGCCCACAGCAGAGGCTACAGGAGCACAAGGACAAGACACACTAGCAGCGTCCAAGTGTCAGCTCTCTTGGTAACTGCTCCTCTGACACAGGGGTGACACCAGGCAGACCTAACATCATCACCTCCCCAACCCCCCCCCCAACCCCCTTCACAAGCCGGCAGAGCCAGTTTTGATGGTATCATGTGACCTAGGCACTCCACAAGCGAGACTTCCCCAAAACACTCCCAGTCCTGTTTCCCATGGCAACCTGAAGGCCGAGGAGGACACTCCTGACAGCCAGCGAATCTCCACCTCCATTGAGAAAAGAAGACAGGACTGGGGGGGGGGGGGGGGCGGCGGGGTGCATTCTGGGAAAACCTCAGCCTGAGAAATGTTCTCCACGTAGGCAGAGCCAGTCATAGGGGACCCCCCCCCCCACCCCCGACCCGGGGAACTGGGCTGGATTCCTCTGGGGAAAGGTTAACAGGAAATGGCCTTAGCTGACCTTTGACCTTAATGGTGTGGATGTAAAGATTACTGAGGCCAGATTACAGGGGGAGGGGGGAAGAAATCCGCAAAACATATGTAGCATACGTTATAATGGGGGGGAGGGGGCACTGTAAAGCTAAATTAAGGGCCGTTCGGGTCTCTGGGGAGCGGGGAGAGGCCAGGGAGGAGGATGGGAACGAAGTTCCCCCTTTGCTGTGAATCTGAAGCGGTGCTGGAAACTAAAAAGCTATTTTTAAACAAATCAAGGAAAGGAATGGAAGCTAAATAAGGAATGTATGGAGAAGAAAATATCTCAGTGTGGCGCTCCGGTCCGGAACGAAGCCTGTGTATGTACTCTTGACTACCAGTGGTTGTTCTTTCTTTTTCTTTTTATTACCCTTAAGTAGTTGTACAAAAGGGGGTTTCAATTCAACATGTCAGCTTGTGTGTACAATTATTATTATTTTTTATTTCAACTGGGACTTCATGGCCTTAAGTACATTTTACTTCTATTTTATTTATTTCTGTGCTGTGATTGGGACTTGAACTCGGGGCCTGGAGGCTTGCTATCTGTTAACTTTTATTCTTGCTCAGGGCTGGCGCTCTACCTACCACTTTAGCCACAGCTCCACTTCTGGCTTTTTGGTGGCTAATTGGAGATAAGAGCCTCTCCTACTTTTCTTTCTACCTAGGTAGTGTGTAATGACAAACACTTACCTGGCCGGGCAATGGTGGCCCATGTCTATAATCCTAGCTCTTCAGGAGGCTGAAATCTTAGGGTCGCAGTTCAAAGCCAGCCCAGGCAGGAAAATCTGTGAGACTCGTATCTCCAACCAGATCTCAGCCCCCTGCGTAGCTAGAATGACAGGCAGGAGCCATCAGCGCGGGACCCTCGGGGACTCCTCTCTCCAATTAAGCATCACAAAAGCCAGAAGTGGGGCTGTGGCTCAAAGTGGTAGAGCATTATTAGCCTTGAGTGGGACAATCTCAGGGGCAGCTCCCAGGCCCTGAGTTCAAGCCCCATGACTGACCAGAAAAGAAAATCTCAGAGAAACAACTGTTGCCATTGCCCTAGCCTATCACAGGCTCAGAGCCTGCTCGGCAGCTCTGGACTTCATACTTGTGGGATGGACTCACGTGATCTCATGGCCATTGTGGAATGGTACCCTGGGCCTTGGCTCACGTGGATGAACCCTTAGAAGCAAAGCATCTCATGGCTCTGGACAACAGACCTCATGACCTTGAGCTTCCAAAGCATGGGCAGAAATGTCTTGGGCCCAAGAAAATCGCCCGTCACCCAAGTGGCACGCGGGCCTGCGTTCCTGCCATGGGTTTGGACGCACTAGAAAGAGGAAAATGATGGT
Source organism: Perognathus longimembris pacificus (assembly GCF_023159225.1). Classification (NCBI taxonomy): domain Eukaryota; kingdom Metazoa; phylum Chordata; class Mammalia; order Rodentia; family Heteromyidae; genus Perognathus; species Perognathus longimembris. The sequence continues at coordinate 8,825,630 of NC_063163.1, forward strand.
TGGGTGGATGGTTTTAATAGTACCGCAGGGGTATCTCTGCAAGGCTGTGTTCTCGTTGCCAAAAGTGGAGCAAATGTGATTGTTGACATGTGTGCAAGCCTAGCTTAATCCATGGGGGGGGGGGGGGGTTACGTTTCTGTCTTTTCATATGTCTCTGAAAAATAGTTTCATTTTAACACGATAAAAAGTCATTGTGAGAACTTTAGAAAACACAGAAAAGCTCAAAGGAGAAAATAAAAGCCATGGGTATTCGCCTCTAAAGAAAAGCCCTAAGTAGCCTCCTTTTCTCAATCCGGGCAAAGTATGTATCTTGAATAAAATTTTAAACAAATGTGCTCACCTCTTAAGTAGCAACCTAAAAGTACAAACAGAAAAGGGACACGCAGACAGACACGGAGGGCCAGGGGAGAGCACTAGTAACTGAGCATTGTGTAGAAGGCTAACGGAGGCCTTGCTTTACTAAGAAGTGTAAAGAAATTTTGTGCAACTGGAGGTGTAGCTTAAGTGGTGGAGTGCCAGCCTTGAGCAAAAGAGCTAAGCCAAGCTCACACCTGTAGTCCTAGCTACTCAAGAGATTGAGAGCTGAGGCTCTCAGTTCAAGGCCAGGCCAAGCAGGAAAAACTTTATAAGACTCTTATCTGGAGATAACTTCCCCCACCCCGCCCGTCCCCCTAAAAAAGCCTAAAGTAGAGCCATGGCTCAAGTGGTAGAGTGCTAGGCTTGAGCAAAAAAGCTCAGGGCCACCACCCAGGCCCTGAGTTAGTTCAAGCCCCAGGACTGGCACAAACACACACACACACACACACACACACACAAACACACACGAGTACAGTTTGACATCAACACTGAAGCAACTTTGGGCTCTCACACCACCTTAGAAGAAAGTCAAAGCCATTATGCTGGCTGAAAAAAGTCAGAGTGAAATGGTCACACAGGCTGGGATCCAATGTGTGTAACATTCTGGAAGTGACTCAACTATAGTTGGGGAAGAGCAAAAATGGAAGGGTCGCCCACTTAAGCGACACCACAAGAGACATTTCCTGAGGCCATGACCTTCAGCCCTGGACCGTGGAGTTGACTCCAGAGATCTCACGAGTATAAAACCCTCACAGAACTTTAGACTCAAGGGGGAAAAGACTTGATTACTTTACTCTAGGCATGTGTGTGTGTGTGTGTGTGTGTGTGTGTGTGTGTGTGTGTGTGTGTGTGTGTGTGTGTGTACTGGTCCTGAGGCTTGAACTCAGGACCTGGGCACTATCCCTGGGCTGTTTTGCTCCACTTCTGGCTTTGTGGTGATGAATTAAAGATATGAGTCTTACAGACTTTACTGCTCATGTGGCTTCAAACCTAGATTCTCAGATCTCAGCCTACTGTGTAGCTAGGATTATAGGCGTGAACCACTGGCACCTGGCTAGTATGCTAATTTTATGAATAGAAATACCCACTTTCCTTCAGAACCAGTTCTGGTTCATTTTTCCCTCAAAGCTCAGGGGCCCCCTGACTTTTAAATCTTAAAAGCAGTTGTGATCTCCTAGGGAGCGATGAGGGAGAAAGATGGAAGGGGTGACACTAATCAAGGTGCTTTCTATTCATAATGTGACTTGTCGAATTGAAACCCCTTCGTACAACAACCTAAGGAATCATTTCTTAAGGGGGTGGTAGCTGATCTCAAAGAATTTATAAGCAAAGGGGATTCCACAGTGTTTTTAAAACAACTACCAGGGGCTGGGAATGTGGCTTGGTGGTAGAGTGTTTTCCTGGCATGCATGAAGCCCTGGGTTTGATTCCTCAGCTCCACATAAACAGAAAAGGCTGGAAGTGGCACTGTGTCATGTGGTAGAGCGCTAGCCTTGAACAAAAGAAGCTCAAGGACAGTGCCCGGGCCCTGAGTGCAAGCCCCAAGACTGGCAAAAAAAAATAAAAATCCAAAAACCTACCAATCTTCAACTTCCTCCCCAGCTGAGGACAGATGTCCCCATCAGCAAAGAAACAGGGGTTGGGATGTGGCTTGGTGGTAGTGTGTACCTAGCATACACAATGCTCTGAGTCCTATCGCCAGCGTGAGAAGGACTTCACCCTAAATGGGGAGGCCTTAGCTTGGTGTCGGTGGCTCACACCTGTAAACCTAGCTAGTCAGGCGGCTGAGATCTGAGGATCATGGTTCAAAGGCAGCCTAGGCAGCAATGTCCATGAGATTTTTTTTCCCTCCAATTAAGAAAAGCCAGAAGGGGCTGGGAATATGGCCTAGTGGCAAGAGTGCTTGCCTCCTACACATGAAGCTCCCGGTTCGATTCCCCAGCACCACATATATGGAAAACGGCCAGGAGGGGCGCTGTGGCTCAGGTGGCCGAGTGCTAGCCTTGAGCAGGAAGAAGCCAGGGACAGTGCTCAGGCCCGGAGTCCAAGGCCCAGGACTGGCCAAAAAGAAAAGCCAGAAGTAGAGCTGTAGCGTACATGGTAGAGCGCTAGCCTGGAGCACAAAAACTCAGGGACAGCACCCAGGCCCTGAGTTCAAGCCCTAATACAAGAACGACAAAACAACAACAACAAAAATATGGGGAGCTTTATCCTTGAAGTCATGGGGGATTTTTCTGCATCTGTCCTGGAGTCACCAGGAGGCATTTGTGAACAGCATTCCACCACGCCCCTTCCCCCCCCACACACACACTTTTCTCACCTAGAAAAGCCCTGGGGGGCTGTACACTAGACAGACACCTTGGTCCTGGTGGCGGTGTCATAAACACCTCCTGACCAGAGACGTCTCCATTCAAGGGGAAAAAACAATCTCTGCACCTATGATCCCCCTGAGGACAGGATGTGCGTTTTACCCACTGACGCAGACAGAAAGAACTGCAGCAAGAGCCTAGGGGCTTTGTGAACAACACACCGACTCCATCCTCTCCCGCTGAGGAGCTGGGGTGTTCCGGGCCCGGGTGGGACTTCCACGCTTCAGCGCCTGACAGATGCAAGTTCAAGGCCAGGCTGGGGACCTTCAGGAACTCAGCCTAGAGAAAAGGACAGCATCCCCGCACAGGGCGGAAGCGGGGGGACAGGCAGTGGGCCCTGGCAGCTTGGTTCACACCCCAGGGGTACTTCCTCAGCACCCCTCGCCCACCCCACCCCGGGCTGTGGGGGTCTGGGGAGGACCAGGCAGGGACGGGCGGGGGGGGGGGGGGGAGCCACTAGCTACTTTCCCTCAGCGCCCTGACAGGTGAAGAGAAAGGCTAGACAGTGGGCACCACTCCGCCGGCCAAGACTCTCTGGGGACCCCCAGCAGCTACTGGGGACCCCTCTCACACCTTCATGGGGAGACACAGGGAAGCATGAAGTCACCCCTTTCTCACCCAATGGGTCGGAACGGGAGAAAAGACAACAGAGCACAAGGGACAGTTGGCCTGTCTCCTCTTCCAACGACAGCATGGCAGAGCCCCCCGCCCCTAGAGTCCAGGCCTCAACAAGTGAGCATAAAGCGGGGGCGGGGGGGGGCTGGGCTGGGCACTCTGAACAGAGGTCTCCTTTCCAGTTCTGCCCTAGTGAGCTCCTCCACACACACCACGTTTTGTTTTGCTTGGTTTTTCCTCATCGGTGCCAATCCAGTCTGTAGCTGGAAAGGCTACTGACTTCTGGGTACGCTCCCCCCAGTAGCCCTACCTCCTTCTACACCTCGCCACGCGCACAGAGTCCCACTGCAAGAGGGGTCTCTAGTCCTCCTCCGGTGGTGGACCCCAATCCAGCAGGAGCCTGAGAGATGGGAAGAGCTAAACCTATTACCCTATGTTGCCGCGGAGGGCTCAAGCTAGGCTTCTTGCAAAGGAGACCTAGAGATGCACCCAGCTGCACAGTGCTCACGGCGTGCGGGGCAACGCAAGCAAAGCCAAGCCTCATGCCGCCCTAGTGGCCCGCCTGTAATCCTAGCTCCTCAGGAGGTTGAGATCTGAGCGTGCCAGTTCGAAGCTAGCCCAGGCAGGAGAGTCTATGAGACTCTTAGCTCCAATTAACTACCAGAAAATCAGAAGTGGAGCTGTGGCTCAACGTGGTAGAGCGCTAGCCTTGAGCGAAAAATCTCAAGGATAGCACCCAAGCACTGAGTTCAAGGCCCACTACCTACAAAAAACAAAACACACACACACACACACACACACCCCAATATAGGGGGGAGGGGGGGGACATAAATAAACAAATAAATAAATAAAAGTCCATGACTTTAACAATTTCTGCCAGCTTTTCATTCGTATGAAATTTCCCTTAGAAACTCTAGACACAATTTGAAAGAACACTGAAAGCTGAATGAGATTATCCACTCAAGAAGAATTTACTCAGGGTTCAGGGCACTGTACTAGTTCTGGAACCAACAGGATGAGAAAACCTGAAAGTCATCATTATACTGGAATTAGACGAAGTTACTCCTGTGATAAGAAATTCATAATAGAAAGTTACAGACAATTTAGTATGGCCCGCGGCTTTTTTGGACGAATGTACAAATGACAGCTTTGAACATGAAATTAATTCAGCATAAAAATATGAATTCCCACATGAACTACAAACCCTTGCCCTTTGTCCATAATTTCCATCCAACAGTAAAATAAAACTGCAAAGCTGGGGAGCTGGGAATGTGGCTTAGCAGTAGAGTGCTTGCCTTGCACGCACAAAGCCCTGGGTTCGATTCCTCGGTACCACATAAACAGAAAAGGCCGGAAGTGGCGCTGTAGCTCAAGAGGTAGAGTGCTAGCCTTGAGCAAAAAGAAGCCAGGGACAGCGCTCAGGCCCAGAGTCCAAGCCCCAGGACTGGCAACACAAAAAAACAAAGCTGGGAACCAGTAGCTCCCATCTGTAATCCCAGCTATTCAGGAGGCCGAGATCTGAGGATCAGGGTTTGAAGCCAGCCCAGGCAGACAGAGGAGAGACTCTTATTTCCAATAGCCAGTAAAAAGCCAGATGTGGAGGTATAACGCAAGTGGTAGGGTACCAGCCTTGGGCAGAAAAAGTCAAATGAGAGTACAAGGCCTTGAGTTCAAGCCCCAGTACTGGTGTACACTTATGTATACACACACACACACACACACACACACACACACACACACCTCTCTATATTGAATCAAACATTCCATTTTCTGGGGACTTCTGGGTTAAAAAGAAAAGCTGCTTTGGACATAAAGAACTAGAGGAGGGGCTGGGGATATAGCCTAGTGGCAAGAGTGCCTGCCTCCTATACATGAAGCCCTGGGTTCGATTCCTCAGCACCACATAGATAGAAAACGGCCAGAAGTGGCGCTGTGGCTCAAGTTGACAGAGTGCTAGCCTTGAGCATAAAGAAGCCAGGGTCAGTGCTCAGGCCCTGAGTTCAAGCCCCAGGACTGCCCCCTCCCCCAAAGAAAAAGAAGTAGAGGAGTCATTATCTGGAGTCGTCACTCCGGCAGGCGTTCGGCTCGGATCTTCTGAGCCACGTGGGAAGTGCTCAGGAAGGTGGCCGTCGGACCTGTCCGCCTCGCCCAGGGCACCTCAGGAATCCCGGCCCCTACCAGGTGAGCAGGAGGCTAACCGCTCGCCCAGTCCTTCCACTTACAACTACCACGGACAGGACACGGCCACGAGGGACCTCGCTCCGCCCTCCTCTCCCAGGGCAGCAGAAAGGGCTGGCGGGTTCTGAGGCTTGAACTCTGGGCCTAGGCACCGTCCCTGAGCAACTTTTGCTCTACCACTTGAGCCATAGCACCACTAACAGCTTTTTTTTTTTTTAATTAATTGGAGATAAGAGTCTCACAGACTTCGCTGCCTTGGCTGGCTTTGAACCACGATCTTCAGCTCTTGGCCTCCTGCGTAGCTAGGATTAGAGGCGTGAGTCACTGGCCCTCGGCTGAATGGCATCTGTAATGGAAGGAAATCTATGTGCGTTTCTCCACAAATACTAGGCCATGCTGGCCAGTAAGTAGGCTCAGTTCCAAAGGTTTTTGCTTAAAACGTCCATTCACCACGCTACTAAGTACCCACAAAACCAGTTCCCTCATCCTCTGGGAATTTCATAGGGCCAATTTTCTTAAGCATATCCAATACACAAGCACCAGGTTCCTGTCTTCCATCTACTGTTCTTGAACATCCTACAAAATAGAAAATATTAATTTGTAATGTTTACCACAGCATCTTCCTCTACCCATTTTCCAAATAAACTTTTACTTGCGCAGTGAGAGATTACGTGTGTGTACACACACACACACACACACGCGTGTGCTAAAACTAAGGCTTGAAATCCAAGTCTCAAGCTCTCAGCCTTTTCCCTCATGGCTTGTGCTCTACCACTTGAGCTATGCCTCCACTCCAGCCTTTTGCCAGTCAGTCAGAGATAAGATTCTTCCAGATCTGACTGCCCCAGCTAGCTTCCAACGGGCCCCCTAAGCAGCTAGACCTGTACAGGAGGACTCAGCCACTGGCACCCAGCCCGTTGTCCTTAACCTTTTCAGTACTATATTTAATCTTTTTTTGCCTGAGGAATGTAATTTTAGCTGAATTTTGTTTGGCTTTGCTTGCTGTTGTTTTATCTTTATTGTTGTTGCTGAAGTTTACCATGCTGGGAATAAACCCAGGGTCTTTTCCCCAGCTCTGAACCGTTTCTTAATGAGAAACGAAGCAAGCACACTCACCCAAGTTCTCCACAGTTTAAGGACGATTCAAAAACAACTTCAATAACCCAGAATGCTGGTGTTTTCTTCTAAAATAATAGATCATTTAAATTGTTTCTCTTGGTAAACTTGGCTACAGGATGTCATTAAAATTCTAATATAATCCTGTATGAATGCGGGGGGGGGAGGGAAGCTGAATTACAATTCTGAATTGCAAGAATTATAACTACACAGAATTATAACTAGACAGGCAGCAGTGGCGCTCACTGGACACTGTGTTGAAAACGAACTATACAACTTGTGGGTGGGGATGGGAGGGAAAAAAACTGAGAGAGAAGGAGGGGAGGGAAGGAGGGACACTGTCCAAAAAGAAATGTACTCTCTACCTGACTTATGTAAACGGAACCCCTCTGTACACCATCTTTGAAATAACAATGAAGAAAGAGAGGAAGGAAGGAAGGAAGGAAGGAAGGAAGGAAGGAAGGAAGGACTAGGCGTGGTAGAATAGGCCTGCAATTCCTGCACTCTGGAGGCTGAGGCAGGAGGATCACAAGTTTGAGGCCAGCCTGCATACTCTAAAGGAGACAGACAGACAGACAGACAGACAGAGACAGACAAAGAAAACTCAAAAAAGGAGGCTACAGGGAAGCACTATAAATCTAGCTTCAGAAGGGCTCCCAGGAAGACAACTCAAATGGAACCCCAGACCCAAGACACAAAGGTGATACCTGGGGCCTAGAGCCCCACTTACTCAGGAAGCTGAGATCTGAGGGTGTTTGAGGGCAGACACACACACACACACACACACACACACACACACACACACACCCTGGAAGTAGAGCCGTGGCTCAAGGCAGCCTTGAGCATCAAAAGCCATAGGGCAGCATCCAGGCCCTGAGTTCAGATCCCAGTACCAGCAATGAAAAAAAAAATAATAATAATGCTAGATGACACCATAAAAATCGGAAGCTCTATGAGGCTGCCCTGAAGTATTCCTGGTTTCCTGTCCACATAAAGAAACAAGTGAGAGATTCTGGAAAGCACTGTGGGCTAAGCAGGCATCTGCTCCCTATCTCCAGCAAAGGTTCCCCTGTAAACCAGCCACTGCCCAATAATGCTTCTATTTATTTTACTCAGAAGCAGATCTATTAGCCAGAAGTCCTAAAAACACAAACGTCTCGTTGTACTTGGAGTAACTCCAATATTGGTGCCTTACTGCAGAACGATGCTGCAGGAATACAAAGTGAGCCGCGTGCGTGCTGCACCCACAGATGAAGCGTGGGGGGTGGGGGGGGGTGGGAGGTGTCCCACCCCGGGACCACCGGACAACCGACCCACCAGAGAGGCCCCCGAGGTCCAGCCCCGCCAGGAGGCGGCCTGCACCAAGGGCGACCGAGGACAGGGGCGGGGCCTCCCTCACCCCAAAAAATAAATAACTGAGGCAACTCCCCCTTAAGGCTGAACCCCAGCAGCTTTTCTTTCTCCATTGCCGGTTCGGATTGAATCAGAAAAGCCAGACAAAGCTGGGCCGGGAGGTGTTCTGGAATGGGCTTGGCAAGCCACCACGTGGAAGGCGCATTCAACCGAACCCGGCTCCCCGGCTCCTCCCGGCTCCCTGGGCGGGTTGGGGCTCAGAAAACGCGGGCTGCCCCGGAGGGCTGGATGGAAGACCCCGGGAGTCCCTGCGATCCCCGGGCCGGAGGTTCCCCCCCACCCGCCACCCCGGCGGGGCGGGTCAGACCCCGGGGACTGACAAGGAAGGCGGTAACAACCACCATCGTCCAAATGCACCCGCGCCGGGCTGGCCGGCCACTCCGGGGGCCCAGGGGGGCGGGGAGCCCGGGCCGGTAACCGGTTCCAGATGAGCAGCCACCGCTCGCTCCCCCATCTCCAGAGCCCATCGGATACCAGGGTCCTCTCCCTTCCTTTGTGCGCCACGCCGCCCTCCTCCTGTCTGGGGGACCCCACCACATGTCCCCCCCCCCAAGAGCCGCGGGCCTCCAGCTGCCATAAATGAAATCCAGACGTTACCAGGGAACTTGGGGTTTTATTTTTTTTTCCTCCTCCTCCAATAAAATACACACACATGCACATACACATGCACACACACACACATGCACACACACATGCACACACACACGCACACACACGCGCACACACGCCCTCAAGGGTCCCGCTGGATCGCACGGCTAAAGTTTGCGGAACTTAAATCGTAAAAAGCCACCACCCGAAGTTGCCGTCTTAAAACACTCAATATTAACATTAAATCCTATTTCTAAATTTTTTTTAAAATAATAATAATAATCTGTCCTTTGATTTAAAGGAAAACAAACAAACAATCATCAAAAACACCGCAGACCACCCCCAAAGTTTGCCCTCCATCCAGGCAGGGCGTGCACGCCGCGGGGACCCCGCGCAACTTGGCAGAGGGCGTGTTCCTTTGTCGCCCACCCGGAGCCCCCGGAGCCCCCGGGCCGCGCGCGCGGGCGAGCTGCGGGCAGCGGTGGCATCCGCCCCGCCGGCCACCTCCCCCGGCCGCCCGCCCGCCCGCCCGCCCGGCCTCCGGGGGCTCCGAGCCAGCGGCCCCGGGTCCGGAAGCGGCGCGGGGCGCTGTCACCGGCAGGGTGGGGTGGAAGGAGAGCGGGGGGGGGGGGGAAGGGCGCCGAGGCGGGGGGGACCGGCGACGGGGGAAGGGAGGGGAGGGAGGAGGGGGGGGGAACGCGCGGGGGCGCCCCGCGGCCCGGGGAGCGAGGCGGGCGCGGAGGGCGGCGCGCAGCCTGGAGGGCCCCGGAGCTCCTGCGGCTATTGTCGCCGGGCTCGATCGGTCGGCCGGGGATCCCCAAGGTCCCCCCCCCCCACCCCGCGCGCCGTCCTCCGCCCGCGCCTCGGCGCTACGCGGGGCTGCGCGGGGCTGCGCGGCGCTGCGGGCACCGGGACTCGCACAAGTTGCCGCCCGCAGCCGGGACCCTGCCGGCCGCCCGCCCTGCCCAGCGCGGCGGGCATTGTTCCCCGCGCGCGTCCTACCTCGGCGGCGCCGGCGGCTTCCAGTCCCCGGGCTCCGGGCTCCGCGGGGGCCCCCCCCAGGCCACCCCGGCTGGCGAGGGCGCGGCGGATCGGGCTATTAATACCCGCGGGCGGCGGCGGTGGCGGTGGCGCGGGCGCGCGAACGGGGCTGGCGGCGGCCGGCCGAGGTCCGAGCCATCAAAGGCGGCGCTGGGCGGAGGGGAGGGCGGAGCAGGCAGGGTGGGTGGGGAGCGAGCTCCGGGTCGCCATGGCCGCCTCGACGCCGGACCGAGCGCCGCCGGCGCGGGGAGGAGCGGCGCAGAGCGGGCGGTGGCCGCGTCCCCGCCCCGCGCCTCGCCGAGCGCCCCGCAGCCGCTGCGCCCGCGCGGGACCCGCCGCCTCCGAGGCCCGCGAGCGGGAAGTGCCCGCGGCCGCCGCCCCTTCCCGGGCCTGGACCGGCCCCCTAGGCAGGGGACGGGCTTAGTAGGAGAGCCGGGCCGCCGCAGCGCCGGGCTGCGGGGACACGCGGAGAACCACAGCCCCCCCAAGCGTCCGGGCCTGCGCCCTGCGCCCCGCTCCGCCCGCCCCGCCCCGGGGGCAGGTGCGCCCGAGGTGGCCCGCGGGCCGGGCGCCGCCTCCTCCCGGCCGAGCCTAACCTGGGCGCGCCGCCAGGGCTGCGAGCCGGGCTGCGCCACCCGGGCCGGGGTGCCGCGCTGGACCGCGAGCGGAGCGCGCCCTGCACACCGGGCCGCGCCTGGCGCGGGGCGCGGGGCGCGGCGGGCGGCGAGAAGCCCCCCCGGCCCCCTCCTCCCCGCCGCGCGCGCTTCCGGCACACCCTGGGCGGCGCGGGTCTGTGCGGGGGGGGGGGGGGGGGGGGAGGCCCAGCACCCTCCACCTGGCGAACCCCACGGGCCCAATCACCCTCCTGGGGGGTGGGGATGGGGGGGGAGCAGGAGTGGGGCCCGCGGGCGAAGGCGTGGTCGCTTCCTGATTTCCCCCCCCCCCCCTTTTCAGGGTTCCTGGAACTTGAGTGGCCAAGATTCAGGACCGGGGGGTGGGGGGGGGGCGGCACAGGGCCACTCGGGGGTCAGTCACTGCCCCCACTCGCCTGGCACCACCTCACCTTCTCCATGCCCCTCCATGGCGGGGTGGGCGGCAGCAGGGGAGACCCGGAAGCCTCGCTCTTCCCAGGCTCTTCTATAGGCTGCTGGCTCTGAACCCTGCTCACTTTGTGCCCCCTGAGTACTTAGTTCCCCACCTGGGGAGAACCCACCCAGAACTGGGCCTCTTTACCACTAGGCCATATTCCCAGCCCCCTTCCCTAATTCTAATACGCATATATACAGTATCCGGGGTACTAAGATCAGATACAGTGATAGTGAGGGTGAAACCACAGGAAGAGAATACAAGAGAAATTAAGAAGGGTACGGTTTCACATGGCATGTTAAAAATAATTACAACAATGATATAACATTTGTTTCCATAACATGGAGTTCATTTCACTTAGCATCATCTTATGTGTTCATAAGGGCATAGACATTGGGCTCTTGTGATCCTCTGCTGTGACTAGCCTAATCATGTACTAATTATTCCCTATGAGGGAATAAAGTCTTTGTTTCTTTGGGTCTGGCTCACTTCACTTAGTATGATTTTTTCCAAGTCCTTCCATTTCCTTAGGAATGGGCAATGTCATTCTTTCTGATAGAGGCATAGAATTCCATTGTGTATATTTCCACATTTTCCTGATCCACTCCTCTACTGAAGGGCATCTGGGTTGGTTCCATATTTTAGCGATGACAAATTGTGCTGTGATGAACATAGTTGTGCTGGTGGCTTTAGTGTGGTCTTGCTTGTAATCTTTTGGGTAGATAACCCAAAGTGGGGCTGCTGGGTGGTTTAGCCTTCTTAGGTAGGAACCTCCACACCACTTTCCAGAGTGGCTGAACAAGTTTACATTCCCACCAACAATGTAGTAGGGTTCCCTTTTGGCCACATCCCCTCCAGCATTTGTTGTTGTTAGTTTTCCTGATAATGGACATTCTTACTGGGTGTGGTAGAATCTCAGTGTTGTTTTGATTTGCATTTCTTTTATGGCCAGTGATGTGGAGCACTTCTTCATGTGTCTCTTGGCCAGTGAATCTGCATTTCTAACTAGTTCCCAACCTGGGCCGCTGCTCAGGTCTGGGGACTGCAGATGGAGAACCACTATGGAAAGGTCCTGGGCCTCACATTTATGGGCAGGGTTGGGCGGGGTTGGGAAGGGGAAGCAACTTCACAGCACCTTATATAGGGCATAGAAGACCCCTGCACACTCTCTCCCTGGAAAGTCAACCCCGTGTCATTGTGAGCCATTTATTCTTTTTTTTTTTTTTTTGTCTTTTTCTTTTTGGGTACTGGGGATCAAACCCAGGACGTTGCACTTGCTAGGCAAGTGCTTTGCCACTGAGCTACATCCCAGCCCATTTAACCTTAGCTTTCAGAATATAAACATGTAGGATGTCCCAGGATTGTGCCACTTGAGTCACACTCCCAATCCTTTTTGCTTTTAATTAGCTTATCAGACCATCTTAAGCTTACACCCAGGCTGAAGTTGGACAAAGGTTCTCCTACCTCTACCTCCCAAGTGGCTGGGATTCCAGGCATAAGCCACCGCCTCTGACTCCTGAAAAGCTGTCTTTTCACTGCAGGCTGCAGCAAGAAGTTATTTAGAAATAGTCCTGGGGAGCCTCGGTCATCTGTGCAACCAAAGGTTCACAGCAAGAGGGCGGGCAGGCACCCCTGGAGAGGAGGACTTTTGGAGGGGTCCTGTGGGCAGGCAGCTCAGTGAAGGGTCAAGGAATGTCTAAGAGGGAGCCCCCAGAAGGGAGACACCCCGTTAGCTCAGTGCGGCATTTCTTCATTTAAGCATCCAAAGAGCCTCCATCATCTTCCCTATGGAGGACACCCCACAGGAAATGTCACCTCCCAGGAGTTCTGCAGAGGCATCGACCCCATGAACAAAGTGGTCAGTTCAGCTCCAATCCAGCTGCAACTGCAAGCTCACCTGGCGAGCAGAGGAAGGAGGTGAGCCAGGCCTTTGGGATGGAGATGTCAGTGTGGTACCTCACCTGAAGAAAGGAGGAGAGGAAGATGAGGAGCGTGCCACCCCGTTTGAAAATAAAGTTGTATTGGAACACAACCACACTCATTTGTGAAAGAGACTATATCGTCCACATACCTGCAAATATTTGCTATCTTCCCCCTTTACAGAAACACTTGGCCATTCCTCATTCCAGAGCACTAGGGCCCCATAATTGAATTATATTTATAATCCAATTTGTAATTGGATTATAATTTTAAGTTTTTAAATGTGAAAGCATGTATCTTAATGTATTTATAAATATTATTACTCTATGGTCCCAATTTTTTTTTTTTTTTGCCAGTCCTGGGCCTTGGACTCGGGGCCTGAGCACTGTCCCTGGCTTCTTTTTGCTCAAGGCTAGCACTCTGCCACTTGAGCCACGGTGCTACTTCTGGCTTTTTATATATAGATGGTGCTGAGGAATCGAACCCAGGTCTTCATGTACACGAGACAAGTACTCTACCCCTAGGCCATATTCCCAGCCCTGTCCCAAGTTTTGTAGCCATTGCTATATTTATTTTTAGTCTCTTGGCAATAGATATTCTAAGGCATTTTTTTTATTGTCTTGTTTTGTTTTGGGGGCCCATCTTGTTGATTGAATTCAGGGCCTAAGCTCTGTTCTGAGCTTTTTTTTGCTCAAAGCCAGGGCTCTACCATTCGAGCCATACCACCACTCCCAGCGTTTGGGTGGTTCATTTGAAGATGAGAGTCTCATGGACGTTTCCTGCCCTGGCTGGCTCCTAACTCATGCTCAGTTCTCAGCTTCTGAGTAGCTGGGATCACAGGCACGAGTCACCAAGGTCTGGCAAATTTCAATTCAACATATTACTTCACTTTTTCCCTCTTCTCTTGTCCCCCCCATCCTTTCCTACCTCAGGTCTTTCTGTCTGTCTTTGGAGGGGAGTTCCAGATTACACAGGCGAGTGGAAACTTACCTGTCGGAGTCTGGCTTGTTAGACCTAGCAGGAAGATCTATTGTACCATCCATTGTCCCGCAAACAATGTGATTTTGTTCTGTGCAACAGAATAAGACTCAGCTGTATAATTTCCTCTTAAAGCCCTACTTTTCCTACTTGAAATTCTTTATCTTTCCCCAGCTTATTAAATTTTTATTTTTGAGTTAGCATTCATTTGTCATTCTAGAGGGGGCTCATTGTCCACTCTGCAAAATCTTTTCTTTTATGGGTTGGTCGTGGGCCCTGAACTCAGGGCCTGGGCGCTGTTCCTGAGCTCTTTTGCTCAAGGCTAGCACTCTACCACTTTGAGCCACAGCTCCACTTCTGGATTCCTGGTGGTTTTGTTGGAGATAAATGTCTCCTGGACTTTCCTGTGTAGGCTGGCTTCGAAATGTGATCCTCTGATCGCAGCCTCCTGTGTAGCTAGGATTACAGGCGTGAGCTACCTGGTTCACTCTGTACATTCTTGCTGTTTCCTTCAGGGGACCACCAGAGGCCCAGGCTATAAGACAACATCCAGATGGCTGGGGTTCAGGCTGCAAAGGTAAATGCCTACAAGGGCCTCTCGCCACTCAGGTACATGCATTGTCGTGCTCACTCAAGATCTCCCCAGTAATGATCTGGTGTGGATCAGAATCTAAGGAGTGTGGCCTGCGAGAGAAGGAAAGCAAGGGTGGGCAGCTGGATGTACTGCTCCAGTTCCTGGCAGGCACTGCTCTCAGAAGGTTGAGGCTAGTCCTGATCGCAGAGAAGCTCTGGGACAGAGCCCAGGCCCTGAGTTCAAGCCCCAGGACCACAAAAACAAAAGAAGGAGGAGGAAGAAGAGGAGAAGGAGGAGGAAGAGGAGGAGGAAGAGGAGGAAGAGAAAGAAGTAATGGAATCTGGCTGGGCAGCAGTGGCTCACACCTATAATCAAGTTACTTAGGAGGCTGAGATCTGAGGATCAAAGTTCAAAGCCAACCCAGGCATGAATGAGACTCTTTATCTCCAATTACCTAAAATAGTCTGAAGTGGAGGTGTGGCTTAAGTGGTAGAGCTCTAGCCTTAAGCACAAAAACACAGGGACAGCACCCAGACCCTGAGTTCAAACCCCAGGTCTAGTACAAAAAAAAAAATTTAAAAGAAAGAAATAGAGTCTAGTCAGGTATTGGTGACTCATGCCTAGCTACTCAAGAGGCTGAGATCTGAGGATCACAGTTCAAAGCCAGCCTAGGCAGGAAAGTCCAGGAGACTCGTAGCTCCCATTAACCATCAAAAAGCCAAAAGTGGGGCTGTGGCTTAAGTGATAGAATGCTAGACTTGAGCAAAAGGCAGAGAAAGAAAGAGAGAGAGACAGAGTCAGAGACAGTGACACAGAAAGTAAGAGGGGGAAAGAGAAAGAAAGAAATGGAGGTTGAAAGTCAACATCAAGCAGACAAATCCAAGAGACTCTTATCGCCAACAATAAACCTCCAAAAAGCTGAAAGTGGATGTGTGGCTCAAGTGGTAGAACACTAGCCTGGAGATAAAAACCTAAGAGACAGTGCTCAGGCCTTGAGTTCAAGTCCCAGTATCAGCACATGCAGTTGCATCCAGATTGTGTGTGTGTGTCTCTTTCACACACACACACACACAGACAATATCTGTGCTCACTTTTTTTTTTTCCCCCAGTCCTGGGCCTTGGACTCAGGGCCTGAGCACTGTCCCTGGCTTCTTTTTGCTCAAGGCTAGCACTCTGCCACTTGAGCCACAGCGCCACTTCTGGCCGTTTTCTGTATATGTGGTGCTGGGGAATTGAATCCAGGGCTTCATGTATAGAAGGCAAGCGCTCTTGCCACTAGGCCATATTCCCAGCCCCTGTGCTCACCTTTTGAGTCAGAATAAGTTGGTGGCTCAATTGATCGATAGAATTCGCTAATGTGGCATTTGTGGCTAGATCAGAAAAGAACAACCAGTACACATTTGCTCCCAATCGCCACAACCAAGAGGCCCCTTGGGTGCCAGGTGAACTGCCACCCAGAGGCGCTCCCCATTTAAACGTTCAGGTCACGTGAGCTAATGTTGGGCACAGAGCCAATCCAGACTCGGGGATAAACATTGAGCTTTGCACCGCTTGCTTTGAGGCAATGACCCGATGCTGCTCATTGAGACAGACATAGCACCCAGTTCTGGCTGTTGGTGAATTTTCACCCTTTCTTTCGAAAGTCTTGGGGTTTGCACTAGAGTACGAGCGGCAGGCGATCTACCACTTGATTCCTGCGACGAGCGTGAATCAAACGAGTTGAAGTTTTCAATCAATTGATCTGAAATATGTTTTTGTTCTTTCTTGCCCTTTTTGGCAGTACCGGGTACAGCCTGAACTCGGGGCTTCAAGCTCACTTAGCTTGCTTGCTGGTGCTCTGCCACCTGTCATGACTGGGCTGGCTTCCAGCCATGATCCTCTAGATTTGAAGCCCCTAAGTAACTAGGATTACAGGCATGAGCCACGTGGTACCCAGATCTGGGGGGGGGGCGGGGGGGGGCGTGATCCTGGGCCTTGAACTCAGGGCCCCAGTGCTGTATCTGAGCTTTTTTTTGCTCAAGCTGGTCTTTTATCACTTGAGCCACAGCTCCACTTCTGGCTTTTTCTGATTAATTAGACATAAGAGTCTCCTGCTTTTCCTTCCCAGACTGGCTCCAAACCCGAGCCTTAGATCTCAGCCTCCTGAGTAGCTGAGACTAAAGACGTGAGCCACGGTGCCTGGCCTCTGTCCACCTGTGTTCTGTTGTGAGCTGTCTGTCCTGTCCTTGGCTCACTTTGTCATGTAGCTGTTTGTCTTTTTGTTACGGGTTTATAGCATCTTCTAGGTGTTAAGGTAATCAACCATTTGTAACCCCGTGGCAAGTATTTTTTTACTGTTTAATTTTGTTCATGGTTTTCCTTTTTGGAGGCAAGTTTTCCATTTTCATATTGTCAAGTTTTTCCAGTGTTTGCCTTTATGAGTTCATGTTTTTATTTTTTTTTTAAAAATCCTTCTCCATCTAAGGCTTTCTTTTTAAAAAAAAAAAAAGAGTCATGACGCCCCATTTTTATTTTTTGTATTTTATCATTGATCTTTATGGTATTTATTTTGGCATAAGAAAGAAGATTGGAATCCAACTTCCCTTTTCCCCATGCCTACGTAGGTACCGCATCAACGACCCATGTCTTCATGCGTCTTTCAGATGCCAACTTTGTCCTATATGACCTTCATTATTCTTTCCGCTGACACGCTGATTCCTGTCTGTCCCAGCAGCAAAACATTTGTTTATAACTTTGTAATATATTTTACTGCCTGATAGAGCATATACCACATATTATTACTCAAGCTTTTTTTTTATTTGACTAATCTTCGCTATTTATCTTTTCCAAACGAAATGTTTGTGTCATTCGGTTACAGTCTGGAAAATAATCTTACTTCAATTTTACTGAGAATTGTTTGGAAGTTTTTACCTTTCACCTTCTCTCCTTCTAGAGTTTTCTTCACCTATCTCCTTTCAGTCCAACATAACCATCTCTCTCTTCCTCTCTTTTGTGTGTGTGTCTGTCTCTTTCTCTCTCTCTCCCTCTCCCTGTCTCTCTTTTCTTCCCTCTGTCCCTTTGATGTGGTATTAAATAAAGAATTCCCCAAAGTAACTCATCATGAGGTGCTCCCAGGACTTGGGTAAGACATGAAAAGCAGTGACCATGGTAGGAAAGTGCATCAGGTAAGAAGTGCCCTGTCAATAGATTAAAACCTCATCGCTAGGGTGACAGCATGATGATTGTTTTCCACTGGGCGCAGGTTTTAATTGAAGTTTAGGGGCTTGGAGCAGCCCACGGGGCAGAGGTCACCATTAAGTGATACATTTTAATTGATTGCAGTGCCAGGAGGCTGGGGGGGGGAGGGCTCTTCTCCCCCTCTCCCTCCCCCCCCCTCAAGGCCCCCCGGCTGGAATACAACTTTTCCTTCATCTTTGAGGAGATGAGGGAATCAAAAACATCTTGTGACATTACAAGAATACTTTCACAGCCAGGCACCGGTGACAGGAAAGTTCGCGGGACTCTTATCTCCAATTAATCACCAGAAGTGGCGCTGTGGCTCAAGTGGTGGAGCGCTAGCCTTGAGCTGAAGAGCTCAGGGACAGCACCCAGGCCCAGAGTTCAAGCCCCACGACTGACAGAAAAAAAAAAGAGTTTCAAGGACTTTCCTGCCTGGGCTGGCTTTGAACTGGAGTCCTCAGATCTCAACCTCCTGAGTAGCTCAGGGGGCGCCTGGCTTTACTTCATGTCCCAAAGGAAGAATTCAGGAGGAAAAGCAGACAGAAGAAGGTCACAGGCTTCAGTCGTTTTGAATTTTGCCTTTTGACGCTCAGAAAATGAAATAAATGCATATGGGAAAGCCTATCTGTTTGTCCTTACTTGCAGCATTTTCATTGTTCAAGAATGTATCTCCTTTCCATGTCCCCCCCCCCACCCCCCCAACCACATGACCTCACGCGCGCGGAATTTCTAGAAGTTGATCCCATAGAGTGCAGAGCAGCAGCGCTGTGGTTTCCTGAGCTGGGGGAGGGGCGGGGGAGGGCTGGGGGAGGGGACGGTGGCCCCGAGGCTGGGTGTCCCAGGTGGAGGGTGAGGATGTGCTGGAAATTTCCTAAAAACTAGAAGAAAGGCGTTGAATGCTGTCACCACAAAGGAATGATAAAAGGTGGAAGCAACAGATATGTTTACCCAGATTTGAAAATTCCACTATATATATATATGCATACATATATATGTATATCAAAATACCACATGGGATTCTGTAAATATAAATATGTATACTTGTGTGTGTCAATCACAATTGTAATGCACTGAGCGCCTAACACCATGAAGATGGTTAAGATTAAAACAATCAAAGCCCTTCTTGGGCGGCTCATACCTCTAAACCTAGCTGAGGCTGAGATCGGAAGATCCCGGTTCAAAGGCGAGCCCAGGCAGACAAATCCGAGAGCCTCTGATCTCCGTCTAAGCCCAAAATGAAGGTTTGGCTCAAGTGGTACAGTGCCAGCCTTGAGCAAAGGAACACAAGGCTCTGAGTTCAAGCCCCAGGGCTGGCACAAAAACAAACTAAAGGGGCTGAGAACATGGCCTAGTGGTAAAGTGCTCGCCTCGTATACATGAAGCCCTGGGTTCGATTCCTCAGCACCACATCTATAGAAAAAGCTGGCAGTGGCTCTGTGGCTCAAGTGGTAGAGAGGTAGCCTTGAGGGAAAAGAAGCCAGGGACAGTGCTTGTAAGCTTATAGAGCCTGAGTTCAAGGCCCAGGACTGGTTAAAAAAAAAAAAAAGTATATAAATGCATGGAAGGAGATTTAGCTGATACTGTAACCTTTGAAAATATGATGCTTTGAGATAGACCAATATGATTCTGCTTATAGGAAGTATCTGAAGTAGTCAGAATTCATAGAAACAATGAATGATTGTTAAATGGTGATTAATCACTGGAGAAAGTGAAAAGGACTTATTCAATAGGTCTAGAGTTTCCGTTTTATCAAATCAAAGATTTCCAGAGTTGTTTAACAATATAAGTATTCTTTTTTTTTTTTTTTGGCCAGTCCTGGGTCTTGGACTCAGGGCCTGAGCACTGTCCCTGGCTTCTTCTCGCTCAAGGCTAGCACTCTACCACTTGAGCCACAGCGCTGCTTCTGGCCGTTTTTTCTGTATATGTGGTGCTGGGGAATCGAACCTAGGGCCTCGTGTATCCGAGGCAGGCACTCTTGCCACTAGGCTATATCCCCAGCCCAATATAAGTATTCTTAACACTACTGGGTTGTAAACTTAAAATGGGTAAGATGATTCATTTTGTTATGTACTCCTATCATCACTAAAATTTTAGAAAGCCAAGCATCAGTGGCTCAGACCTCTGATCCAAGCTACTTAGGATGCTGAGATCCAGATGATGGTGTCTCAAAGCCAGGACAGAAAAATAAATACATGATACTCCAACTCCAAAATAACCATCAAAAGGCTGACCTGGAGGCATGGCTCAAGTGGTAGAGCACCAGCCTGGTAAGCAAAAAGAGCAAGCTCAAGGCCCCATGATCAAACTGTACTGCCTATAAAACAGAACACAATATGGCACATAAACAGAATGAAGGACAAAAAAAATCGTATGGTACTAACCAAAAAAAAAAAGATTATTTTCATTGAGAGTTGAAGTAGGAATCTAAGGATAACATATACAAATGTTCAGTTAGATGTTTATGCATTGCCACCTAGGCCTGCAATGGAGATAGCAAACTTGGGCCAAGAATGTGACTTAGTCGTAGAGTGCTTGCCCAGCATGCATGAAACCCTAGGTTCGATTCCTCAGTACCACATCAACAGGAAAAGCTGGAAGTGGTGCTGTGGCTCAAGTGGTAGAAAACTAGCCTTGAGAAAAAGCAGCTCAGGGACAGTGCTCAGTGCAAGAAGTTCAAGCCCCGGGACTGGCAAAAAAATAAAATAAGATAGCAATCTTGCCGACCACTGAGGTCATACATGATGGTTTATGCAAAACAGCTACTGCTTAGAAATCTGTGGTAAAAAGTTCCATATGCATTTGCATAATCATACCCTTCTTTAAGTGAGCCCTTCAAGCCTTTTGAGGCAAAACTAAAGATGAGGGTTCTTTTTCCCCCTCAATAATTGGTTCTGAGAATGCTTATGGAAGGATCAGCAAAGAACAAGTTAAAGAAGAAACAGCAAGTCAGGCACCCAGTTATTCACATGTGTAATCCTAGCTACTCAGGAGGCTGAGATCTGAGGATCCCAGTTCAAAACCAGCCCGGGCAGGGAAGTCTGTGAGACTCTTATTTCCAATTAACCAGCAAAAAGCAAGACGTGGAGCTGTGACTCCAGTGGTAGAATTTTAGCCTTAAGCAAAATGGTCAGGAACTGCACCCAGGCTCTGAGTTCAAGTGCCAGTCCTCCTAGGTGGACAGGACAGGGCAACTGCGGAGTGGGTGCCAGTTCTCCACCAATCACGCTTGCTTTCCCTGACTGAGTCTTATTCTCTGTATGTCCACTGCAGGAAGTTTGTTCTGTTGTCATCTTGAGCCAAACAAAGCTAAATAAGAGTTTAAGGCTCTGAGTTCCTGGTACACACACACACACACACACACACACACACACACACACACACACACCCCAAATGTTCTAGAATTATGTTCTAGAAAATAGTTTAGAATTATGGTGAGGATCATGAAAATCTCAAATACACTAAAATACACCACGCTACATGGGTGACTTGTATGCTTTGTTAATTATATCTTAAGCTGTTATAAAAATAGCATGCTGGGAAATTTTTGGAGTATCAGATCTGATGTCACCTGATTAATGGTCATGTCAACTACAGATTACTTGCTCCAGATGAAGAATAACATGTTCTAATATTTATACACTGATATAAATTTCTCAATGAAGAAATTTCTGAATGCATGAAATATATGGCCTGATATTAATCTGTGATTTATCAAGCTAGTTCTAACTGAAGGCCTCTGGTAGCCTAGGAGGTGTTTTCTTAATGATTCCTCAGGACAAATGGCTCAGGCAGACACGCTTTATTAAAGCGACTACAGTCAAAGTACAAGTTAGAAATGTCTAAACACTGCCCCGCTAGCCACTCTGAGTTTCTGTCAGTCTTAGGCCCCGCCTCTAGTCCAGCATTGTGTGCTGATGAATTGGAAAACAGCATCTTGTGGACTTTTCTGCCTTTAAACCACAATCCTCACATCTCAGCCTCCGAGCTGTCTGTGAGCCACTGGTACCCAGTGTATGGTAGCTTCTCGATCTGGTTGTATCTGATTCTGCCCCACTTGTCAATTCTTGCGCTTCTTTCCTGAGCTACCGGCGTCTTAGTCAGAAAGTTGTTGCATATGCCTATATTTTGGAGTAATTTTCCTCTAGTAATGTCCAGGCTTTTGTTTTTTTCTTTTGGTGGTTGTGAGGCTTGAACTCAGGGCCTGAGCACTGTCCCTGAGCTTCATTGTGCTCAAGGCTAACACTCTACCACTTGAGCCACAGTACCACTTCCGGTTTTTGAGTGGTTAATTGGAGATAAGAGTCTCGTGGAGAATTTTGCCCAGGTTGACTTCAAGCCGAGATCCTCAGATCTCAGCCTCCTGAGTTGTTAGTATTATAGGCATGAGCCACCGGCACCCAGAATTCCAGATCCTTTTTTGCGGGGAGGCAGTCCTGGGGCTTGAACTCAGGGCTTGAGCACTGTCCCTGGCTTCTTTTTGCTCAAGGCTAGCACTCTGCCACTTGAGCCACAGCGCCACTTCTGGCTGTATATGTATATGTATATGTATATGTATATGTATATGTATATGTATATGTATATGTATATGTATATGTATGTGTGGTGCTGAGGAATCGAACCCAGGGCTTCATGTATATGGGGCAAGCACTCTACCACTAGGCCATATTCCCAGCCCCTCCAGATCTTATACTGAAGTCTTTGACCTATTTTGAATTGACTTTTATACAGAGTGAGAGACAGGGGTCTAGGGTCTGTCAGTCTTCTACATGTGGACGTCCAGTTTTCCCAAGGCCATTTGCAAAAGAGGTCATTGTTTCTCCAACATATGTTTCCGGCATATATTATAGAGACACAGCTGTGTGTTTTATCTCCAGGCCTTCTATTCCACTGATCCACATGTCTGATTTTTGTACTGCTAGCAGGTTATTTTTATTACTATGTAGCATGATTTGAAGTCAGGTACTGCTATATCCCCAATGTTAATCTACTTTGCTCAGAAGCGCTTTGGCATCTGTATTTTTGTTTGAAATTTAGGAATGTGATTTTGGTGTGGCTATTTTAGTTTTTATTGCTTATATTTCTGTGAAAACTGTTACTGCAGCTCCGATGGAGATTGCATTGAATTGGTCATTTTCAGTAGGAGGGTGCTTTGTTGTTTGTTTTTTGGTTTATTTTGCCCTCCTGGGGTTAAACTCTGAGTCCGGGAGCTGTCCCTGAGCTTCTTTTGCTCAAGGCTAGTGCTTTACCACTTGAATAATGGTGCCACTTCCATCTTTTTCAGAGTGGTTTATTGGATATGAAAGTCTCACAAACTTTCCTGGCCAGGCTGGCTTCAAGCCACGATTCATAGATCTCAGCCTCTAGAGTAGCCGGGATTACAGGCATGAGCCACCAGCTCCGGGTAGTAGGGTGGTTTCTACAATATTCATTCTACCAATCTGTGAACATGGAAGTGCCTTCCATCTTCTATTCTCTTCTTAATTTCTTTCTTCAGTGTTTCATAGTTTTCACCATTGAGGTCTTTTACTTTCTTGGTTAGGTTTATTAATTGGTATTTTATTTTTGAAGCTATTATGAATGGAATTTTTTTTCCTGTTTTCTTTCTCGGCCTGTTACACTATACTATTAGTATACAGAAAAGTTTTTTTATTTTTTTATTTTATTTATTTTTTTTTTTCTGGCCAGTCCCGGGCTTTGGACTCAAGGCCTGGGCACCGTCCTTGGCTTCTTCCCGCTCAAGGCTAGCACTCTGCCCCCTGAGCCACAGCGCCGCTTCTGGCCGTTTTCCATATATGTGGTGCTGGGGAATTGAACCGAGAGCTTCATGTGTAGGAGGCAAGCGCTCTTGCCACTAGGCCATATTCCCAGCCCCAAGTTTTTTATTTTTTATTTATTTATTTATTTTTTTTGCTTAGGCCTGAACTCGGGACTTGTGCACTGTCCCTGGCTTCTTTTTTTGCTCAAGGCTAGCACTCTGCCACTTGAGCCACAGCACCACTTCTGGCTTTTTCTGTGTATGTGGTGCTGAGGAATTGAACCCAGGGCTTCGTGCATGCTAGGCAAGCACCACTCAGCCACATTCCCAGCCCCAAGTTTTTTATTTTTGCACGTTTATTTTGGATCTTGCTGCTTTGTTGAAAGTGTTTGCCACATCTGTTTTCTGGTAGTCTTAAAGTCTGTTTTGCCTTTTGTTTTGTTTTAATTTTGTGCCAGTCCTTGGGCTTGAACTCAGGGCCTGGGCACTGTCCCTACTCAAGGCTAGTGCTTTAGCAATTGAGCCACAGCTCCATTTCCACCTTTCTTTTTTGGTGGTTAAACCACAGTCCTCGATCTCAGCTTCCTAAGTAGCTAGGATTACGAGTGTGAGCCACTGGTACCCGGCAGTCTTAATGTCTTTTAAGTATAGGATCACATAATATGCAAACAGGTATAATTGGAGTTTCTTTTTCTTATTTCTTTATTATTATTATTACTATTATTATTATTATTATTATTGCCAGTCCTGGGGCTTGGACTCAAAGCCTGAGCACTGTCCCTGGCTTCTTTTTGCTCAAGGCTAGCACTCTGCCACTTGAGCCACAGCGCCACTTCTGGCTGTTTTCTGTATATGTGGTGCTTGGGAATTGAACCCAGGGCTTCATGTATAGGAGGCAAGCACTCTTGCCACTAGGCCATATTCCTAGCCCCTTCCCTTTCTTATTTGTGCACTCTTTTCATGTCTTATTGCTCTGGCTACCAAATCAAACATTATATTGATTAGGAGTGGAATGTGTGGACACCACCATCTCGTATCTTGAATTGCCTTCAGTTATTTCCCATTTGGTAGAATGTTAGGCTATTAGTTTGATCATTGAAATCTACTACTTCTCTTGTCAGTTTTTTTCTTGGTGGGGGGGGTACTTCTATTGTGAAGGGATGTTGAATTTTCATCAGTCTTTTTCTGCATCTTTTTGAGATGAGTTTTGTCCTTGAGTCTGTTTATATTTTATTCCTTTGCTTATTTTTACCCCTCCTTGGGTCCCTCAGTGAAACCCACTTGATCATTGTGTACGATCGTTTTCCTGTGTGATGTTTGGTTTCTCCTCCCTCCCCTAAGGAGTGGAGTTTGGTCTGTTTCCTACTTTACTCTGCATCACTTTTCTGTTTCTCTGTGCTTTTCAGCTGTGCTGTCACCTCCTTCTTGACTCCTGGTACGCTGCCTCTCTTGTCTTGGAATGTGGTCTCTGTTTGTTACCCTAAGTCTTACTATTCATGGAGTCACACCAAACGGCTTCTAATCTACCATCTACCATCTTGTTGTGGACATTTTTTGTTGTTGCTGCTGTTGTTTTTTCAGTCATGGGGCACTGAACTCGGGGCTTGGGCACTGTCCTGAGCTCTTCAGCTCAAGGCTAGCACTCTACCACTGGAGCCACAGAGCCACTTCCAGTTTTCTGGTAGTTAGTTGGGAATGAAACCCTCACAGACTTTCCTGCGTGGGCTGGCTTTGAACTGCGATCCTCAGATCTCAGCCTTCTGAGTAGGTAGGATTACAGGCGTGAGCCACCAGTACCCGGCTGACATTTCTTTTTCATCTACTTTGTATCTCATTACTTGGGCACTCTATATTTTAAGAATTATTTATTGATGGGCACTGAATTATTTCCCATCTGTTATCATACCCAGTGCTTCCATAAACAACTCCATCTGTGCCAGTTTATACTTGTATGTATATAATTGTAGGATAATTTCCTAGATGTAAATTTGTGGGGTCAGAATGTGCTCTGTGTGTCATTTTGATTGACACTGAGGGATTCTCCACGTGGATTGTTGCTATTTATACTCATGCCAGCATTGTGTGAGAATTCCCCTTCTTGTTTCTTTCTGCTTACTTGTGAGCTTATTGGCCATGAAGTAAGGCAAACACCTTTAGGGACAAAATCCTACATGAATGTCCCTTCAAAGTATCATTTTCTTTTTATCAGCTAAAACTTTTTGGAGAAATCTGAATACGTTCAGTAGTGTTCCTGTCCACAATCTTTATGACATAAGGTGAATGTCCCAAAGTGTTTGTAACCTTTTGAACATGTCCTCCATGACCCAAGCTAAAGATGTCCCCAAAATGTGTTCACTATCTTTCCTTCTTGAACTATGATTTTGAACTGAGCATGCTCAAGAATGTGCTCACCTCAAGCGAGTGTTTTCCTCTATGAATATGTGTAGGTTTCTTGAATAAAATAACCAAGCTTCCATTGTTCCTGGTGGGCATTGCCTTGGAAATAACTTGCATACTTCCTGTTTCAGGTAATACATTTCTTTTCACTCTTATCTATAGGCCATGTTTATTTTAGCTTGGCCTCCACCCAGATGGGAGACAATTGCATTTGGTTACAAACTTGAGCATCTTTTTCTGTGTTTAAGATCCTCAGTAGTTCTTTGCACAGAAAAAAAAATAAAAAGATCAGATTTCCTCAGGGCTTCTATAAATAGAAGTCAAAACATTAGGAAGTGTAAGGAGGCCTAGGAGGAAATGAACAGGTAGACGCAGGTAGAGATTCCTCCTTCATCCTGGACAATAGGGACCCACATTGTTTCTGCACCCCCAAGGGACATAAAGAGTGGCACCTTCAATCTGCAAATACTGACCAAATGCCTGTGCTCTCCCAAGCTTAACCTACAGATGAAAGAACAAAAGACTTAGGGTGGACATTCCGAATTACACAATAATTGTAGAAATCCTTCTGCCAACATTCCTATGTCTTTCTTTTTTTTTAATTAGTATTGATGGGCAATTATAACATCATTAGCCATAATTAAGCTACTGTTTCTTTTTCAAATTGTCTTAGCATGAAGCTATGCCAGTCTGAGCTAATTATTTAAAATATGCTTTGAGACTATGTCTCTACATATGGAACCCTAATGCTTTGGGTATTTTTTTCTACCACCTAAAAGTAGAAAATCCCCAATCTGTTTTAATCTTCCAAAGACTTTTCTTATGAGAATATTTTCTGTGTTTCTGTTCTCTTATTTCGCTTGGCTGCTTCCTGTATAAATTAAAAGACCTAGTAAGAATTTTCTCATGACATCTGGTTGACCTACTGGGACCCTTACTGGACAGACATTATCAATCTTTCCTATTTTAAACATTTCCAAAGAAAATCCTTTGGTTTCACAATAATTATTTCATACCAGCATTTATCATCTACTTATTGAATAATTTCCACCACCTATCATCTGAAAAGAATCCCATTGGCCATCAGTAATGTAAGTTGGTGTTGATTAGTTAACTTTTTCTTCACTTCTCTTAAACTAGTCAATAAACAGATTCACAGCACAATTAACTTGTAGCTTTGATTTGTTTTTCCCCCATTCCTGGGGCTTGAACTAGGGGCCTGAGCACTGTCCCTGAGCTTTTTCACTCAAAGTTGGTACTCTACCACTTGAGCCATGCCTCTACTTCTGATTTTTACCGGTTAACTGAAGATCAAAACTCTCTCACATTTGGCTGCCCAAGATGGCTTCAAACTTAGATCTCAGCCTTAAGTAACTAGGAGTATAGGAGTGAGGCACTTGTGCCCAGCTAGCAGTTCCCTTTGTTTGTTTATTGTCAGTCCTGGGACTTGAACTCAGTGTCTGGGCACTGTCCCTGAGCTTCTTTTGCTCAAGGCTAGCGTTCTACCACATGAGCCACAGCGCCACTTCTGGCTGTTTGTGGTACTGAGGAATCGAACCCACAGCTTCACGTATGCTAGGCAAGCACTCTACCACTAAGCCCCATTCTCAGCCCTGCAGTTTCCTTTTAGTTTAAATAAATTCTCTTCTCTTTTTAAAATTTCCTTCAGCTCTACCACATGTTCCTCCAGATACATCACACTGAACTTAATAAGGATTTCAGTTTTTGAAAATCTGGATATTTCAAGGCAAGCAAGGCAAGCACTCTTGCCACTAGGCCATATCTCCAGCCCCAAATCTGGATATTTCAACAACTACCTACCTACCTATTTCTTTCCTTGTCACTGAGAACTCGTGGCATCTAGTGCAAGGAGTCGGATCAGGAAGTACCTGCCTGAGAGGCTGATGAGAGCCAAGAACCCAGAATAACTAAGAAGAGGCACATGACCCAGTGACCCGGCAGGTAAGTCTGCAGTGGGAACGCGGGAGGCCTCTGGGAGGAGGCGGGGCCTGCGCATAGGAAGCAGACAGGGAGCTCAGATGGCAGAAGAAATGATGGTCTCAAAAGGCTTGACTCCATGATTGCTCTTTTCAAGATAATTTGCTCAAATATTTGTGCAATTAACTACAGTGCAGAGTAGTATAAGTATCTCTGAGAATATTTGAGCTTTAGGAGCCCTTCTTTTTTTTTTTTTTTTGGCCAGTCCTGGGCCTTGGACTCAGGGCCTGAGCACTGTCCCTGGCTTCTTCCCGCTCAAGGCTAGCACTCTGCCACTTGAGCCACAGCGCCACTTCTGGCCGTTTTCTGTATATGTGGTGCTGGGGAATCGAATCTAGGGCCTCGGGTATACCGAGGCAGGCACTCTTGCCACTAGGCTATATCCCCAGCCCCTAGGAGCTCTTCTTGTCTGACACTTTTTGAATGCCTTTCATATAAAACTCTCTCTATATATATACATATACATGAACATACATATATATACACATATATGTATGTAGAGAGAGATAGAGAGAGAGAGACTAAGTGCATTTAAAGATACATTTGTTATAGTGTTAGAGTGATCTCTGCTAAGGTTGAAAGACAACCTAAGAATATTTTCACTGGAAGTAGTTATGATGAAATATGATGAAAGTAGCCCAGTGTCGGTGGTTCACATCTGTAATCCTAGCTTTGCAGGAGGCTGAAATCTGAGGATCATGATTCAAAGCCAGGCCAGACAAGGAAGTCCATGAGACTCTGATCTCCAGTTAATCACAGAAGAAGCCAGAAGTGGCATGGTGTCTCAAGTGATAGAGGGCTAGCCTTGAGCAAAAGTTGCTCAGGGATTGTCCCCTGTCCCAGAGTTCAAGTCCCAGGACTAGCAAAAACTAAAAAGAAAGAAATATGATGAAACTCATGTTATTGTTTGCCTTCCTTTTTTTCTTTATTACTTATCCCTTGGGAAAACTGGATCCAATGTATAGAATGGCAGAGTTCATCTGGTTATTTAGCTTTGTCATTTTATGTGACTTCTATGTTTTTTTTTTAATAGGAGAAGGTATTGAGGAGACACAAATGCTGTCTTAGCACAGTGAAGGAGTTTATTTTTAGCAAACTGGAATCTCAGTTATGCTATAAGAGGCCTGGGAATCTCACTGGCAGGCCAGATGGAGGAGAGAAATGGTTTCCACAAGGGTGATGGGTGTGTCAACGTCTTCTCTAGTGCCCATTCCCCTCCCTGACTAGAAAGGCCCAAAGATGCTAGGACAAACCCTGCCCTTGCTGCAGGGCCTCTCCTCTCATCCTAGGGCCAAAGGGAAATGTCACTGAACAACAACAGAGACGTCAGCACGCATCGCAGAGCCCTGCTGCGTATACAGAGGTGAAAGAAGACCAAACCTGGGCAGGGGGAGCTGATGTATCACAGAATTGAAACTCTGAGGAGAGGCCTGAGGCCCTGAGAGGAAGGGGAAGATTTTAGGGGAACAAAAGTAATTCATGAGGAGGCCCTGGGGGGAGGGGTACACCTCACCTACAGGACCATCACCGACCAGGCCCCCCAGACAAGGAGCCCCAGCCTCCGGTGCAGAGAGGAAGGCAGACCACATGCATTAGGGTGCTCTACCGAACGCCACCACCAGCGCGGCTCACCAACCCCCCAACCCTCCAGGAAGAAATCAGAGTTCCTGCTGGGCACAAGTGACACACACCTGTCATCCTAGCTACCCAGGTGGAGATCTGAGGATCAAGGTCAAAGCCAACCTGGGCAGGAAAAGTCCACGAGACTCTTCTAATTAACCACCAACAAGGTGAAAGCGGAGCTGTGGTTTAAGTGATAGAGTGCAAAAAAAGCCCCAAAAACCTCAGGGACAGTGCCCAGGACCTGAATTCAAGCCCTGAGCTCTAGCACAAAAACAAAACAAAGCAAACAGAACTGTATTCTCTCTCAGGTCTACAGCCTGAATGTCTAAAATCAATAGGCTCGCAATCCCTCTGCTGGCTCGAAGAGAGAATTGTGGGTCTTTTTCTTTTGTCTTAGCTTCTGAGTTTATGGGAATGTTTGGTGTCCTGGGGTACGCCATCTATCCTTCCTCTATCCTTCCTTCTCTCTGGACTTGTCTATGTCTCCTCTCTTTTTTTCATTGATCCTAAGCCTTGAACTCAGGCCACCGTCCCTGAGCTTCTTGTGCTCAAGGCTAGCATTCTGCCACTTGAGCCCCAGCACGACTCAGTAGTTTATTCGAGATAAAACTCTCATGGACTTTCCTGCCTGGGCTGGCTTCAAACCACAATCCTCAGATCTCAGCCTCCAGAGTAGCTAAGATGACAGGCGTGAGCCACCAGCCCGTGGCTTGTCTCCTCCTCTTAGAAGATCACTGATCATACTGGATTAGATCCAACCTGAGAAGGACTTCAACTTCATTATAACTGCAGAGACGACAGAGGTGAGGGTTGGAATCACGGCTCAGCTGTAAAGCACCTATCACAAGGCCCTGCGTTCAAACCCTA
Source organism: Perognathus longimembris pacificus (assembly GCF_023159225.1). Classification (NCBI taxonomy): domain Eukaryota; kingdom Metazoa; phylum Chordata; class Mammalia; order Rodentia; family Heteromyidae; genus Perognathus; species Perognathus longimembris. The sequence goes on from NC_063163.1 coordinate 8,855,724, forward strand.
GTACTGTTGGGGGGGGGAGATTCTATAGGTGTCTCATACATATGAGGTTACATCATCATTATAAATACATGGTTAAGTACCGAGTATCCTAAGTGGAAACATCTCCCAGTCCCAACCTCCCGAGGATTCTAGCACAGCAGCTCAAGAAGCCTGGTGCCAGCACTCTTTAATGCCAGGCAGTGGCCCTGCCTCAGCAGCCAATCCACCAGCCCCGCGATCACCGACGAAACAGCACTTCGCGCGCTGTGACACTGTGCTAGAATCCTCGGGAGGTTGAGACTCCATCTCCTTCATGGACCCCGGAGCCAGGAGGTCACCTGTCTTTGGTTGTTTGGGTGGAATTCAACTCAAACAAAAGGATTTCTGGGCCCCTTTGCCACGCACGGGCCCTGGCTCCATCTTCCATCCCGGCTTCTCCTCGCCTTTGCACCCTCCAATCCCAGTAATAAAAAAACCAAAGCTAGTTTTGCTTTGCTTTGTCAAGAGAGTTCTAATTAATATGCTAGGCACAGTCTAACACCATTATTGTTTATTCTTATCACATATGAGTCATGATGCAGCTTTTACAGTTTTCACTAAATGAAAGAAAGGACAGGGGAGAAATCAACTCTGCACACAATGTAGCAAGATGCAGGCTTCTCCCAGCTTGTGTTCTGCTTGTGTTGGGTTTCATGGCGCCTGTTTCACTGGCCCTGGTCTTTTTTTTTTTTTTTTTTTTTGGCCAGTCCTGGGGCTTGGACTCAGGGCCTGAGCACTGTCCCTGGCTTCTTCTTGCTCAAGGCTAGCACTCTGCCACTTGAGCCACAGCGCCACTTCTGGCCATTTTCTGTATATGTGGTGCTGGGGAATCGAACCCAGGGCCTCATGTATATGAGGCAGGCACTCTTGCCACTAGGCCATATCCCCAGCCCCGGCCCTGGTCTTTTAACACAGCATTTTCTAACCTGTCTCATGCAAAATGGCATTTCATAAAGAAAAAAAAAAAAAAACTGCCCGAGGAGATGAAGGAATTTTAAATCTATTTTTTTTTCATAAAATAAGGATAAGAAATCGAGAACTGGAGAAGCTCGATTTGTCCAGTGGGCTCACTCTCAAAAGAGCAAGCCTGAGCCAGGAACCCGTGGCTCACGCCTGTAATCTCAGCTACCCAGGAGGTAGAGAGCTGAGGCTCAAAGGTGGAGGCCAGCCTACGCGGACAAATCCGAGAGACTCCCATCGCTGATGAACCAGCGAGAAATCATTCAAGCCAAATGTGTGTAGAGGACTTATTTTAATGTGTGTAGGTGTGTTTGCCGGTACTGGGGCTTGAACTCAGTGCCTGAGTGCTCTGCCTGACCTTTTTGGCTCAGGGCTTGTGCTCTACCACTTGAGCCATAGCTCTGGCGTTGGCTTTTTGGTGATTAATTGGAGATAAAAGTCTCACAGACTTTCCTGCCTAGGCTGGTTTTGAACCACGGTTCCTCTATCTCAGCCTCCAGAGTAGTTAGGATTACAGGGGTGAGCCACCAGTGTCCGGCAAAACGACATTTTTAAAGATAACCAGGGGATTCATGATGGCCTGAGGACTGTGAGTCCAATAGTTGTTAGTTTTGTTAGGTGTAATAAATGGTCTTGTAGGCATGTAATAACATGCCCATGGTTTTTACAGATATGGAAGAAGTGAAATGACAATGAGTCTGAAGTGTACTTTACAATACTACAGCAAAAAGGAAAAAAGGGAAGAAAATGTGATAATACCGTAATGATAACTTATGCTACGGCTTTTCTGTCATGGGGCTTGAACTCAGGGCCTGGGCACTGTTCCTGAGCTCTTTTGTTGAAAGCTAGCACTCTACTACTTGAGCCACAGCTCTGCTTCTGTTTTTCTGGTGGTTAACTGGAGAGTCTCTTGGGGACTTTTCTGCCGGGGCTGGCTCTGAACCGTGATCCTTACTATCTACCTCTTGAGTAGCTAAGATTATAGGCATGAGCCATTCATGCCTATTTTATGTTAGGTTTGGTTCATGAGAGTTTCATTATCTTTTCCAATTTTATTTGAAAATTTTTTATTGCAAATTAAAAAAAAAGTGTAAGTAAAAGGCCAGTAGTAATTGTTATGTGATAACCTGTTTTAATTTTGTGATAATGTAAACTGAAACATTCACTTCCCATTATACGACTCTAAGTGAGTTCTACCATTGCTCTTGGTCATCATCTTATTTGATAGTCTTGAAAGTGAATCCCAGATGTGGTATCATTTTGCCTCTTCATCCTCCAAAATAGTTTATTCCCAATATTTGGGGATTAGCAGTTGCTGGACTTATATGACATGATCAGCTCAAAAAGCATGAAGGCTATAGACAAAAGCCAGCATGTAGAGGTTTGTGTTGTTTCTTTCTGGTAGTAGTAGGGCTTGAACTTAGGTCTTGAAGCTTGCTGGGCTTGGTTCTCCTTCAGTTGGTGTGCTCTACCATGGAGCTATATCTCTATCCCTGCTTTGTGCTGGTTGATTTGGAGATGAAGTCTTGCCAACTTTTCTGTCTAGGCTGGCTTTGAACCTTGATCCTCTAGGCCTCAGGCTTCTGAGCAGCTAGGATTACAGATATTAGCCACCAGTGTCTGGCCAGCGTTCTAAACTGTCACCATCATTTGCAACTCTTATATCATACTCTATTCTTTCTACTTGGTTCTCTTCTGCTCTATCTATTCGTCTGATCCATTGTGTTTCATTCTTTTTTTTTTTTTGCCAGTCTTAGGCTTGGGCCTGAGCACTGTCCCTGGCTTCTTTTTGCTCAAGTCTAGCATTCTGCCACTTGAGCCACAGCACCACTTCTGGCCATTTTCTATATATGTGGTGCTGGGGAATCGAACCCTGGACTTCATGTATACGAGGCAAGCACTCTTGCCACTAGGCCATATTCCCAGCCCTGTTTCATTCCATTACTCTAGTCTATCCTTCTGTTCCACTTTGTACCATTCCATTCTTTTATTCTTTCTACTGTTTTTTTCTAGTCCATTCCATTCTGTCTGTTCTAATCTGTTCCATTCTACTCCGTTCCATTTTGTTCTTTTTCCATTCATTCCATTCTGTCCTATCCGATCCTACCCTACTCCACAGGGATCCTCCTCCCTCCTCTGTGTAACCTGTGTGGCTGGCTGTGTTCCAGTCCTTTCCACATCCTGTCACTATGGACTTTGTCCCATGACATTCCCTGAGAGACCTTGCAACCGAAGCACCATCAAACAACCCAGTGTGGACCAAGTTGTTCCATCTCCTCTGTAATCTCATTATCACCATCTTTACAATCTCTCTCCTCTCTTTCTCTTTCTTCAGGGCTCCAAGCTCTTAATGGGCTTGCTTGGCTATTGCTGTACCACTTGAGCCATGCCTGTAGTCTAGCATTTTGCTGGTTAATTGGAGGTGAAATATATTGGAATTTTCTACTTAGTCTGGCTTTGAACTACAGTCCTCCAGATTTCAGCCTCTTGGGTAGTTGGGATGACAGACACGAGTCACCAGTATCTGACATAATCCTTTGTCTTTGCTTTAAAAAATTATTATTATAAAGGTGATGTACAGAGGGGTTACAGTTACAGTCAGGTAACGAGTACATTTGTTACTCCTTCCCTTGCTCTCTCAGTCTTTGTCTTGTAACATGAAAAACGCCAGTTGCTTGGTGAAGTCACCAGACCCCACTTCAATGAAAGTGAACGGGATTCACTTGGTAGGACACACAGGGTCACTGGGCTGTGGCTAGTGTTTCCTCAATGCCCTAAGGGACGTTGGCCAGATGAATGTGGCTATAGGATTTGGAATCTCACCTTATTCCCCGTTAAAGAAAGACGGTTTTCTGTGTGTGGAGTCTTCACTTGTTTGCTCCTTGAGCTCCCTGGCTGTTGGCCGTCAGCGTGGGAGAAGGGAGGGTGGAAGGAGCCTCGAGGTGTAATTATCGGTGAATCATGATATAACATCAACCATGGCAAACTGCAGGGCCTGGGTGCTGACTAGCTCCAACCACGACTGCCCGGATTTCAGAGACTTTGAAAGGAAAAAAAACCAAACCAAACCCACTTCTAACTGAACATTTATCTTGTTAAATGAAAATATAAAAATAGCATTAAATCTATTTTGAAAAGGTTTTATTTTTTCAGCTTCGACTCCCACTTTACATGAAGTGGAATAGTTTAACATTTCCCATGTTTCTTAAATTAGAACATGAAAGTGTTAAAGCATGCTTTTATGAAAGCAATGGATGCAACATTTAAAAATAAAATTAGTCTCTACAAGCATTTGAGAAGCTGGGCATGGTGGCGCTCTTCTGTAATCCCTGCGGGGGAGGGGAGAGGCTGAGGCAGGAAGGTTGCAAATTCTAGGCTAGCTGGAGCTACATAATACCACTCTATTTCGAAAACCAACAAATAATGAATAAACAAACTTAAGAGTTTTCTCCTCTATTTAAAAACAATTTCTTTTTTATTATCTTTTAGTCGTTATACAAAAAGGTTATCATTAGAACCTGTTAATTTGGGCCGGGAATATGGCCTAGTGGTAAAGAGCTCGCCTTGTATATACATGAAGCCCTGGGTTCGATTCCCCAGCACCACATATATAGAAAAAGCCAGAAGTGGCGCTGTGGCTCAAGTGGCACAGTGCTAGCCTTGAGCACAAAGAAGCTGGGGACAGTGCTCAGGCCCTGAGTTCAAGCCCCAGGACTGGCCAAAAACAAAACAAACAGACCTGTTAATTTACAATGCGATGCATGTTGATCCATGCGACCCCTTCCATCAGTGCGACAGCATTTGTCTTGCACGTGCAAGGCAGGGGACCTGATCTCCAGCACTTCAGAGAAGAAAAGGGAGTCTAGGAAACAGACACTTCATTTCAATTAGAAAGCTTATTGCACCGGGCGCTGGTGGCTCTTGTCTGTAATTCCAGCTACTCAGGAAGCTGAGATCTGAAGAGCGCTGGGAAGCCAGTTCCGGCAGGCAGGTCCAGGAGACTCAGAGCTCCAATTAGCCAGGTAAAAGCAGAAGGTGGGGATGTGGTTCAAGTGGTACAGTGCCAGCCTTGATAAGAATAGATGGTCAATAGTGAGTTCCTGAGTTCAAGCCCCAGGCTTTTGTGTATCTTGGGGTGACCTTTGTGTGTTTCCTCAGCACAAAAAAAGAAACATCCAAATGTTTCACTGAGAAAGAGATTTGTTCTTTTGTTGTTTGCGTGGGGGCTCATTGCGGGGCCTGAATTTGGAGCCTGGGCGCTGTCCCTGAGCTCTTTTGCTCAAGGCTAGCGCTCTACCACTTGGAGCCACAGAGCCACTTCCAGTTTTCTGGTGGTTAATTGGAGCTAAGAGTCTCAGGTTGTTTCCTGACAGGGCTGGCTTTGAACCATGATTCCCAGATCTCAGCCTCCTGAGTAGCTGGGATTACAGGTGTGAGCCGCTGACTGTTGGAAAAAGAGGATTTTATTTTGTTTTGTTTTTTGGTTGCTGATCTTTCTGTTTAGATATTTTTTTTAACCTCACATTGCTGTTGCTTTTAACAATGAATAGCTTTTTGCCAGGCACCAATGGCTCCTGCCAGAGGGACGTACACGTGAGCTGGCAAAGACAATCACTTCAAAGGAGGTGTTAGAATATATTAGACATTGCCAGACTCCCTGTGGGGGCCAGCAAGACCCCTTCTCACCAGGAGAAGTGAGAAGAAGTGCGGTCTATTGTCTGGGCTGACATATATAAGCTAGGAGGTCTTGGCGGTGGGTGTGTGGGGGGGACTTGGTGTGGACTGTAGACCAGGGGCTAGGATTTATGGCTGCCCAAATGGCAGATAAGGGGTCCTGCAGCTGCCCAGGCCTGAAGGTCACTCTAAGGGAGTCTTGTTACCTTCTATGGTCATAATTGCCCTAAAGGAGTGCCAGCTCAAGGAAGAGGGGGAGGAGGCTAATTATTTGCTGCCCTTCCTAGATGGACCTGGTGTTGCTTAGGAAGGAAACACTAAGCTCTGGGAGAGGCGGCTGTCGGGCCTACAGGAGGCCTGCCACTGGCCTGAGCATGTTGGGAAAATGGAGGAGAATGGAAAAGGAATAGGCCGGATTCGATCATCAACAGGTGAGGACCGTTTAGTGAGGAACAGCGAGGGTCTCGAGGGGCACAGACCTTCCCACGTGGAATTGGCAGTTGTGCAAGGGGGTGAATTTGGGACCAGGCTTGAATGGGGTCTGAGCAAGGAGGCAGAGAGGTTCATGAAGGAATCTCTAGGTCTAGGAGGTTGGGGCTTTTCCAGTTGGCCCACAAAGGGTTGTTTACAGCTGGGCCTAGGTGAAATGCCCTGTCTGCATTTCAAAGCAGGTTCGCATGTGGAGATTCTGCCTGGTGTCTGTATGGGCCCCAGGCAATAGAGTGGGGGGGGGGTCAATCCTTCAGACAGCTCACAGACACTAACTAGGGCAACAGTGTCCACACAGGAACACCAGGAATAAAAATCAGCTCCCAACTCACAAATCCTGACCTAATTCCAGGGCAGATTGATAATCAAAATGTTGTTTTATACCTAGGGAAAACCATATTGCTATTCAGATGAGTCACAATGAAAACATGACTATTCTTTAAGGAGAAAAGAATCTTAACTATTTCAGAACCACCTGATTTAGGAATGGATTGATTCTGTCCCCGGGGGGATGATGTATGTTTAATTGCTTGTAGAGGTGGTGGGAGTCTCATCAAGCTAGATTTCTTTGTTTGTTCTAAGTGATTTGATTGATTGATTTAGCTAGTTGGTTGGTTGTGGGGCTTGAACTCAGGGACTGGGCGCTGTCTCTTGAGCTCTTTTTCACTCAAGGCTAGTTCTCTACCACTTTGAGCCCCAGAGCCCCTTCTGGTTTTCTGGTGGTTAATTGGAGGTAAGCGTCCCACAGGGACTTTTCTGCCCCGGCTGGCTTGCTTGGAACTTCTGGAACTCAGATCTCAGCCCCCAGAGGAGCTAGGACTACAGGTGTGAGTGTCTGGCTCTAATCGTAAACCTGTATTTTATTTTATTTTTTTAATGCCATTCATGAGTCTCAAACTCAGGCCTGAGCATTGGCCCTTAGCTTTTTTCCCCTCAAGGCGGGCACTGTACCCCTTGAGCCACAGCTCCACTTCCCTGTTGATATAACCCTTACCACTTTCTCATCCACTGGGGCTTGTGCACAGCACAGATTTGTTGTTTCTGTTTTATTCATCCATGTACTCATTCATTCATGCATCTCTCCATTTCTGTCTGTCTCTCCATCCAGACATTCATCATCTACTTACTTTCTCCCCCTCCCCTCCCCCACGGGTCATGAGGCTTGAACTCAGGGTCTGGGCGCTGTCCCCCGAGCTCTCTACAGCAACACTGCCAGTTTTCTGGTGGTTAATTGAGTTAAGAGTCACAAAGATGGGCTGGGAATGTGGCTTAGTGGTGGAGTGCTTGTCTAGTATGCATGAAGCCCTGGGTTCGATTCCTGAGTACCCCATAATCAGAAAAAGCTAGAAGTGGCACTGTTGCTCAAGTGGTAGAGTGCTAGCCATGAACAAAAGAAGCTCAGGGACAGTGCTCAGGCCCTGAGTTCAAGCCTAGGACTGGCAAAAAAAAATTTTTTTAAAGAACAAAAAGAGTCACAAAGACTTCCCTGCCCGGGCTGACTTGGAATCAGGATCCTGAGATCTCAGCCTACTGAGTAGCTGGGATTACAGGCGTGAGCCATTGGCACCTGGCCATTTCATTTTCAATGATGGCAAATTTCTAACATATACAGACATTAAAGAATAACATAATAAGGCTCTATCAGCCAGCTTTAAAAAAATTTACTATTTTGATGGGTCCACTTATATCTCACACATCTCAATCCATGTACACACAATTGATATTATTTTGAAGAAAATTCTAGATGTCACAGTTACATCTATAACTGTTTTGGTATAACTTACATATGTGTATCTGTATATACATGATTCAACTTGGGGATTCGATCACAGTGCCCTTATTGTAACTAGAAATACATATTCAGTCCTCTCCAGAGGTGTCATATTTTGGATGACTGGTTTGTTTGAGTCAAGGAGGAGCTGAACAAGGGCTGGGCATGGCCTTTCACTAAAGTATCTCTTGTGTCTTCTAAAATGTGTGTGTGTGTGTGTGTGTGTGTGTGTGTGTGTGTGTGTGCTAGTTCTGGGGCTTGAACTCAGGGTCTGGGCACTGTCCCTGAGCTTTTGTGCTCAAGTCTAGTGCTTTACCCCTTGAGCCACACTGCCACTCCTGGCTATTTTGGGTAGATTAATTGGGGATTAACTAGGATTACAGTCTTGAGCCACCAGCTCTGGACTTGTCCTTTGTGTCATTCAGATGACACCTTTGTTCCTTCATCCGGGTGCTGGCTCTGCATTTGGTACAATCTGGATGCAGTACTCAGCCGGTCCCATATTTTAGCACATGTGCGCACACACACACACACACACACACACACACACACACACACACACACACACACACACACACAGAGTCTCCCCCACTTCTAGTCTAGAGGAGAAACAGGACAAGCTGGCAGGGAAACTAGAAAGCACCTGAAACCGAAGCCTGAGTAGAGAATTAAGATGCAATGACTACAAGAAACAAAATTTCTGGGGAGGGGGGGCAAGAATTCACTGTGTATGCCGCCAACGGGGCTGAGACTGTTGCAGGGACTGACACAAATCAAGATGCCCTGTATTCACAGACAGCTTTGTGAAATGGCAACTACTTAAAGACAATTGTTTACAAAGAAAACTATCACAAGAAAAAAAAATAAACCTAAAAAACAGAAACCCTTTTTTTTTTTTTTTTTTTTTTTTTTTTTTGCATTTGCCTGTCTTTTTTCTTTTAATAATGCATCTTTGTTCTGGCCAAAATTCTTTGAGTCAGTCAATGCAAATGAAAGAATAAACTGAGTTGAAGTGAAACATTGATAACTTATGCCACCATCACTTTTTTTCACCTTCAAGGGGTAGTGATGGAGAGCAGTCTGGTAGATGAACAAAGAGATGAGGGGGGTGAAAATGTCCTGTAGAGATGGTCTTATTTATTCACCATCTACCAAAGAGCAAAAAGAAGTATCAGAACCCTCAGAATGGCCACTCTCACTTCAAGTCTAGTTTAACCTCTGTTCTCCTACATACTCTCCCAGTAGAAGATGGACAGCCCCAGCCCTTCATCCCGCAGATCTTGGCCCTCTCCTATTCTCCCTTTCCTGTGCCCTCCTGGCAAACCCCCACTTACCACAGACACACCAGTGAAAGGAGGGTAGGTGGATAGGGTGGTCTCTACTCAGCCAGGCGATGGTGGGCAGAATAATCACAGAGCTCAGAAACCCATTTTTAAAAAAAATAAGAATAAAGTCTCCCAGAGTCCCAGCGGTGCCCCTGGGGACCGCCCCTGGCGGGGGGACTTTTTCTTCCCCTCCCTTGGCCTACCACCCCAAATTCTGAAGAGAAAATAACCTTTTAGAATGGCAAATGTTAAAATGAATCCTTTCCAGCCAGTACGGGCTGCCACCACTCACCCTTCGTTAGATGGGAAGCAAGTTGCCCTTTCCTCCCAGGAATCCGGGCTCAGTAACCCTTTGACCTGGAGAGGAAGGCCGGAGGTCACGGGGTCACCAGATCCCTAGATTAGAAACCCAGGCCAGGCCAGGGTCTCCTGGGAAGGGTGATAATACCAGACTAGGAATGTGCCAGGCGCCCGTTTATCTGGAGAAAGTTCAAAGGGAACCCATCTTCCAGCGCAGACGGACCATCCATTTGCACCGTCAGCTCCACCTTCTGGGCCTCAGGGTGGGCGTTCATCTCTTGTGTGTGTTTGTGTGTGTGGGGGGGGGGTGGTGGTCATGGGGCTTGAACTCGGGGCCTGGGCGCTGTCCCTGAGCTCTTCAGCTCAAACCTAGTGCTCTACCACTTGGAGCCACAGCGTCACTTCCGGTTTCCTAGTGGTTAATTGGAGATAAGAGTCTCACACACTTTCTGGACTTTCCTGCCTGTGCTGGCTTTGAACCGTGACCCTCAGATCTCAGGCTTGTGAGTAGTTAGGACTCCAGGCGTGAGCCACCGGCACCTGCTTCCCATCCTCTTTCTTGCTGGCTCATTCTGCTTCACTGATAACTCTTCACCTCATGAGCCAAGATTTAGAAATTTAATTCTGTTGTTACTATAAAAGTTTTATACAGAGAGCTCACCATTTCCTAATTCAGCTACTGAGTCCATTTCCTTTTTGGAAACTGTTACTCCTTCCTTCGCTTTCCCCCAGTTCCCCTCCCACCCCTGTGCATAAAGTCATGTACTTCATTTCCACATATTGCCTCCTGAGCACCATCAGGACATTTGCTCTCCCTCCCTCCCTCCCTCCCTCCCTCCCTCCCTCCCTCCCTCCCTCCCTCCCATGCCCCTCCCTTCCTGCAGTCTAGTTGTAGGTGGCAATTAGGGAGGCCAGCTGAGAATCTCCCTTCCCCCTTATTTTTCTTTGTCAGTACTGGGACTTGAACTCAGGGCATTGAGCTTTTTCCTGATGTTCTACCACTTGAACCATGCCTCCACTTTGTGCTCTTTGCCTTTTAGTTGTAGATGAGTCTCTCAGGGAGTGGGGATGCGGCTTAGTGGTACAGCGCTTGCCTAGCATGCTGCCCTGCTGCCTGACCATATGACCTACTGTCGAGACCATCTTGCTATGGCTTAGAAAAGACCTAAAGAGGGCTGGGAATATGGCCTAGTGGTAAGAGTGCTTGCCTCATATACATGAAGCCCTGGGTTCGATTCCTCAGCACCACATAGATAGAAAACGGCCAGAAGTGGCGCTGTGGCTCAAGTGGCAGAGTGCTAGCCTTGAGCAAAAAGAAGCCAGGGTCAGTGCTCAGGCCCTGAGTCCAAGGCCCAGGATTGGCAAAAGAAAATGGGATTTGGATATAAAGAAGAAGAGATTTTTTTCCCCCGAGGGTGATCAGAAGCCAGGCACTGGAGCTCACATTAGTAACCCTGGCTGTTGGGGAGAGCACTGTTCAAGGTCAGCAGCCACCAGTCCGTTTCCATGCACCGGGAGACACTGGGGAAACAGCCCAGGCCACCACGGCTGCAGGGCTGAGCTGTGACTCGGCCTCTCCTTCCCTCTCACCCTCCATGACCGCACCGCCACCCAGCCCAGCCCCCTCAGTAGATCTCTGCCTGTTTCTCCATTTCTCTCTCTGTCTCTCTCTCTCAACTCAGCTGCTTGGAAATACATCAGCTTCAGCTGTTGGCCACTTGAATCAACACAGGCATTTGGTTTCGGTGATGACCTGTGCATCAAACCTGCAGGTCCTAGGATTGATGACACAGCACAGCAAGAGTCTGCCTTTGTTGTTTGTTGCATTCGCTCCAGGCGATCGTGTTGGTGGCCTGGAGAGCCTGGCTGCAGGGGGATCCTTCTGCACCCCGGTGGGCCCTGGGGCCCCGTCTCCTGAGGCCCCAGGCACGCACCTGTCCACACGAGGGGGCAGTCTCCAAGGCCTTCTTTGGAGATAACTTGGAGGGCTTCAACAGAACCGGGAGGGAGCCGACCCCAACAGATGTGGCGGCTTGGGAGGCTGGTGCTTGGGGATGGGGGTGGGGGTTGGCGCTGTCCGCCCCTCTCCACGCTGCCTCCCCTGCACAATCATACCCCACGAGCCCCGCTCCCCCACACTCCTGTGCATATGTGTGTCTGTTTGGTCTCCATCATTCCACCTGCAAATCCCTCCCGCTCTGGGCCTTGAACTCAGGGCCTGGGCACGGTCCCTGAGCGTTCTTGCTCTCCCACTCGAGCCACAGCTGCCACTTCCAGCTTTTCCTGTGGTTAACTGGAGGGAGGAGTCGCAGGGACTTTCTGCCCAGGCTGGCTTCGAACTGCGATCCTCAGATCTCAGCCTCCTGAGTAGCCAGGATTATAGGCGTGAGCAGTGTTGTATTCCAGGAAGTAAGAAAACCCACCGAGCACTGTTAAAGGTGACAAATGAGTTTTATTAGTCAGTTTGCAACTGCCTTGCCCCGAGCTACCCCAGAGCTAGGAGCAGTTGCAGCCTCCAGGGGGCGAGTTTCTTTCCTTTGTTCCTTTCCACAGGCTTCTCCTGTCTACAGGCCTCCCTGCAGGCCTCTTCCCTCTCTGAGGGACTCCACTTGCTACGTGGCTCTCCGTGGGCCTCTGCTCTCCATGGGCCTCTGCTCTCTGCATCCGCTCTGGCTCCGACAGGCTCCAGGCCCCTCTGCAGGCCTCAGGCTCCTCTCAGCTCAGCTCCGCTCTGCTCCTCTCTGTCCGCTCTCCTCGGGCCTCGGCTCTGGAGGCCTCTCCTCCCTTCTGGCCCAGAGCTAGGCCGCTCCCGCCTCCATTCTCTGCAGGCCCAGACTCGGGCCTCCCTCTGCTGCTGGTGTGGACTTGGGCCTCACTGTCCACAGACCCTGGGGCTCCCCTGGCCTGAGGGGAACTGGGGCGCTGCTCAGCTCCATGAGGTACCTCCTGGTGCCTTGCTTTCTCCCAGCCTCTTCTTCCTTCTCCCAGAAATCCCACCCTGGCTGCCTGCAGTCTGGGGGTGGTGGTTCCGGCCCCCTCAATGTGGGGCAGGATCCCCTTTTACGCCCCACAGCGGGACGTGGCAATGATGACAACATGGGGTGGGGCTTCTTGCCCCTCCCCCTCCTCGCTTCCAGGTTATTACAATCTCGACTGGTTTTATGGTTAACTGGAGATAAGTCTCAGAGACCTTGCTGTCCAGTCTGGCTTTGAACTGCGATCCTCAGATCTCAGCCTCCTGAGTAGCCAGGATCATAGGCGTGAGCCAGTGTCACTTGGCCTGCCTCTTTTTAAAGCAGAGGTGCTCCTATACTGACCTCTCAAGGGTCTCAGATTCTTCTCTAGAAACAAGTATTGAAATAATTAAATATATCACCCCAAATTGCCACCCAAATCTGAAAACCCACATATAAACTACTCAGAAAGCCAGCTGCTGACATATATATGTATATATATATGTGTATGTATATGTAATGCTATTTTCCATATACTTACTATGGGTTTGGCCCTTTACCAATTTTATAACTCAAGGATGAATTCTTAAAACATGTAAAGTTGTTTTTCATACAGCTGAAGGAAAAATAGCAAAACTTTAAATTAAAAAAAAGATATAATCTTAGCAAAGGCTAGACAGATTTAAAAGCATTTGGCTTCTGATTCCATGAATGAGAATGTAGGCAGACCACATCCTGATACAAGAACAACGCCGGGAGGGAGGGCAGGGAGCGGAGGGGCGGGCACAGACTGCCCATTTCTAGCTGCTAGACAAGCCTACACCTCTTGCACGACTTCATACCAGCGCGGGGACTGGGAGACAGGAAGGGCTCCTGCCCGGGGCCAGCTTCCCAGAAGAGCCCCATCCTTGCCCTTGGTGACAGGGAACAGCAAGCGCTTGAGAGGAGCTGCAGTCTGAGACCAACATACTCCGGAGGCCCGAAAACAAGCCAGGCTCGCGGGAAGGCACCCTGTGGACACGCTCAGTCTGGGTAGAAGATGGCCACACAAAGGTGCTGGAGGACGAGGGACTGACGTGGAGCTACACAGAAGTCCAGGTAGTGGGGGTGCGGCTCCTGCAATGAAGCAGGGTGTACAGTGGGCAGATCAAATCCGCCCTGGTCAAGTGACTACCTTCGCCATCAGAAGACAAAACACTAAGAAAATACCAACAGAGCATGCAAGGCATGTGGGACCCCCCCACCAAAAGACCAAACCTGTGATTCACGGGTATAGGAGGCAAAGGGCACAAGCTAAAGGCATAGGAAACAATGAAATACTAGCAGAAATCCCTGTAATTCGGGTACAAGCGGCTTGCAGAACACCAAACAGGTAATATCAGAAAAACATTATTAAAATACTAAGTATACAGAACAAAGAAAGAGTACTGAATGCTGCAAGAGAAGTGACAAGTCACATATAAAGGGAAACATCAGAATAACAGGTTGATTTGCTCAAGGTCAGTGCTCTACCACTTGAGCCACAGCACCAATTCTGGCCTTTTCTGAGTAGTTTGCGGTAAGTCTCAGACTTCCCTGTCTGGGTTGGCTTTGAATCACGACCTTCAGATCTCAGCTTCCAGAATAGTGAGGGAGGATTACAGGCGTGAGCCACCAATGCCGGCGTATCAGAGTCCTCAACAGAAACTCTGAACGCAGAAGTGCATGGAGTAACATATTCCAAACCCTCAAGTAACTGTCAATGTAGACAGAAAACCTACCACAAAAAACAAAAGAACTTATAGCCTTCATGTTCACCAAACCAGCACTGCAGAAAAGAGAATCCCACACAACAGGAAGGCGTGTATGCAGCCAGAAACAGAAGAATCCCACAGGACATGATTCGAGGAGGAAAGCAAGCAAACTTCCTAAAAACAGCAACATGACATAAAATACTATGTACCTGTCAGATTAGCTATGGTAACAGCGGCAATTCTCAATCGATAGACATAACAAGTGGGACTGAAAAGCAGGGCCTGCTGGAGTAGCTCAAGTGATCCAAGTCCAGCATTGAATTAAGAAAGAAACAAGTCCTGACCGTTTGTTGCTATAAGGAAACATCTCACTGGGAAAGAGAAGCCCTGGTTTAGGATAGAAAAACATTCTCCAGGCAGACACTGAATGCAGGCAGGAGCAACCATGTTCCTACCAAAATGAGTCAGATGAGACAAAGGCCACTTCATATTACTAAGAGGACTCTCCATCAAGAGGAGGTAATAATTAGTATAGAGACACTGAATATTGGTGCATCTCATTATCAACACAGGACTTTTCAATATCCTCTCACTAACAGGTTATGTGGAGGGAAAAAAAAATTAACTGCATCCAATAGCAGTACCACATTCTTCCTGGCTGCCCATACAACTTTCTGTAAAATAGGTCATACTTGGGCTGGGAATATGGTCTCGTGGTAAAGTGCTCGCCTTTGTATACATGAAGCTCTTGTGTTCAATTCCTCAGCACCACATATACAGAATAAGCCAGAAGTGGTGCTGTGGCTCAAGTGGTAGAGTGCTAGCCTTGAGCAAAAAGAAGCCAGGGACAGTGCTCAGGCCCTGAGTCCTAGGCCCAGGACTGGCAAAACAAGCCAAAATAAAACCCAAAAAAACAAAAAATAGGTCATACTTTAGAACACAGAGCTAGCTTTCCAAGAAAAATGATATGTCATAGGACATCATCTGCAGTCCTTAGTCCTGTATTTCAGGTCACATCTATAGCCTTGAGCACAAACCTCATTCTTAACTCCTCCCCCTCCCCCCAATATTAGTTTGGACTCAGGGTTCTGCATCCTCTTGATCACCTGAGGTAGCTAGAATGACAGTGTATGGTACTCTGCCCAACACCTGCTCTTACAGTCCACGTGCCCTCAGCGCGCCGCTCCCAGCCCACCACAGGGTGCACTCGAAGCAGGGAGGCGGTGTGACCCCAAGTCCCTGAGGCCCCAGGTGTCTCAGGACACACTCCACCCAGCTCAGGACAGGTGCTAATGGAAAGCCCTGTCTTAGGAAGGAAAGCAAAGGGGTGGTGGCCCAGTATATCCCTCCCGCAGAAGCTTCCCCAAATACTGCCACACACTCTCCAAGACCCACAGACCCCCCCTGGAGGGAGAGGGACAGACAGACAGACACGCAGGAAGGGTTTACTCATGCCTCCTGCCAGGAAACCAAGCCTGTTATGTTGCGAGCAGCCAAGGAGAACTGAAGGTGTTTCCTAACCAGAACCATCTAACCATAATGCATTCTAGTCTGTAGTCTTTCTCAGATTTAGGTTTAATAAAGTAATGCAAATCATTTAAAGAAAAACCTTTAATTCTGATCTATGCATAAAATTCATTTTTTTTATATCACGGTTAAATGTAGTACAAACTATAAAAATGTTAACACTGGAGTTTTCAACAGAAATCTATTCAAGACCCCTTAGAAAAGTTAAAGGAACACCACCAAATCATTTACTGCTGTGAGGTTAACACATAGAGAAAACATTCACACATTTTACTGAAATTTCAGTAAATAATTTTAGCCATAATACTCATCACAAAATTATTAGTTCCAACATTGTGTGTGGCTCTATAGCAGTTACAATTTGCAATGAAAACACTGTCAGATCTTTCTGAAGTAGTAACACTCCTAGGTTTGAAAAACTACGGGTCAAAAAAAAAAAATTGCAATCCCCAAGGACGCCAATTGTGAATGGGAGAGGCGAGCGATAGCTTAGCTTAACTGGATGACAATACCTCGGGATGCTCCAGGTTGGACTGCACAAGGAGAGAGTATCAGGGGGAAAACAGAGCCACAGCTATTATCTTAAAAAAATATTAGATCACTCTTATAGTAAAAACATTAAAATGAACCAAACCAGACAGTACTGAATTTTTACACAAGCTTCTTTTGCATTTCAACGTTTATTGAGGAGTGAAAGGAGATGATGACTGCCACACAAGCCAGCGCCACTTCCCGCTCCGGCGCAGCGCCAACCGCCCCAGCCAGCCACTGCGCGAGGCTCTCGGGGAACCAGAACCCAAGGAGACATCAACTAGGACATCCTCGCGCTTGTGGGTGTCATCAGGCTTCTCCACCTTCCGCACCTACTGGTGTGCTGGGTGGAAGGCATCTTTCTATCCCACAAAATGACTCACTCCAATTGATAGAACGAACACTTGGGTGTAGAGCGAGTTAACACACGTCTATGCTGATTAACTGATCTTAAAGCTGGTTTTCCTTAAATGTTCTTATATGTCTACTGAGAAAAATTAATTTTATTTCCCTCTCCCCTCACGTGGGTGGGGGGGAGATAGCAATAGAAAAATACTCTTCAGTGCTACTGCAGGGTTTACGGGCAACTCCCTCAATGGGCGGACAGAAATCCACTGTGATCCCGCCGCGCCCGGGGCTGCTGCTCACGGCTTTCCTCTCCCGAAGCACGGCCTACACACAACACTAGCGCTCTCTCCTGCTCAGAAACGAAACAGAGAAACCTAAACAAAAGGGTAAACGTTTATTTGGAGTTAGTTTTCTGGTGGGTGATATTAAGGCCCTTCACGCAGAGTTCAGGAGCTCCTGCAGAGCCGTCTGCTGCTCGGGACTGAGCTGGGCTATGCATTCAGTCCACAAGCCTCCAGAAGTCTGCAAGACAAAACACGGCAGGCGGTCAGACAGGGCCAAGGGCCCCGCAGGATCACAGTCATCACGCACAGACGGAAATGCTAAAAACAGTTTCTCCAGCCACCTTGACTTGAGGACTACTATCGAAAAAGCAAGAAAAATCTGTTCATCTCTTCAGAGTTTGCTTTAATTATAGAAAAACTTTACTTTTATGCTAATAAAACCCACACTAGCTATCGACCTGACATCTCCACCCCCCTCCCCAACCCCAAGGGCCTGAGCGCTGTCCCTGGCTTCCTTTTGCTCAAGGCTAGCCCTGAGCCACAGCGCCCCACAGCGCCCCTTCCAGCCTTTTCTGTGTATGTGGTACTGAGGAACTGAACCCATGGCTTCATGCATGCTAGGTGAGCACTCTACCACTAAGCCGCATTCCCAGCCTGGCTACTGCCATCCTAAAGGAACCGAGGCCACATGCACTCACGAAGTGCTCAGTAGTTTTGTGTGTTGGCTGCGGGGCTTGCAATTTGGGCCTGGGCACTGCCCCTGAGCTCTTCAGGGTTTCTGGTGGCTAACTGAAGATAACAGTTTTCTAGATTTTCCTGGCCAGGCTGGCTTTGAACTGTGGTTCCCAGGTCTCAACTGCCTGAGTAGCTACGATTACAGGCATGAACCACCAGTGCCCCGCGATGTCTTCCCCCCTTGGGTGGTATCAGAAGTCAGAATTCAGTGCCTCGTGCTTCTAAGGCCATTTTCTAACACCTGACCAAACTTGTAGCCCTTTTTGCTTTTCTGATCAGGGCTTACTTAATACTGCCCGGGCTGGCTTGCACTGGGATTCTCCCACTTACACTGCCCACACAGCTATGGTGACAGTCACATGCCACCATGCCTGGTTTTGTTGATGTTGGTTTTTTGGCCAGTCCTGCGGCTTGGACTCAGAGCCTGAGCACTGTCCCTGGCTTCTTTTTGCTCAAGGCTAGCACTCTGCCACTTGAGCCACAGTGCGCCTTCCGGCCTTTTCTATGTATGTGGTGCTGAGGAATCGAACCCAGGGCTTCATGTATGCGAGGCAAGCACTTTACCACTAGGCCCATCCCCCCATACCCACTTTTTTTATTGGGTGGTATTGGGGTCTCCTGAACTTTGTGCCTCGGCTAGTCTAGAACCACGAACCTTTCAATCTCAGCCTCCTGAGTAGCTACAATCAGAGTATGAAAAAGAAATCTGGGAAAGAAAAAAAATCTACTTCAGTCTTCCTATTTCAACCAATTAGCTTACCTGTACTTGGCGAACTACATTGGCCAGGCGTTTGGCACAAGGGTCTTCGTGTTTAATGGCCTCATGCATTTCTCCTTCGGCGATTATGCTGAATATTTTGGGCAGATTGGAATTGTTTGGGCCAAGAACGATTGGGTGGTTACTGACAAAGGAAAAAAAAATCTTTATAAAATATGCTAAGAGCTTTATAAATAATTAAATGCACTAACAACAACAAAAAGTAGTATGACTACTTTCTGGACACAAACTTTCTAAAATAAATCTCAAGGCCAAAAGTGGCACTGTGGCTCAAGTGGCAGAGTGCTAGTCTTGAGCATAAAGAAGCCAGGGACAGTGCTCAAGCCCTGAGTCCAAGCCCCAGGACTGGCCAAAAAAAAAAATCTGAAGTTCAAAAGGATTTGAGGAACATTTCAAGAATGAACGGGGAAATAAATTCCAGGCAGTTGTAATGGAAAAACAGAGGTCAACGTGAGTGGAACCGTAGCCTTTGTCACTGAGGGTAGGTAACAGGAGTCACTTCCAGGGAGACAAGCCACCAGCCCCAGAGCGGGTTTTAGACGGAGGCGGCTATCATGTTCTGCTCCTTGTCTGTTTGCCAGTGGTGACACCCTAGCACAGCACTGGTGTGACTCTGAACTTGAAGCAGTCACGAAGGAATACAGGCCTATCATCTACTGCTACAACTCCAGTGGTTTTGATGGGTTTATTCATGCTAAAACAGTGATGAACAGCGAGAGAGCAAAGACTGAACTAATGTAATAGCAGGGGAATGCAGACTTAGGCTTTGATCTCAGACGGTCCTAGAGTTCAGCCTGTGGCTGAACCTCTCATGTACTCAGGGGCCTAAAATAGGAGAAATTCCACCACAGCCGGGAGCCAGCTTTGTGATGGCCTGCTGATATACGTTTAGAAAAGCACCAGGACTCTAGAGGGTCAAATAACATCACTAACAACGTATGTGATAACTTCAAGGTATTTCCTAAAGTTCCTTATGTACTAAATTGAATTCCACATGCAGGAATAATTGTAAAGGAGAATGTTCACCGGGCTATGGCATTATTAGTCATGTAAACAACGGAGGCTGTGCACGACTGCTGTCCACACAGGGAAGAGCCTGTCCCGGCCGCTTACCTTTCAATCAGGTCGCACAGGTAATTGAAAGTCTGAACGGCTTCTTCCTTATCTTCATGTAGTGGCAGCCAAGACAACCAGTGTGGCAGGACTTCTTCAACGTTTACACAGTCGGGCTTGAACTTCATCATCTTCCCCACTGCTGAGATGCAGTTCTCTGTGGCATTGACGTTTTCTTTGGTCTTAGAATCCGCAGACTGAATAACCCTCACAAGCAGCGGAAGCGCTTCTAAAGAAGTGTTGCAAGAAAGGCCAGTGAGCCCTCATGTTTTTACACAAGTGAATATGAATACTTGTATGTGGGGGCTGCTTGTTTTTCCAGGTAAAGTGAAAGGACGTGCTCAAAATGGTAGCCAGAGGACGACACCAGCCCTGGTCAGGGGACCCAGAGACGACAGTGCCTGTCACCAGAGGGGACTCGAGCCTTAGGACCTCTATTCCCTAGAGTGTAAAGAGTCTTCTAAGGCCATCCCACGTGCAACGGGGCCAGGAAAGGTTATGGTGGAGGAGGTTTGGATTCCACTTGGTTTCATTTCCATTTCTAAAAGGCCTTGAGCTCTCAGCTTTTTTTGCTTATGACTGACTGGTGCTTTACTGCTTGAGCTACATATATCTTCCATTTCTGGCTTATTTTTGGTCAGTCCTGGGGCTTGAACTCAGGGCCTGAGCACTGTCCCTGGCTTCTTTTTGCTCAAGGCTAGCAATCTACCACTTGGGCCACAGCGCCATCTCTGGCCTTTTCTGTATATGTGGTGCTGAGGAATCAAACCCAGGGCTTCATGTATGCTAGGCATGCACTTTACCACTAGGCCACATTCCCAGCCCTCTGGCTTATTTTAGTGGTTATTTGGAGATCAGTATCAAAGTTCATGTCTACCCAGGTGTTCCAAATCACAATTCTTAGATCTCAGCCTCCTGAGTAGTTAGGATTGTAACTGGGAGACACTGGTGCCTGGCTAAGAATGAATTCTTCCCTCTTTCCCCCTCCCCCCCCTTCCTTTAGTGCCAATCCTGGGGCTTGAGCTCAGCACCTGGGTACCATCCCTGAGTTTTAGTGCTCAAAGCTAGTGTCCTACAACTTGAGTCACAGCTCCACTTCTGGCTTTTGGGTATCGATTGGAGAACTTTCCTGGGCTGGCTTTGAACTGTGTGATTCTCAGATCTGAGCTCGGAGCGTTC
The DNA here is from genome assembly GCF_023159225.1 of Perognathus longimembris pacificus. Taxonomy (NCBI): domain Eukaryota; kingdom Metazoa; phylum Chordata; class Mammalia; order Rodentia; family Heteromyidae; genus Perognathus; species Perognathus longimembris. The sequence goes on from NC_063163.1 coordinate 8,876,443, forward strand.
AGCTCAAGAACAAACTCTTAAGTGCTATGAATGAGGTATTTGAAAAGAGGAAACCAAGCAGGTGCAAGAAGCATTGTCTGCAATGATGTGCATGCAGGAGAATAAACAGATATACCTGTACAAAAAGGGCGATAGTTATCTCCACCGTACTGTGCCATGACTCCCAGGCCATATGCTGCTGCCTGTCTGACTTCTGGGCTGTTGTCACACACGTACTGGAGCATTGGCCGCAAAAAGTATTCTGCATACTTAAACGAGGCTGGACTACAGTGTTCTATGACGTCATCAAAGATGCACAAGCCCCATTGTCTGTCTGGCCAGGGTCTATGTGGACACTACAAAAAAAGAGATTGTTTTAAGTGTTGACTGGTATACATAAAGAATACCAAGAAATAGTCACTACTCACATGGATATGCCTGACACAGGCAGTGGGGAAAAAAAAAAAGAATACAACCACCCCCCCCTTAGCATTGGCAGTATTTAACATTCAGATTTAATAATTTGGAATTTTTAACCCTGTGTGATTTGTTAGTTAACGCCAATCGGGCATGACTATATACTCAAAGAATGGGCACAAACAGTGATGTAGACAAATCATGGCCGGTGGGCCGGACACTGCCGTGACCCCACCCCGCTGCCCCACTCTCCAGAAGACAAGCAGAATCCCAAACCACAAAGCACAGCAATGTAAAAAGGGGGGAGGATGTTCAATAAGCTGGCTGTGTGCACTGTTCTTTTGAAAATACATCCAGGCGTGTGATGATGGAGCCGTGTGCTGCAGGGAGGAAGCAAGAGCTGCACTTTCTGCTTACTTTGATGATGAACTGAAGTTGTTTTAAAATAAAGTCTAGGGGCTGGGAACATGACGTAGTGGCAAGAGTGCTGGCCTTGTGTACTTCATGAAGCCCTGGGTTTGATTCTTCAGCACCACATAAACAGAAAAGGCCAGAAGTGGCGCTGTGGCTCAAGTGGGAGAGTGCTGGCCTTGAGCAGAAAGAAGCCAGGGGCAGTGCTCAGGCCCTGAGTTCAAGCCTCAGGACTGGCAAAAACAGTCTATAAAACAAAAATCAAATATAGAAGCTATCCATCTGTGAAAATTGGGACTTTTCTATGGTACACTAAAAAAATGTCATTCTGTATTTGTTAATTAAACAGGGTGTTTGAAACAATGAAAATGCAATTGAGTGTCTTTAGAATGTAGTGTAACTGCTCTATGGAAAATTAGCAATTGGCAATTTTCAAGGATCTATGAAGGTCATACACAAGACCAAAGTACACTGTACTTTGTAGGCAGACAGGGCGGGACTCACTATTAGGTTGACAATCAGTGGAAGCAGCTGCTCAAACCACGGCAACACCTTTTCCTTGTAGCTACTGAAGATTGAGTGTAAAATATCTGACACTTTGGTCAGAATATAAACATCATTATCATCCTAAAAGACAAACATAACACACACACACACACCCAGATCAGTTAAAATGTTATCTGTAGTATCAGTAGCAACACTTATAACAAAACACAAAACAAAAACCCAGAAGATTCCTATCCTGTTTTAGGAGCATATTACCAAGTATCTAGACTAAATTTTAGAGACTAAAATAATATTGAAGACTGACTGTCATATCTCATCAATATAAAAGGGTATGTATGACAGGCTGGGAATGTGGCTTAGAGGTAGAGTGCTCGCCTAGCATGCCTGAAGCCCTGGGTTTGACTCCTCAGCTCCACATATATACAAAAAGCCATAAGTGGCACTGTGGCTCAAGTGGCAGTGCTAGCCTTGAGCAAAAAGAAGCCAGGGACAGTGCTCAGGCCTTGAGTTAAAGCCCCAGGACTGGGGGGGGGGGGGGGGGAGGTGGGGACGGGAAGGGGGTAAGGGGTATGACAAATACCACACTTACTGCAAAGGTTTTCCTGGAATATACTTAATGATGGTTAAGCATTTATTGGATTGTCTATTTCCTTTGTCTATTTTTGACACTGTGCCTTCACTTTGGAGGAGGGTGGTGGGGAGCTTAGGGACTTGAGCGTGACTTGGGGCAGGCAAGGGAAGCGCTGGCCCAGCACAGGGCCACCGAAGTGGCAACCCCAGGGCTAAAACTGGGTGGAGAAAGAACTGAATGAACAATGCAAAGAAAGCCTGTTAAGAGTGTGAGGTGATTCATATTTCCATTTCATTTTAATATGTCTGGAGCTTTGAATTCAGGGCCTCATGCTTGAGGCAAAAGGTTGAATGTGCCAACTGAGGCTGCTGTATTTACCAAGGCTAGAGCAGTACAGAACCCAAACAGCTGCTGTGAGCAACATGTGTGAAGAAGTACTGCAGCGTGGGGCATAAGGCACTAACACAAACACCCAAGACCAGTTAATTTCAAGTTACTTGCTCTATAAAACAACAGATAAAATCTCATCACCTCTGTCATAGATTATCAATACTTATATCAGAATGCAAGTAGGATGAATCAGAAACTGAAGCATTTAACTCATATGCAAATGATGGTAAACAAAGTGCAGAAATAATTTACCTCATCTTGTAGTGACTCTTCAACCTGTTCATCATAGTCTTCATCTTGTCTCTTAACTAAAACACACCCAAATAAATGTTTTTAAATGGTCACTAAACACGTCAAGGCTTTCTTTCAGAAACAAAAGCACAACAAACTTACCCTGCCGTAATTCTTGATTTTTAAAATGTTCTTCAAGCTTTGCCTTCAGTATGCCCCCCAGTTCTTCGAAGTGCTCATTGTTAAGGCATCCATCTCCCATGACTTCAATGCACTAATGGGGTCGAAGACAGAGAGCAACCCGTAAGAGCCAAGGGATTTTAACTGCAAGCTTAGGCTGCATTAAGGCAGAAGTCTGGGAAATAGGAATGTAGCTGAATATCCTAGAAGATGACTGGTTAAATGAATAGGTGTATAGTTACAAGGAGGGCTTTTTGAGGAGAGGTTAGAAGCAGTCTTTCAAATGGTTTACTAGGCACATCCTACAAGACAGGCATTATCCTGGTTTCTGAGGATTCCAAGGTAGAAAAGACAAAACCAGCTCCCAGAGAGCAAAATTCCCACGCTCACAACTTAGCACAAACAGGAGCTGCACAGGGGGTAACAGTGTCCTTTAAGGGCAGGAATGTAGGGCAGAGCGAGTGGTTGGGGAAGAGCCACGGGGACCGGGCATTCACTCCAAGGGAAGAAATGGAACTGTGGGAATATAAATGAAGACAAAGTTGTTAGCATTTCCCCTGCCTCAGGTCCTCAGCGCCTCCCGTAAGCCCCCAGAACCATCCACAGCTAAACTCCCGGCCCTAGAACTATAATGGGCCACTCCTACTCACCATTAAGACCTACCTACTTCCCCTTTAGCCCCAGAGAGAAGCTGCCACCTGGATAAGGTGCAGACGCCACGTCGCTCCCTCTCCCATGAGAGATATGGCCCTACTAATAAACCTCTTTAGGAACCTCCTCCTGTCTGTGACTATCTCCGCATGGTCCCCTGGGAAGGCTGGGACATACCCTTTCAAAAGTGAAGAACCCTTAAATCAACCTTGGAGCAAGCTAGCGAACTGTGTACATGGATGGGTATGAGAAGGGAAGGGACAGCAAAGAGATGAAACTAGGAAGAAAAGAAGAAGGACTTCCAAATTGGTCATGGTAGCAAGTACCTGTAATTCCAGAGCTGGAGACACTGACAGACACTGACATATGGAGGATCTCAAGCTTGAGGCCAGCCTGGGCCACATAGTGAGACCCTGCCCCCCAAAACAAGTTCTGGAGTAGACTAACTGAGGCTACTGATAGCACAAATGAGGCAACGAGGGCAGGGAACAGGATAGAAAGTAGCCATGAATCGCTAGCAGTGTTCGGATGGGTGGGTACGGTAGTGGGCCTGGAATACAAGAGCATCAGATTTTCTGTTTCCAAGCAACGCATTCTTAGTGCTTCTGACCATCTGACATAATGACCTTCCGGGGTGAACTTACCATTTCTCCAATGCATACTCCTAAACAAACAAAATATTAAAATATCTTCAGTAAACTGAACTTTTCAGTAAAGCAATTACTTATATCACATTTAAAAATGCCTAACTTCCACCACTACCTTATCAATATCAGGGGAAGATACTACAAGAAGAATGTACTCGTACCTTTGCGAAGGAATGCATGATTTCCGAGAGGACATCGGAGTCTGGCTCAGTGCCAATGGCCTTGATCAGGGCGTCACACATGAAATGCCACATCTGTGTGAGGTACTCAGGACCACGGACTCTCGCACATTCCAGAAGAAGAGGCATGGACTCTGCTGCCGCCACTCGAACACGTCTCATTGTTAAAGAAATACAATCACTAAAGAAGCCCCAAAGACATCTCCATCATTCTACTTAAATGTTAAGGGATGCTATGTCGGGAGGAATGCTGTGTTATCCAAGAGCCTGTGTGAAATGTATCAAGTGTGAATAAAAACAGTGACGTCTCACTGCTACATGCCACACCTGTAAGGCAGAGATGAGCTTAGTGACAGAGAAGTGCTTCTAACTCAAACGTAAGCCTCAAGAGTCAGGAAGGACTGTGAAAAGAGCTACGACCAGCAGAATGGAAGAGTATTTTTATTTTGCATGATGTACTGCTACCCCAAAATTTCAGGTAAGACCACACTGGCTCTTCATATCCCACCCCATTTGCAAGATAAAGTCTTGATGGCACTCATGTGTTTGGCTGGTATTGGGGCTTGAAGGAAGCGTTTCCCGCTCACTCAGCCGGTACTCTACCACTCCAGCCACATCTCCAGCCCGGCTGCTGTTTGGTAGTGTCTGGGCTCCCAATGCTTCTCTCTATGGCTGTCCTATTACCTACCACCTAGGAAAGCGCGCCTGTGTGCATGGAATGCGTAAGCTTATTAATCATGCCTGTTAGTAAGCAACTGGGGATAAACACAGTAATTTGCAGGATTGCTGAAATGTTTTCCCTTGGCCTTCCACATGTGCAATGTCTGAGTCTCTGTTATAGAATGTAAGCTGTTAGTTTTGACATATTGACAAAGGTCTTATTCTTGTCCATATTATTAAGAGGTATTTGAAAACAGTGACAAAGGCGTTCTTCAGAACTGACTAGAAGACAGTTCTCATCTTTTTCTTCATGATTTTGGCACAAGGTGAAAGGAATAAAAACACATGCAGAGCACAAGTATATCCCTGCACCGACAGCTAGTGTAAACACAAACAATATGGTGATGCGTGCTTCAGGTAACACAAAGTAACACCCAGAAGTTTTACTCAATCTAGCAATGTTCTGCAGTCCATGGTCAAAGGATATCATCATGGAAATAGAATTTCAGCAAAGGAACCATCAGTTTGACCACCTGCTCAGTATATTCCACAAAACCTTCCTTTAACTCCTTTGCATAGCAAACCTGAAAGCAAAAAGAACGGGAAAGCAATCAAGATCTATTTATAACCTTTTATCCCTCTGTGACGGAGGCAAGACACAGCTTTTGCACCCATCGGGCAGGCAGGCCAGCACTGAGCTCTACCTCCGGCTCTTGTTAACAAAGCCCCAAAACATTCCAACGCCGCTCGAGTACTACTACATTTGAAGTTGCAAGTAAGGCATTCAAGTAAGCCTCAATTTTAAAACCAGAAGACCTATCAAATGATATACCGCCATTCAGAAACTGAAATCACCTATTGGAAATGGTTTTATTGTAAGGGGACAAAGTGTGACAGAGGGTAAAACTGGAACACAGTATAAACATGTGGAGATTTAACAATGAAATCTCCCCCGTGTAACAAAGCCAATTAATAAAAAAGTAGTTAGGGCTAGGAATGTGCCTTCGTGGTACAGTGCTTGCCTAGCATGCATGAAACCCTGGGTTTGATTCCTCAGTACCACCACATAAACAGAAAAAGCCTGAAGTGGTGCTGTGGCTCAGGTAGTAGAGTGCTAGCCTTTGAGCAAAAGAAGCTCAGGGACAGTGCTCAGGACAAAAAAAAAAAAAGCAGTTAAAGGGGTGGTTCAGGAGGTAAGGCACCTGCCAGTGAGCATAAAACATCAAATACAAAAAAACAGAAGAAGGGGCTGGGAACACGGTCTAGTCCCTCCATATATATGAAGCCCTGGGTTAGATTCCTCAGCACCACATATATAGAAAAAGCCAGAAGTGACCCTGTGGCTCTAGTGACAGAGTGCTAGCCTTGAGCAAAAAGTAGCCAGGGACAGTGCTCAGGCCCTGAGTTCAAGCCTCAGGACTGGCAAAAAGAAAAAAGTTATAAAGGAAGGCTAGGTTTGACACATGTCTATAATCCCAACACTTAGAAAGGCTGCAGGTTTAAGGTAAGCCTGGGTTCCATAGCAAAAAAAAGAAAGAAAAAAGTTGCAAAAAAAAAAAAAAAAAACCCCACAAAGGCTGGAATATACTATTTATAAACTAAACTGGCTTTGTTGAATTGCAATTTCTTTGTATAACTACTCAAAGATAATATAATTTTTTACAAGGCTGAAGGATATTTAGAAAAGTTTCAGCAGTTTGAAACTATTTAAAACAAAAAAATATCAGTTTTAAAAGAGTACAAAAACTTGGGCTGGGAATATGGCCGGAAATGGCGCTGGGGCTCAAGTGGTAGAGTGCTAGCCTTGAGCAAAAAGAAGCCAGGGACAGTGCTCAGGCCCTGAGTCCAAGCCCCAGGACTGGCAAAAAACAAAACAAAGGGTACAAAACCTGAAAACTGCTGGGTATTGGTGGCTCTTGCCTATAATCCTAACAATTCAGGAGGCTGAGATTTTAGGATTGAAATTCAAAGCCAGCCTGGGGAGAAAAGTCTAAACTACTCAGAAAAAGCCTGAAGTGGTACCATGGCTCAAGTGGTAGTATTAGTGTTGAGCAAAAAAATAAGAGATTGGCATGAAGAAAAAAAAAAGTAATTGTAGCAAATTACTTTGCAAATCTTGTACACGGCATAATGTACTTTTGTTTTAGAGGTTTCCCAGGCTGGCTACTAATTACTTGGCTTATGTGATCTTTGTGCTTCAGACTAGTGAGTAGCTGAAACTACACAAGTGCCTGGCTTACTGCATGTATGTATGTATGTACGTACGTATGTATCTATGTCATGGGGCTTGAACCCATAGCCTGGGTACTGTCCCTGAGTTCTCCCTGAGCTTTTGCACAAAGCTAGCCAGTAGTTCTGCCACTTTGAACCACAGCACCACTTCTGGTTTTCTAGTGGTTAATTGGAGATAAGAGTCTGATGGACTTTCTTGCCCCAGCTGGCTTTGATCTGCTATTCTCAGATCTCAGCCTCCTAAGTAGCTGGGATTAAAGGCAGGAGCCACCAGTACCTATCTTATTTTTTATTTTTAAAACTTCAGAGCCGGGTGTGATGGTACATACAAGCCTGTAATCCCAGTACCTTGGGAGCTGAGACAGAAAGAGGCCATCTGGGTCAAGTAGAGACCTTGTTCTCAAATAATCTAAGTAAATCATTAATAAAAATCATGTCACTAGTGAACAATTAAAAGCAGAGCTTTACAATCTATCAAGAGAATTACATAATTGTTTAAAAGCACTAATTTTGGCTATTAGAAGATAATGAAAGGCTTAATCCATAGTTTTTTCTTTTGTACTTATACTGAGACTTGAACTCGAGTCTAATATTCTCACTAAGCTTGTCTGCTCAACCCTACTTGAGCCACACCTCCAAGCCTTGCATTTTGCTGGTTAACTAGAGATCTAGTTGCTCATTCAGACATGTCTGCCTAGGCTGGCTTTGAACCAAGCAAGGTTCTCCAGCTCTTGGGCTCCTGATTATCTAGGATTACAGGCATTTCCTTTTTAAGGGAATATCTTTACAGCTTTTCAAATGAGTTTCTTTTGCAGTTATTTGTGTATAAATGAGAAGACACGAAAGTAAGGATTTTGATTGTACCAGCATCTGACATGCAGTTGACTTTTCTTCCAGTCCTGCAGTTTTAATACCAAAACTTTGCTGGTCTCCAAGGTTCACAAATTCCCAACCATCGTCATCACTCATATTCTCCATGTCTTGGGCTAGTAAGAGAGAAAACATACGCTATAAGAACAACTGCAGAGCCAAATAGTACAACTCTGCTACCGGTCCTTAGGAAGATACCTACTGTCTAAAAGGGCCACTTCAGGTTTAATTGAAGCTGTCTTCATTAAAGGGCCCATAACCACTGGAAGGTACTGCTGAAATTCTTTCCCAAGGATTTTGCACATTCTGGCCCATGCTGAGATCATGTAAGAGATCTGGGAAAAGAATTAAAACACATTTCAAAACAACCAGCAAATAAAGACACTCTATTCTCTACCACTGAGATAATGTTACTGTTATATTCATGAGCTTGGGGGGAGGGGGGGAGGAAGGGGGTACACGGTCCTGGGACTTGAACCCAGGGTCTGGGCTCTGTCCCTGAGCCTCTCTGTGCTCAAGGCTAGAGCTCTATTACTTAAGCTACAGCACCACTTCTGGCTCAGGGAGGGCTTCATGCATGCTAGGCAAGCACTCTACCACAAAGCCACATTCTCAGCCCTATGTTCCTGCGCTTTAATAAATGCATTTCCAAAGATTACATATTAATATATTCCAATCAGTAATGAAGTCCTATAAACCCCATACACTGGGATAGGACTAGTAACTTGAATCACTTCAAGAAATTTTAACTACTTTCCTTACAGCCTGGCACCCCACTTATAAAACACAACAAACAATTCCCACCACTTGCTTTAAAGAAAAGAATTAAGCCATGCGCTGGTGGCTGACACCTGTAATCCTATCTACTTAGGAGGATGAGAGGCATTCTACTATGGGCTCATGCAAAGGTAACAGCCACTGTCCTCTCCACCCTCCTGGCTCTGTATACACGGCAATTCCCAGCTTCCTACCATCCACCAACTCCCTACCTAGTACTTACTGTTCCCCATGGACCTTTGTTATACCAATATACATATATGTATATTTACTACTGCCCAGGAAAGCAAGTTAAAAAAAAAAAAAAAAGCCCCCAAAGTAATATGCTTCCTTAGCAACTTAAGATGAAAGTAGAGCTATGGCTCAAGTGCCAGAGCCAGGACTGTCACAAAGCAAAAAGCAGAACTGTTTTCCCCTTGATGGTACTGGAAAAAGCTTGCTCTTGTGAAGTCAAAACCTTGTCCAACAACTATTTGGTACCTTGAGAGGCACTGGGAATACTTTTTCCCCCTTTATTGTCAAAGTGAAGTACAGAGGGGTTGGTTTCATATATAAGGCAGTGAGTACATTTTTTGTTCAACTCGTTCCCTCCTCCCTCATTTCCCCCCCCCACACTGGGAATACTTTTAAGATTGTGGCAGATGAGACTGAACTCATCAGGAAACTCATCCTGAGAAATGTTAGTATTTATCCAGGTGCATTTGTGTGTGTAAGTTCCAAATTAATGAATGAAACGGACACCTGCTCATGGGTAGACAATGCTGCAGGTTTTGAAATTACTAGGTTTGGTTTCTGTATTTCTCTTCTGATGGAGTGAGACAAATTGTGTGGTTTTCAAAGAGCTACGAGACAGCTGATTGATTGGAGATATTTAGTAAGGAGTAGATAAACGAGACTTGAAAAGATTTACATGCAGGAAATCTGTAGCCATATTTGTGAATGTCATTGCTTTAGGTGAGAGCAAAGGAGGGGAGGACAAAGCCTCAAGAGTGACACAACTTGACAGAAATAGAAAGCACAAGCCACTGACAATAGATGCAGAGAGTTCAGCTCACAAAGCAGAAGGAAAAGGCAGTGATGAATCCAGGGGTGAACAGCAGCTACGTGGGATTTTGTGTGTACATTTTACCTGTGCTATCTACAAGCCATACACAGGGCAAGGCCAATGCAGCGTACCTGAGGGTCGTCATCTTCCATATCATTGAAGTCTGTCTGGGTCTTCAGCAACAACTGCATCACATCTGATGCATCCTGCATGAACTAGACAACACGCAGAGCAGCGTGTGAGCAACGTGTAGCACATTAGAGGCACCTCCTCACACCTCAGAAAGCTAACAAGAACGAAGCCTACATTTTCACCTGGCACTGGTAGCTCATGCCTATAATCCTAGCTGAGAGCTGAGCAATGTGGTTCCAGTCAGCCTGGGCAAGAACATGTCTGTGAGATTCCTATCTCCAATGAACCACCAGAAAACAGGAGTGGCATTGTCCCTAAGTGCTAGAGCCACTAACCTTGAGCAAAAGAGCTCAGGGACAGTGCCCAGGCCACACTTTCCACAAGTCAAATGCCACAATCAAAACTACTATAGCAAGAAATTCCTCATTCTTCAAACCAACTTAATAAAACTCAGGTCTAAGGAACCTGAAACATAAATTTATTCCTAATGGCATCAAGTTCTGGTCCATGGCATATGTTTCAAGCAGTACATATAATTCAAATCTATCCACAAATTTTTTTAATTGCTTTGTAGAATTAACTGCCTGAAATTTTTATGTATTGTGAGAGCCCCCAAGTCCCAGCTGTAAGACCCCCAAAGCATAGGGAGGATGGAGTGCCTCCTTCCAGAACATTCAGAAGGCCCAGTTTCCAGGAAAGGTCAATCAATCCTGCTTAACTGGAACTCAGATGTCTTTCCTGGGTGTGAGCTAACACCAACCTAAATGGTGTATGAGCCTGAGGGTAGACTTGGGTTTATGCAAACAGGGCAAGCTGTTTACTGTTTAGCTCTCCTTCCCAGAAGAAGGTCAACTACCACTTGCATGCAAAAATATTGGCTCTCTTTAAGTTTGTATCTTACTTCCTTGCACCAAGACCAATAAAAAAACCTTGTAACTTGGGCTGGGGATATGGCCTAGTGGCAAGAGTGCTTGCCTCGTATACATGAGGCCCTGGGTTCGATTCCCCAGCACCACATATACAGAAAATGGCCAGAAGTGGCCGTGAGCGGGAAGAAGCCAGGGCCCTGAGTTCAAGCCCCAGGACTGGCCAAAAACAAAACAAAAAAAACCCTTGTAACCATGGGATCTGCAGCTGGAACCCTAAGCCTCAGTTCCGGGGCCCAGTCTCCATTACTGTGTTATTGTGCTGTTCCTGGTTGCTGAGGACTAGGGAGCAGGAGGTGAGTTGCAACAATGTATGATGTTCAAATGACTCAGTGTAGTTCTGGCAATCTCCATTTACAATCAAGTGAAAAGCCAGATGCCGGGACAGGGACAAGTGTGGATAGACAGGCTCCGAGTACCTCACAGAACATAACCTAGAAATTGCTTCTCTACACAGAGAAATTTCCATGTTGATAGTGATGAGGGTCAGCACGTGAAAGGTCAGTGAGAACTTTTTTTTTTTTTTTTTTGCCAGTCCTGGGGCTTGAACTCAGGGCCTGAGCACTGTCCCTGGCTTCTTTTTGCTCAAGGCTAGCACTCTGCCACTTGAACCACAGCGCCACTTCTGGCCATTTTCTATATATGTGGTGCTGGGGAATTGAACCCAGGGCCTCATGTATACGAGGCAAGCACTCTACCACTAGGCCATATTCCCAGCCCGAGAACTTCTTTTAGATCAGCTTGAACCACCTGAGGTGGTAGCTGAGAATAAACACATCTGTCAATGATCCTTGGTAGTTATTTTCTGAAGTTATAGGCACACTGTTTCCCTCCCAGGACACTGGATGCATTTTGGATTTACCAGGAAAGCAAGCACAAGTGGGAGGCCAAACTTTGTGCTCCTGCGTGCCTTCTGGGAGACATAGGCTGAATGATAGAGGGGAAAGGAAAAGGTAATTAGAGCATAACTGTTTTTTGTGTTTTTTTTGGGGGGGAGGGGCTTGAAAGAATCTGTCCCAGCCATCCCAAGGGACCATGCAGAGATAGTCATGGACAGGAGAAAAATTTATAAACAAGTTCATTAGTAGGGCCCTATCTCCCAAGGGAGAGGGAACACTAAGGCATCAGCACCTTATCCAGGTAGTTGCTTATATAGCTCTGGGGCTAAAAGGGAAGTAGGAAGTAGGTTGGAATGGTGAATGGGAGTGCTCCATTATAGCTCTAGGGCAGGGAGCTCAGGTATGGGTGGCTAATGGGAAGGGCTGAGGACCTGAGGCAGGGGAAATACTAATGGGGGGGAAGAGGGTCAGTTGTGGTGCTTGAACTTTTTCACTCAAGGCTAGCACTCCAGCACTTTGAGCCATAGTGCAACTTATGATTTTCTAGTGGTTAACTGGAGATAAGGGTCTCACGGACTTTCTCCTACCCAGGCTGGCTTTGTAGCAATCCTCAAATCTCAGTGTCCTGAGTAGTAAAGAATTACACACGTGAGCCACCTGCTCCTATAAGTGAGTTTTGAAAAATGTAGGCAATTATTTACAGGTGTAATCAGAGAGGAAAAAACATCCCCATTACCTTCAATGCCATGCCCCGTGGGTGGACGTAATAAATTTAACCCATTACTACAAATCACTTACTTTTTCCTTCCCAACAGCCAGACCAATAAGGCTGATGCATTCGATAGTTTTTCCTCTCAGAAGTCTGAGCTCCTTCTGAACTGCGTTCTCAACAATGTGCTTCAGTGATGGCATAAATAAATCATAGTAGGGGACAAATTTTTCTTCTGCAGTATCTGCAACTGATGCAATGGACGTCACCACTTGTTCCAAAACTAACTTGGTGCCTTTCTGTATCAGCTACGAGAAGGAAGATATGCAAAATAAATGGAATGGTAGACTGGAAGGAATATTTTGTTACCACGCCCTTCCCAGGGTAAGAGATTTTCAAGTGGACAACCAATGATGGAGAACTTTTTTCAGCCGAACAGCTGGCCTGCTGCTAAATCCAAGGCAAGAGTGGCAGGCTCCAGAGTCACTCCTGGGCCATACCTTACGGAGGGCAGGGTGTATCCAGATGGATTTAGGGTGTGACCTCAGGGGGGGGAGGGGTATAACTGCTTCCAGGTGGGCCAGTTACCTAGGTAACTGGACAGAGATTTAAACAGGCGGGGCATCTGCTTGGAGCCCTCTGGGGGACCTTACACCCAGTTCTTGTTTTTCTGAAGAAGCAAGCTGTGAGAAGCTTTCTAGAAGCTAAGAGTGCAGAAACTATAGGACATTCCATAAGAAATAATCTATGCTGAACCATTTATGTGGTTCTCTCTCCTCCCCCTAATTAAGTTCATACCTGGTGACTCCAACACCATCAGCCTAACGAGTCTTTTTCTATACCCTTAGTGTTCATTTTGTCTTTACAGCAGTATTCCACTTTGCTTGTATTTGACAACAAAATGGGCCTCAGACACCAACAGTGGTTGTTCACACATACTGTTGTACTAACCGCTCAATTGTTGTCAAGTTGCATCCTGGCACTTAACCTGCAACAAACCACTATTGGCAGCTAGGCTGATTATTTAAACAATAAAGGACATCATTTCCACATATTCTTGGTTCCTGCCACTGTGATTAGAAGAAAAGTTTGACATTTCTTCCTTGATTCTTGACAATTCCACCTTTAAATTAAAAGTGGCAGAAAGAATTTGAAGACTTCATGTGAACCATCTGTTTTTCCCCTTTGGTACTGGTGTTTGAACTCCACAAATGGTCTTGAGAATCATCTCTCGCTTTAACAGGTCCCTAGCAATGGCTGTAATTCTGCTTTTCAGTCTTCTGTTTTTCACATTTATCTCCTGTGGACACCACCATTTCCCACAGCACTGATAAGCATGAAAAGAAGAGGGAGAAATGGCAAAATGCTAGCACTTCTGCCTAGCAAGTATAAGGTGCCTGGCTCAAACCTCAACACGGAAAATAAAGAAGGAAACTAAACAAAAACATAGGATGGCTCATCCTCAAGTCTGGATAATCTCTTGCCTTATTTTCTAGGCAACCTACATATTAATTTACTAAACTGGATGACATGATGTTCAAAATTCTCTTAGCCTATGCTCAGATTGAGCCTGAATTATTGCGCAGGAAACAGCTTGGCTTGCCTCAAACTTCCTGTCCTGGTCGATGGTCTTGCTCACTCTCTTTGCCACGTCTTCTCCACCTAATAAACCTAATCTTGGAGCTTAGGGATCTTGAAGCTCACCTCTTGCAGTTTAAGTACCATTATGGAGTGCAGATGCTTCACCAAGTTATCCAAGTAGGGGATCAGCAGCGACTTGGGGCAGTCCTCCGTGAAGTTGATGAGGGCGGCTGCCGCGTGGGCCTGCACCCGCTGGTTGCCTTGGTCTTCCATGGTCTGCAGCAGGGCTGCGATCACCTAGGAATGGAGGCACACAGGGGGGCATTTGAAATGTTTACCACCACCCCCCACCCCCCGGGCTGGGAATGTGGCCTAGTGGCAAGAGTGCTTGCCTCGTATACATGAAGCCCTGGGTTCTATTCCCCAGCACCACATATATAGAAAATGGCCAGAAGTGGCGCTGTGGCTCAAGTGGCAGAGTGCTAGCCTTGAGCAAAAAGAAGCCAGGGACAGTGCTCAGGCCCTGAGTCCAAGGCCCAGGACTGGCAAAAAAAAAAAAAAGTTTACCCCCCTTCTGACACTTTGGAGTATGTGAGGACATGTCACTTACCTTCTCATGAAATTTCTTCTGGAAACCGGGTGCAAAATCTGTAGCCATCTGTCCCACGGCGTTGCAAGCTGCATACCGCACTCTTGGATGCTGCAATAAAAATGCTCCTTTGCATTAGTAAGGGAAACAAGCTGCTGTCCATGTCTAAGTATGGTAGTAATGACAATTACGAATCAAAAGATTTCCTGGTACTTACAGGATCCTGAAGGAAAAGCAAAACAAAATTTACTATCTCGTTTAGAATTCCTTCCATCTGCTGGTGGCACCCTTCCCCAATGGCAGATAAGGCCATGAGTCCCGCGTGCCGGTATTTCCAGTCAGCTAGGGAAAAAGAGTTACGTTTACCAGACTTGTAGTAATTGGACTTGACGAATGTCATTCTAGCAAAGTAAAAAATTATTGCAAAAGAACAACAAAACTTTCTACGTATTTATCAGTGAGAAAAATGGACAGAAGAGTCTAGTTACACTCCTGGGCCAGTAGTGGGGACTGAACTCAGGGCCTTGTGCTTGCTACTTAGACAACTGCTCTACCCTCTAAGCCGTACCCCGAGTCCCCTTTTCTTTCACAAAATACACAGAACTGAAGGGAGATAAGAGTCAAACACTATTATTCCATGCACATTCAAATAAAGCCTTACAAGCTGATTTGATGAACTGAAACTCCTTTGTCCAACTTATTTTTGTTTTGTTTTTTGCCAGTCCTGGGCTTGAACTCAGGGCCTGAGCACTGTCCCTGGATCCTTTTTGCTCAAGGCTAGCACTCTACCACTTGAGCCACAGCGCCACTTCCGGCCTTTTCTATACATGTGGTGCTGAGGAATCAAACCCAGGGCTTCAGGTATGCGAGGCGAGGACTTTACCACTAGGCCATATCCCAGCCCCGTCCAACTTCTTAAAGATAATAAAAAAGTCTTAAATTTAAGTCCAAATCTAGAGATTTCTACCTAGAGAGTAAATCTCCATGTTTTCTTTAGAATGATTTTTCCCTACGCAATGATGCCAATTCTGTCGAGGGAAAAATTAAATAATGGTTCCCAAAATGATAAAGAATTTCGGTCAAATGCGTCAGGTTAAACACTACAAATAGGCCAAGTTTAAATTTTAAACAGTGCCAGCGTTTACTAAGAGTGTTTGGAGAGCCACAGTCGGCTCTCCGGAGCATCAAGCACAGCTTACGATTCTGAAGCATCTGCATGATGTGTTCCTTGATCATCGGCAGTACAAGCTTCCCGCCAAGGCCACAGGCCATCCGGTCTAACGCGCTCTCCCCTGCAACCGCGTTGCTAAACACAAACAAAACCGTGCGCTCAGCTCTCAGAACCCACTGAAAATAGCACATGGTACCTCCATATTTCTAAGCACATGTTAAAATAGGACCGAGAAATGGTGTAAGCACGTTTTCATATGGTATGATAGTGTGGATTAAAAAAACAAACAAAAACTTGGGCTGGGCACTGGTGGCTCACACCTGTAATCCTAGCACTTAGGAGACTGAGATTTGAGGATCAAGGTTTGAAGCCAGCCGGGGTAGGAAAGTTGACACAGAGACAAGCTGGAAGTGTTGCTGTGGCTCAAGTGGTAGAACGGGCTAGCCTTGAGCAGAGGCTCAGGGACAGCGCCCAAACCCAGAGCTCCAAGACTGGCAAAAAAATGCAAGCCAACAACAACAAAACACAGAGAGAGAAAACGGTTAGGTTACAGGCGGCTCACACCTGTAATACTAGCTATTCTGGAGGTGGGATCTGAAGAATGAGGTTCAGAGCCAGCCTGTGAAACTCTATCTCCAATTAGCCACTAAAAGGCTGGAACTTTCTGTAGCTCAAGTGGTAGAGTAATACCAGCCTTGAGCAAAGAAGCTCAAGGACAGCATGTAGGCCCTGAGTTCAAGGCCCCAGGTAAGGGCTTTCAATAAAATCTTCAGTCTTTTGCTGAGATTACAGAAATATTATACATCATATATGGTGCTGGTCCTGAGGTTTTTTTTGCTCTACCATTTGATCCACCACTCCATTTGGCTTTTTGCTGGTTAACTGGAGGTAATAATCTCACAGACCCAGACTTGCATGCCTGAGCTGGCTTGGTACCTGGGTGCCTTCCTTCTGATGTTTTTAGAATAGACAAATTGTTCTTTTTCCCTATGCAATGATGCCAATTCTGTGGAGGGGAAAATTCAAACAATGGTTCTGAAAATGATGTAGAATTTCAGTCAAATGTGTTAGGTTAAACATTACAGGTAGGCAAAGTTCAAGTTATCTTTCGTTACAAAATAGTTTCATGTACTATTTGTTAAAATACTAGAAACTATGTTTTATAAGCTTTCACTAGACACATGAAACTTACTCAAATTATACATGAAAAAATAGTAGTGACATGGTACAGAAATGAAGACAACAGAAAGGCGCAGTGTCTGGTATTCCGAGTTGACAGGTTTAACCTGCAGTTCTACAGAGAACACAGTGGTGGAGGGCTGGGCCCCATGGCGTCCGGCCTCCTCTACGCAGTTAGTGGGGATTACCTGTCAAAATCATCATCTTCTAGTTCATCAGCATTTGCCCAGTCCTCATCCTCTTCCAGATCCACCATCATAGCTAACATCTGAGGAACTAAAGCAAACAATCAGTTCACACCAGAAGACTGGCTTTGTTTTGTTTGTACCACCAATAAAAATAAAAACATGGGGCTGGGGATATGGCCTAGTGGCAAGAGTGCTTGCCTTGTATACATGAGGCCCTGGGTTCGATTCCCCAGCACCACATATACAGAAAATGGCCAGAAGTGGCGCTGTGGCTCAAGTGGCAGAGTGCTAGCCTTGAGCAAGAAGAAGCCAGGGACAGTGCTCAGGCCCCGAGTCCAAGCCCCAGGACTGGCCAAAAAAAAAAAAAAAAAAAAAAAAAAAACCACACACAAAAAATAAAAATAAAAACATGATTTGCTTTGCTTCTAAAACAGGGTGAAACAAAACATCAGCTTCCTTTTTTTTTTTTTTGGTTGGTCGTGGGCTTAAACTCTGTGCCTGGGCACTGTCCCTGAGCTATTCAGCCCAAGGCTAGAGCTCTGCCACTTGAGTCACAGGGCCACTTCCAGTTTTCTGGTGGTTAGTAGGAGATAAAAGAGTCTCATGGACTTTCCTGCCTAGGTTAGCAGCTAGGATTACAGGCATGAGCCATAGACTCCTGGCCAGCTTTCCTATAATCCATAGGTTCCTCATCCTTGGATTTAGTCAACCTCAGGTCAAAATCACACTTTCTTTAGATCGTTTTTTTTTTTTTTTGGGGGGGGGGGGTAGACGGGGAGTCAGTTGTGGGGCTTGAACTCTGGGCCTGGCCCTGAGCTCTTCAGCTCAAGGCTAGTAGTGCTCTACCACTTGAACCACAGTGCCACTTTGTTTTCTTGTGGTTAACTGGAGATAAGAGTCTTAAGGACTTTCCTGCTCCAGCTGGCTTTGAACCACGATCTCAGTCTTCTGAGTAGCTAGGATTACAGGTGTGAGCCACCAGCACCCAACTAGCTTTCTCCTTCCTTCCTTCCTTCCTTCCTTCCAGTCCTGGGCCTTGGAAGGGCCTGAGCACTGTCCCTGGCTTCTTTTTGCTCAAGGCTAGTACTCTGCCACTTGAGCCATAGCACCACTTCTGGCCCTTTTCTACATATGTGGTGCTGAGGAATCGAACCCAGGGCTTCATGCCTGCTAGGCAAGCACTCTACCTCTAAGCCACCTTCCCAGCCCGATTTTTTTCTTTTTTAAAAAAATATAGGGCTATGTTTATGTTGGGCTGGGATGTTTAGGAATTCTGATAAACTTCCTAGATCCTACTGCATTCTATACCCCTTCTCTCACCAGTGTGAATGCCATCATACACCCACTATTTTCTTTTATTGCCAGTCCTGGGGCCTGAGCACTGTCCCTGGCTTCTTTTTGCTCAAGGCTGGCACTCTGCCACTTGAGCCACAGTGCCACTTCCAGCTTTTTTTTATATATGTGGTGCTGAGGCAAGCACTTTACCACTAGGCCATATTCCCAGCCCAAACCCACTGTTTTCTTATTCCCACTTTAAATACAGGTAAACTTGAATAAATGTTATAATGTGTATGCCTTGTCCATTTTTTCAACCTGCATGGTTTTCAATAATCCAGTGTTCCACTGTACACTCTGAGCACTGATGAACATTCTTTCCATTTCCCCCCACTTTTTGTGCAATTTGATGAAACGCTTATACATTTCCATCACAAGTATAAGCCTGCACAGGCAATCCTTAAAAGTATCTTCAGGGCTAACTAAAAACCACCAGATGGCCCTTTACAGCTGTTGCAGTGGAGCACAGGAGGTGCCTGAAAGCTGAGCTCAGCCTCCTCTCTCCACTTTCCACCAGCCTCCGATGGCAGTGTTCTGAGGCTGCACTCACACCTGCACCTGTCTGTGAGCCTCCACAGTGCTCATCAGCTCTTCTGCTTATTCGCCTCATTTACTTTCTAGACGCCAAAGCTTCACCGACTGTGAGCACTGAAGCCGTTTTCCAGCCTTCTTGTTAAATTTCGAATTTGGTTGGTCAAAAGGTTTGGAGTTAGTATTGGCAAACAAATTCATTTGTACCTATAGTGATGACTCAGATGTTAAATTGTCTTTGTTGGGCTGGGAATATGGCCTAGTGGCAAGAGTGCTTGCCTCCTACACATGAAGCTCTTGGTTCGATTCCCCAGCACCACATATATGGAAAACGGCCAGAAGGGGCGCTGTGGCTCAGGTGGCAGAGTGCTAGCCTTGAGCAGGAAGAAGCCAGGCATGGTGCTCAGGCCCTGAGTTCAAGGCCCAGGACTGGCCCCCGCCCCCCCAAAAAATAAATAAAAATAAATTGTCTTTGTTAATACCAACTTGCAAAATATATACAAAATACTTATACACCTTTAAATAACCTCAAATAACAAATTTATTACTTTCATACTTATAGTTAATTGACCTCAGAGCGCTTGCTTGCTCATGGCTAGTGCTCTACCACGCCTCTCCACTTGGCCTTTGTTGGTTATTTGAAGATAAGACTCTCAAGGTCTTTTCAGCCTGGGCTGGCCTGGATCCTCTGATCTCTGCTTTCTGAGTAGCTAGGATTACAAATGTAACCCACCAGTGCCTGACTTCTAATATTTTTAAAAATTAAGATAACGGGTTGTTTCTGTCCCCCCCCCCCCTTAAAACCAAACAGCTTATTCCAACAACCTCTGCTAAATTATCTTCTAGGTGGGCTTTTTGTTTTACTCTTCCTATTCTGTTCACTCCAGTGTCTATACCTACACCATCAATCAAGTTCCAATCTTCAAAGCTGAGAGCAAGTGCTTACTTGCTCACAATCTCCCTTGCTACTCCAGTACTTATACTCTTTCAAGAAGAATTTTAGAACCAACTAAAATTACATTGAATTTAATCTCTTTCTCTTTCTCTCTCTCTCTCTCTCTGTGTATATGTACTAGGATTTGAACTTGGGGCCTTACATACTTGTTAGGAACTCCACTGCTGACACCCGCCCCCCCAGACTTGAAACTAGATCTATAGGCTGATGTGAAAAGAACTGATGCTTACTTCCTCTTCTGTTAAGTCTTCAAATATGCTATCTGATTTATTCTCATATATTACCAGACAGGGCTGCTATTACAACATCTGTATCTTCCTAGCAAATCTTCTTAGTGATAATTTTTAGTACACAGGGATGACTTTTGTGTTGGTGGCCTTAATCCTTAGGCCAGTTTTAACATGTTTTTTATTTTCTCCATTGGTGGTGATACTACCCCACAAATGAGCAATATTTTTGTTTCCAATTCTCACACTGTCGTAACAAAGAGTGACAGTGTCTTTAATGGGAAAGCCCTAAAATTCTAACCACTACACTTCAGTGTAAGATAAATAAAAGGTAGGCGTCACTATAAAATAACCATGGTAAGGTAATGTTTACTCTCAAAACCTGGTGATCAGATAACAGAAACCCATGAAGAAATGGCTAGGACAGAAAACCATTAGGTTAGTTCTAAGTCCTTATCCTAGCAAAATGAAACTGTACAGCAGTTATTTCCAGAGTACATTCATCATGGAAGTTTTACCCTCAGACTATGAAGCAAAGCACCATAAAACAGCGAGGAAAGCCCTGGTGTCATCTGGGTGCTCTGAGCCTATCTTCATATTATTGCTACCTCAGTTTTCAGGTTTGCTTTACATGCTGATATACAGACCCTCTGCATTACTTTTTAAGTAACTGCCTAATATTTATGCATATGTGCATTTCCTCAGATTCATCTAACTCTCAAAGGACATTGATATCGTCAACAGATCTGAGAAATCACATCAATTCTCATGCACCCAATAACTGTGACATTACATATAAGCACGGAAGGGCTCTGACTTACTGGTCTGTGCAACAATATTAGTATGTTTTCTTAACATAGCAGCTGCAGTCTCTGAGAGGGTGACAATCACTTCGAGGGCAAGCTGGCGCTGCATATTATTGAGGCTGGTATCTCCACACAACTACAAGGAAGGCAGATTTGTATGCATTTAATACTTCAGAGGTTATTATCTGCACTTAATGTACAGACATAGGCTTGAATATCAATTTACCTTCAGACTCAGTTGCAGAGTTGCTTCCAAGTGAGGTCGCAGATACTTTGGGACAGTATCTGCAATCTCAACCAGAGATTTGAGGACCGAATCATCATTCTGGTAGCACGAGTCATTAACAGCCTAGAAAAGATAAAACAGGAAAAACTCAGCAAGCAAAACATTCCTAAGCAGCAACCAAAAGAAAGTACTTTCCTATTGTCATACCAATAACCATATGTATGGCTTTCTTTTATAGTAATGCACGTAACTACCTTATGGTACCACTACTGGGCACATACCCAAAGTAATTAAAATCATGTAAAGACACATACACATGCATGTTTTAAGCACTGTTAACAACACAATGACAGATGAAGAAAATCTGATACTTATATGCATGATGGAATATTATTCAGCTTTAAAAATGAATGGATTTCTGTAATTACAGCAACATGGGTGGAATTAGAAGTGAAACCATTCCACATGTTTTTGGATCAGCGGCTTTACATTATGTGTCAAAAACCAAACAACTACTAAATAAGCATAAAAAGGTCTAGGACAGACCTATATCAGTGGATCACAATAGCTCAACAGCTATGTACACATGATTATATGAGGATAAGCAAAAAAAAAAAAAAAAAAAAGAGGACACAGGAGGATTCTATTGTCGTCACTACGTTTAATGTTCTAGGTGAATTTCCTTTGGCGTACCCTATGTGGTTACTGTATATGATTCTGGTACACTGGCTATTGTATATATGACTACCTGAACTAGGGAAGGGAAAGAAAAATGAGGGTGTAACAGATATGACAAGAAATGTACTCACTACCTTATTATGTAACTGCACCCCCTTTGCACAACACCTTGTCAATAAAATTTAATTTAAAAAAAAAAAGGAAAAAAAAAGTGAAACCAGTGTGGGAACTATACTGAGGGGAGGGCCTAGAAACACAATGGGCACAGGGATGATGTTGGACAGGATGTCCAACAGGACAGGATGTTCTACAGCACTGCTAGTGGAACTACAACTAGTGATAGATGTTAGGAAGTAGATGTTACTTAGAGGGTCTCACGGACTTTCCTGCACAGGCTGGCTTTGAACCATGATCCTCAGATCTCAGCCTCCTAAGTAGCTAGGTATAGGCAAGAGCCACTGGCATCCAGCACCCTGATTTTATCATTACGTAGCTTATACTGTTCTGCATAAAAAGGCTACAATTACTGTTCCACATAAAAATAAAATAAACTCTTAAGTAAAAATTAAAACCCAGCGAGGCTACCACAACCATCACAGTACATCTGTCAAGAAATTTTTTCATACCAGAAGAATCCTTTGCCTCCTCTATCCTTTTTGGGGGGTCGTGGTGGCAGTACTGTAACTTGAACTTAGGCTTCATGCTTCCTAGGAAGGTGACCAACTACTTGAGTCTTACCTCTAGCTTTTCAGCTTTTTTCATTTGTTCCAGTCTTGGGGCTCGAATTTAGGGTCCCTGATTTATTGCTCAAGGCTAGAGCTCTACAACTTGGAATCACAGCTGCACGTCTGGCTTTTTGGTGGTTAACTGGAGACAATAGTCCCCATGGACTTTCCTGCCTGAGCTGGCTTTCAACTGGGATCCTCAGATCTCATCCTCCTTAGCAGCTAAGATGACAGGTAGAAGCTCTGTTTATTTTTGAGACAGGGTTTCAGTTTTTGCCGGGGTCCAGCCAGGGTCTTATTTACCTTTCATGTGTCTCACACATTCACACAAAGCAGGTTATTTATAAAAACAGAAAATCAAATGAGGTGAACCTAGCCACAAGTTCATTTTTGCCTTTTAAAAACCTATATTTGGCCTTCTGCACTAGCAGAAAGAACCAATAAAGCATAAAAAAGAAGTTCGGGGGTGGTGGCAGAAAACACTGTGTATACTGAATAAGACCTTATTTCTTATTCTCCAACATTATAGCATAACAACTACTTACACTAAAGTGTATGAGAGGCTGCGTTGGCTATATGTATATGGCAGATTAGTTTAATGCAAAGGACTCTAACATCCACAGATTTTGGTATTTGATAGCTATGGATGACTACTCAGAAATCCTTATACCTAAAGCAAACTACTGAGGAAGTCAAGGAAGATCACACTGCTTTGTCCAGAACTTCACAATCTCAGGAGATCTTGCCAACAGGAACACCAACACTAGTGGTGTTTGTTTTGCATGGCCACCAGTATAGTTCCAGAGCCTCCTTGTGCTCAAGGCTAGCACTGTACCACTTGAACCATAGTGTATCACTTCCAGCCTTTCCTGTGTAGTTTATTGGGGATAAGAATCTCGTGACTTTCCTGCCCCTGGTTGGCTTCGAATGATGATCCTCAGATCTCAGCCTCCTGAGTAGCTAAGATTGCAGGCGTGAGCCACTGGTGCCTGACAGAATTCTGATTTTTTTCTACCCAAACTATGATCTTGGAAAGTATTTTGTTCTCTATGCCTTGGTTTCTCCTTTTATGAAATTAGCCTTCAATCTCATTCATAGGTTATTTGGTAAATTCAATATGAAACACCTATGTGATTATGCATTATTAAATACTTTATGTAAGTAGTTTTAAGAACTAAACAGTACATAGAAGCTGAGGCAGGAGAATCATGAGCTTGAGATCAGTCATAGTGAAACCCTATCTCAAAGGAGGTCATGGAGCCGGGTACTGGCTCATGCCTGTAATCTTGGTGTGAGGTTCACCTGGGTAAGGCAGAAAAGCCTGTCTCCTAAACAATAAAAAAAAAAGATGGGCTAGGGCTGTGGTTCAAGTGGCAGAGTGCTAGCTGTTCAAGCCAGCCAGGCAGCTAAGTCTGAGGATCAGATTTCAAACTCCCAGTACCAACAAAATAAAAAAGAAAAAAGTCAAGGGCACAGATATATACTACACATAAAGGGACACAGATCTACCTGCTGTTTTCACTGCAGATTAGAGGTTAAGAAGTACTTACCCAATTAAAAAATGTATGTACTATATATAACTGATGAGAATTTAGATTAATGAAAATAGTGACATAATTATGACAAATTTTATACTGTTTTCTTACCTGTAGGAATCCAGGTAACAAGTCTGCAAAATGTTTGAAGAGAGCAACATTATGTTCATTTGCAAGTATAAATGCAGCTGTAGCTCTAGCAGATAATGTCCTGATCTATAAGAGAATAAAAGATGCCACAAATGTGATGCTGGATAGATTGACCTTTTCATACTCAAGATGAAAATTTTCTTCACCTGTATATTAGCATTTGTTTTAGTACATCCTATCCCCCCCATTAAGTTCTTTCACAGGTTAGATGGAATCAGATGTAAATATGAGTGGAATTTAAATTATTTACCGATGGATGTTCCTGATCTTGCATACACTGAACTAACATCCGTTTGATGACGTCTAAATAGTGCTGCTGTTGGTTTCCAAAAATTCCAGGAAAGTTCCTAGAAAATGAACCAAAAACACTCTTTAAAAGCTACATTATATCTTTGTAAAAGCATAGGGTAGAATCTCTAATAACTAGTTTGCCCAATTATCTCAAAACTGAACCTCATGTTCACATGTTCTAACAAGTTCTCTTTCTACTTAGGGCGAATGGTAACAAACACATGGCCATTTAGATTGGCTCTGCCCTGCTCCAGGCTTTATCCAAATCACTCTCAGCTTCACAGCTGACTCGCAGGGCAGGATGGGAAGAACAAGTAACAAGTTGCAGGAGGCAACATTATGAACCATGCTTTCTGCCCATCCACTCCCAGTCCTGCTGTTCTAGCAAAGCTCATTTCTGCTCTGCGATTATGGTCTCTAGCATAGCTTGGGCAAAAAGTAAGCCCTACCAGAAAAATAACTAGAGCACAAAGGACTAGAAACAAAGCTCGAGGGGTAGAAAAGCTTGACTGTCAAGTATAAGGATCCTATTTGTTCATACATAGGTCTGTTGAACATGATAAAGCACACTAACAGAAAACAGTAGACACACACCCCCATTCTCTTCTTTTTCACAGTTATAGTGGTTGTCTAAAACCTACACTGTTACTCTCCAAATAAAGGCATGGAAACTAAGAAAGATGTCAGGACCAAAGGAAAACTGCAGACTGTATGTAAAACAAGCTCTACTCCCATTCCCCATTTTGCTTTTAATACAAACACAAAGTGTACTGGAAAGTTCCAAAAGCTGAATTAGGCTAAAAAAATCAGTTCTGGAGCTTCTTTTTTCTTTGCCAGTCCTGGGGCCTGAGCAGTTGGTCCCTGGCTTCTTTTTGCTCAAGGCCAGCACTCTGCCACTTGAGCCACAGCGCCCATTCCGGCCTTTTCTGTCTCTCTGATGTCGCGGAGTGGGACCCAAGGGCCTCATGCATGCTAGGCCAGCCCTCTCCTGCAAAGGCACCTTCCCAGTCTCCCCCATTTTTTTCTGTTAAGCAAGATTGGCAAATGTACCAGAATATGTGCAGAGCGGCTTCCCGCAGTCCCATGCTCTGGGAGCTGACAGAGTCGAAGAGGAACTTCAAGCCCTCCGGCCACTGGTTGTTGCCATCCTCATCTGCGAGGGAGGAAAGAGGGTCGTGAGGGGTGCCTGCCCAACCCCCGACGTGCTCATTTCACCAGCCCCACAGAAAACATGGAACAGTGCACACGGCATTGGCTCTGTAGTTTTAGAAATTTCATTAAAATCAAGTCTTTTAACCATAAAAACATTGCCAAAATCTAATAAAAGACCTTATGTATATATGTTTGGGTTTATGTGAGCAGATATTAGCAGTGGTCATTTCTAAGGAGGAGGTAAACAGAGGGAAAGTTGACTGTCCAACTATCTGACTAAATCTCTTATATAGGATATTTATTACAGTTTAAAAGAAGACAGAGCTAATAACATTTGATAGCATAGTCTTCAAAACAAAATAATGATTACTTTCAAAGTGGAAGAGAAGATCACGGCAGGACAAAGAGGACCCAGAGAAGCCGCTTATATTCTGCAGGACCTGTGGTGTCCTATGTATTGATTCTGGGATTTTTTCAGACTGGGTCTTCCTAAAGTAGCCCAGTGTGGCACAGACTTTGCTGTGTAGCCCAGACTGTCCTTGGATTCCACTTGTTCTTTTTGTTTTGTTTTGTTTTTTTGGCCAGTCCTGGGTCTTGGACTCAGGGCCTGAGCACTGTCCCTGGCTTCTTTTTGCTCAAGGCTAGCACTCTGCCACTTGAGCCACAGTGCCACTTCTGGCCATTTTCTGTATATGTGGTGCTGGGGAATTGAATCCAGGGCCTCAAGTATACGAGGCAAGCACTCTTGCCACTAGGCCATATCCCCAGCCCTCCAGTTGTTCTTGCATCTGATCCACAAGGGCCAGGATTAGAAGTGTGTACTTCCAGGCCCGGCACATACTTTACAGTTTCCTTTCTTGTGCTGGTACCGGGGCTTGAACTCAGGTTCTGGGCATTGCCCTTGAGCTTTATTGCTCAAGGCTAGCAACTCTACCAACTGAACCACAGGTTCCACACTTTTAGCTTTTTCGAGTTAGCTGGAAATAAGAACCACATGAACTTTCCTGCCTGGGCTGACTCCAAGCTGTGATCCTCAGATCTCAGCTTCCCAATTAGGATTACAGGAGTGAGCCACCTACGTGTAGCTACTTTATAATTTTAAGTATACAAAATATTATTTTAACAAGATTTTAAAATACAAATTTTTAAATGATACTTTGTAGTAAGAAAACTATTGCTCTAGTTAGGAGATTTCACATGTCACAAAGACCCAAAGAGTAGCCCAAAGTTTGAGGCTAGTCAGAAGGTTGAGATCTGAAGATCACGATTTGAAATCAGTGTGTACAGGAATGTCCATGATCTGGCACTGTGGCTCCAAGTGAAAGAACGCTAGCCTTGAGCACAAAAGCTCAGCAAGAGTGCCTAGGCCCTGGGTTCAAGCCCTATGACTGATTAAAAAAAATAGTGGTGCTTGCCTGGACATTAAAATAAAATAGAAGGAAAGTTCCCTCTACCCCTTTATTTATAAAACAAACCCAGGGCTTTGCACATGCGCCAAGTAAATCCCTAACCATAGCAAAATGTCCCAATCTAAACTGCCCTTTTAACAACCAACAACAACAAAATTAAGCTTAAAGTGAAGAATAAGATAGCTGCTTCAGCCTGACGCTGGTGGCTCTCACCTGTAATCCTAGCTACTCAGGAGGCTGAGATCTGAGGGTTGTGGTTTACAGCCACCCTTGGCAGGAAAGTCTGTGAGACTCTGATATCCTATTAACCACCAGAAAACTGGAAGTGGTGCTGAGTTCACAGAGATAGAGTGCTAGCCTTGAGCTAAAGAGCTCAGAGGGCCCAGGTCCATGGTTGTTGATGGTGATCAACAACAAAAGATAGCTGCTAAAAAACACAACAAAGGGCTGGGAATGTGGCTTAGCAGTAGAGTGCTTGCCTAGCCTGTACTAGGCTAGCATGTAAGCCCTGGGTCTAAGCCCCCCAAAACAAAAGAAAAACACCAAAACAAAAACACACGAGCAGTTCTTGGTGGTGCACCCCTGTAATCCCAGTCTGAGGCAACTCCAAAAAGCATCTACACGTAAGAATACTTTGAATTATTTCATGAGATTTTAATTAAGGAAAATGTATCTATACATTTAGAATAAAAAATTCTAATCTGTTATATTAAAAATTAAAAGTTCCAGTAGATTTTGAACTTATTTACCTAAACTATTAAAAACTTGTCATACCAAGTCAACTAATTCTTAATTAGTTGATATCAGAAAGAATTACACTTATTGGCTGAATTTAAACAAGACTTCATTGTTGGTGTTTGAGATTAAAAAAAATATGATGCACCATGCATAATCAATAACATTGCCCTATATAAGCCCTCTCTTCCCAAGAATCCTTCAACTATCACCTAAAAAGAGCTTACAACCATGCCAAAGACGCAGCTCAGTGGTACCATGTGAATTTGGCGTATCTGTGCATTCAATTACATTATAAAGTTTTCAGTTGACCCTTAGGATTTTTACTATTAGAAAAATGTACTTTTTAAAGTTTCCTTTTTATCTCATTTTAAAATCTTTTGGCATTTTATGAAGTACGTAGTACAGCAATTTAACAGACAAGTACATGCTTTATCAGTACCTGTGCACACATGGCTGTTACAGCACATGAAGTGCACTGCTTTCTACCTCGGTCAGCAAGTTCAACTACATAGAAAGAAGGCTCCTACCATCAGGTAGACTGTGCTTGTAAAACTTTACAGATAAAAGAGGAAATATAGCTAAAACCTTTGAAGCATATTACAAGATTATTTTTCCATATGGACATTTGAATAGCAATTGGTAAGTATTATGACTGAATTCTATATAAACATCTGTAATTTTTGGCTCTAAATGCAGAATCCATAATCACATTCATTTTAGATCAAATAAACACTACTGTGATACTTGTGAATCATCCCCTCTAAAAGATTCTACTTTTAAAAAAAAGAGGACTTGGGAAAAAAAAAAAATCATACTAAGTGAAGTATGCCAGACTCAAAGAAACATGGATTCTATGGTTTCCCTTATAGGGAATAATTAGCACAAGTCTAGGATAGTCCTACCAGAAGATCACAATAGCTCAATAGCTATGCCCATATAAGATGATGCTAAGTGAAATGAACTTCAAGTTATGGAAACAAGTGGTATATCATTGTTGTAGTTATTTTCAACATGCCATGTGAACCTGTAGCTTCTTTTTTTCTTGTATTCTCTTCTCATGGTTTTACCCCTAATATCACTGTAATTGATTTTAGTACCCTGGATATTGTATATATGTGTATTGGAACTAGGGAAGGGAATACTAAAATTGAGAGACCAAGGATAAAAAGACAAACCAATGTAACAGCAATACTTACAAAACCATACAGTATAAACCAAGTGTACAACTCACGGAGGAGAGGAAAATGGGGAGGGGGGAAATGAGGGAGGAGGTAACAAGTTGGATAAGAAGTATACTCACTGTGTGTAGCTCCGATAGGGGACATACAGGACACTGTCTCACTAAACCAAAGAATATATGAAAACAAAAACATATACAACAGCCTTTCCCTGAAACCTAACAATAAATGTATCTATACACACACCTATTAAGTTCCTGGCCAATTCTGCAGCAATATCACAAATTTTTTTCCTCATGCTAGATTGTGTTTCCATCTGAATAATCATTAGGAGTTCACTCTTGATGGCAGTCTGAACATCAGATGGAAGAGCAGGATAGACTTCATCAAATGCAGAGGACAAAAGACGTCTCAGGAGAACGGCAGCCATTTGTCTAGCCTACAAACAGACACCATTAATACCTTCATGTTTTACTAGAGAGAACATTCTCTGCCATTATGTTACTGTTCCATTTTAAGAATTTGTCCCAAAGGCACCTTTTAGACTTTCCCAAAAAATGTAATTAGAAAGAATGTTTTATATTTTACATTTCTATGAAATATATTCATGTAAATTTGTGGTTTCTGTGCAATATTCCTTTTGGTAATCACCAAAGGAAAAGACAAATGCCACAGCCAAAATGTTGAGGATAATTAATTCAGTTATCTAATTCCTAAACTGACCAAAGATTTGAGCAGTCTTAAAATTTAAAAATTCAGTAATTTTGGGCTGGGAATATGGCCTAGTGGCAAGAGTGCTTGCCTCGTATACATGAAGCCCTGGATT
The DNA here is from genome assembly GCF_023159225.1 of Perognathus longimembris pacificus. NCBI lineage: Eukaryota > Metazoa > Chordata > Mammalia > Rodentia > Heteromyidae > Perognathus > Perognathus longimembris. The sequence continues at coordinate 8,906,266 of NC_063163.1, forward strand.
CGATTCCTCAACACCACCTATATAGAAAACGGCCAGAAGTGGCTCTGTGGCTCAAGTGGTAAGAGTGCTAGCCTTGAACAAAAAGAAGCCAGGGACAGTGCACAGGCTCTGAGTCCAAGGCCCAGGACTGGCAAAAAAAAAAAAAAAAAAAAAAGGCCAGGAGTGGTGCTGTGGCTCAAGTGGCAGAGCGCTAGCCTTGAGCAAAAAGAAGCCAGGGACAGTGCTCAGGCTCTGAGTCCAAGCTGCACCCCCCAAAATAAATCAGTAATTTTCATATTATTACCTTATTGTCCTAATTGTTTTATAGGCACAGTAAGTTTTTTAGACTTGAATATTTCACTATCTTTTCTAAAGTAAACATACTCAAGGACATATAATACTTAAATCCTAGCATATATGTCTGTTTTACCATCAGGATAAAGGGATCTTAAAACTCCAAGCAACTCTGAATTTGGCACATTAGGCAACTCATTAAAAACTGCAACTTTATGGGGCTGGGGATATAGCCTAGTGGCAAGAGTGCCTGCCTCGGATACACGAGGCCCTAGGTTCGATTCCCCAGCACCACATATACAGAAAACGGCCAGAAGCGGCGCTGTGCCTCAAGTGGCAGAGTGCTAGCCTTGAGCGGGAAGAAGCCAGGGACAGTGCTCAGGCCCTGAGTCCAAGGCCCAGGACTGGCCAAAAAAAAAAAAAAAAAACTGCAACTTTCAAAAAGTATGTCATATCTTTAGTATGTTTCATCTAGAGATGATTATTTACACAGATCTATGTAGATAAAATACATTATTGCAAAACATTTGGCAATATGAAAATACTAACTGATCTAATTTTCTCCTTTGGAATTAACAGAGTACTTCAAAAGTTATATTAACACCTATATACCTTTAGCTAGTAAATTTCTAGAAACATCTACATAGTAAATCATTTTCATTATTCACTTTAACCGTAATGCAATACCCCAGCTCCTTTGGTAAGAATGTGGCATTCTCAAATATGAAGAAATTAATTTTACCTCCTCAGCAGCTGTTGTATTTCTGATGGCTTGCAAGAGGAATGTGATCTTTGATTGGCCTGGGATATTCTCATAGGTTTCCTACATAGAGAAGAAAATGATAAGTTAGGGTGTCATTAGGAAACCTCATGAGTGAGGAGGTGAAGGGAATGAAGCACAGAGTGGAAAGTAGAGGAGGAGCATTTTACAGAAGCAGTCTAGGTCTAGGTTAACATTTCCTTCTGTGATGTAGACTATACAGAGACAGGTTAGCCAAGAGATGTCCAAGGAGTTCTTCAGTTCTTTTCTACCCATGCTTCTTAAATAGATGTTTCCCAGGTTTCTGTATATGTTCTCAACTTATAGTCTCTGGTTCATAAAAGTCATGGCCTACAAAAAGGTCAAAAAATGGCTTGGCTTATATGTGCTTCAAAGTAAGTACTCACTTAGTATCACTTTATATTCTGGAAAGCTTCTTAAAACTATTGGAAAACTAGGTACAACTGCTTAAGTCACCACTACTTCTTAACACCAGATGCATCCTCCACATTAAGCGTATCAGTTAAAGGGAAGTACTCAAATTCTTTATGCTACATTATCTTCCAAGCATTACACACATAAACAAATGATTGCACTCAAGAGAAATGTAGCCAAGAGACTATGGTTCCTCCGTGTATTAGTAAAGTACTCTGTAACTCAGAACACACTTCTGTTAATGATGTAAAATCAGAACAAATTTAGCAATAAAAAGTTGACCTCAATTAAAAACAGACCGTCAGGATGGATCCCAATGCAAGCTGAAGTGGGTGCATGTGCACATGCAAATACTCCAACAGTGAGTCTTTTCACTGTAGAAAATAAATCAACTGAAGTACACAACCAGGGATATTTTTTTCCCCCTGAAAGAACTGACCATCAACTTTCACCCATCCACTAATATATAGGTAACAATATCTTACTGGGATAACTTCAAAGGGCTTTCCCACTCTTTCACAGTATAGCATCTCTATAATAATCTTTGCACAAAAAAGGGAAGATAGAAGTGAGGCTACTTGGAACCCACAGATCTTCCAAGTACTCCTAGAGATATGACATCCTCCAGATATTGACAGATAGGAAAGGAAGGTTTAAAATCACCAGCCCAGATCAAAGATAACAAAGACACAGAATTCTGCTCTAAGGCTTTGTTATTTCTCTGACACTAGTCAGTTCTGAGTTTCGGCCCTGAGGGCTTCCTCTACTGCAAGAGTGGGAAACCTTTTAACCGCCCAGGGCTATTTGGATATATTTAAAAAGCATTTCAGGCCACACAAAATTCTCAATGGAAGCTGATGGCCTTGGGCATCTGACTAAGAAATTGTCAAGTCAAATGATTTCCCAAGGTGGCCTCACCCCTGACAATATCAAAGTCCCATTTATGGGGGAGCACACCATTTTCAAATATATCAGTCTAAGGAAGAACAGATTTGGGGGGGGGGATTTTAAGATCTTCTAATAACCTTGTTCCTCTCTACTAAAAAGCATTTAGGACCTTAACAATGCTAAAAAACAAACAAAAAAACTGTGCCAAATGCATTCATAGCTAAGGAGAAGTTGGTCTGAACTTATTTTAAAAAATGAGATAACTTATGCAAAGATATTTGCAAGCTGACTGTAAAAATGGTTATGTGTCTTGAAATTAATCCCCCCCTCCTTTTTTTTAAACCAAAGCAACTGGAAAAAAAACAACAGCAAAACCTTTTCACTTAAAAATAAAAACCAGTATGGGCAGAAAAGTGTGCTTTTAAGACTCTTGTCTCCAATTAACCACTCAAAAACTGGAAGTGGAGCGAGTGCTGGTCCAAAGTGTTTGCCTTGAGCAAAAGAGCTACAAGGACAGTGACCAGGCCCAGAGTTCAAGCCCCACAACCCCCCAATAAAAGTCTCCTGGGTTGGGACTGTAGCTCTTGGTAGGGGGAAGGCATGCACAATGTCCTGGGTTCCATCTTACAGTGCAGTTAACAATATCATAATCCTTTAATTTCTTGCTACAAAGGATTAAAAAATTAAGTGTTTTTTGTTTTAAACTTCACCAGACTATCGATCTCAAAAACCTCTGATCACGTTGAGGATCTCCATGCTCTCTCAAGCAGGACGACTGATAGGATGGTGCTAACTATAGTAGAGACTTAGAAATAGTCAACATCCAGAATGAATTAGAAGTCAGTGATGGGAACATCCGTGCCAGAGAGGCCCTTCAATACACTTTACTATGGTAGTGAATCAACTGCACCATGGCTAAAGTCAATGGCTCATGCTTTTTATTCCTAGCTCTCAGGAAGCTGAGTTCTGAGGATCTTGGTTCAAAGCCAGCCACTGGAGAGACTTTCTTCTTTTTTTTTTAAAGTCTAAGATCGGCACTTAATTCAGTATTGGACATGCTTTCAATTACTGGCTTACTAGCTTGTACTCTATCAACTGAGCTATGACTCCAGCTCCCCCCAGCCCCGACCTCCACCAAAGAAGTGTAACTGTGGCTCAAGTGGTAGAGCACTCACCTTGAGCCTTGAGCAGTAAAAGCTCAGGACAGCACCCCGAGTTCAAGCCCCAGGACCAGCACACATACAGACAAAAAAATGCATTATGACATTCATATCAAAAACATAGCCAGGGTCTGAGAATGTGGCTTAGCGGATAAAGAGTGCTGGCCTAGTACCAGGAATGAAGGCCTGGGTTCGATTCCTCAGCACCACATAAACAGAAAAACTCATTAGTGGCTCAAGTGGTAGAGTGCTAGCCTTTTGGAAAAAGAAGCCAGGGACAGTGCTCAGGCTCTGAGTTCAAGCCCCAGGGCTGGAAGAAAAAAAAAAAAAGACCAAAACCAAACCACAGCCAGAGGTAATGGCTTGGTGAAGTGTTTTTTGGTTGTTTTATTTTAGCTTCGACAGATGTTTAGGAAGTTCCACAGTGGCAGGCATTTCTACACCTAGTCCTATCACTTGTCCAGAGAGGTGCAGTGAATGTTCCCAGCTTTGTGGCAGAGCTTCAGTTCCATTTGATTCTACCACATGTAATCATGCTGTGTCAGGATTTTGCCACCCTCTTCCCTGCCCACAAAGGCAAAATGCTAATGAGTACTCATCTCACTCATTCCATAAATATGTATGCAGAGCCTCCCCTAGCATGAGAAGAGGGGACAAGCAACCTCCTCAACACCGTGGCCCATGTATAATTACATTTTTCAGCACACTATCCCACCTTTTGTTCAAATCTCATGAAGTTCTGTATTAGAATCAATCAAGTACCAAATCTGTATGAGGAATCATATGATTAATAAAATACCTAAGTGTGTTATCACATGTAGGTTCAATTCTAAATGCCTTGTCAATTATTCAATTGCTTATTTATATGTTTTATTTAAGACTAAGTGCATTCAAATAATTTCTTCAAACATTGAAACACTTTCTGTATATGTTGAAGGGAAAGCTTTAAAAACCCTTATACACAAACCAACTGGGTCAAATTCAGAAAATTTGGTATCAATGGTTAATTTACATTAAAATATATTCTGAGGATATACAATGAAATGTAGTATCTGAATATTTTCGCTAAGAATAAAGAGATTAAGAGTAACAGTACTTATTTGCTGAATGCTGTTAAAAGATGGGATAAAAGATGTACTGCAGGCACCAATTGGAACTCAAGCTCAATCAGACACTGGTATTTGGTTCAATGGAAGAGATTCCCTACCAGGCTTGACAATAGGGACTTAAGCAACTGGAGGGAAGAGGGAGAATTAAACTAGCTTACTAATTACAATGCTGTTCTGCTTTGTAACACACGAGTATTTCTGAGTTAGGATTAAGAATTTTGGTAAAGAAAAAAATTATCTAAAGGGAGCAGAAAGCCTCAGAATGTTGTTTAGCATCAGCGTAATCTTGAATGCAAATTCAGGACACAACACACTTAATACTTCGAGATACAAATGGCGTTTTAATCCTACCAATAATGTCACAAAGCTTGTCATGACAGATACACATGTACAATAGTATTTTAAAAGGACAGTGGAAAGCTCAATTATCCATTCATAGGGGGTTGCTTATAAATTTTTTTTATCAATATGATGGTCTTTAGCTGTTCTAGATTATGTGGCAAAGTGAAATACACTAAGTTGCAAAATAATGGGTATGTATTGTAAACTCATTCATGCACAAATGGAGACCTATCGTGCACGCTTGTTGCTGATGTACTTTGAAGACTCACGAGACAATACTTTTTTTGGGGGGGGGGCTAAAAAACCGTAATGTATGAATTTTAACCACGACCATGTATAATAATAAATGAACAAGGAATTAAAAAGAAAAGCTACCAGAATGAAGTAGTGGTTTCAAAGAGCTTTTTCCTATAGATCTGAAGTTCCAGAATACTTACTGCCCTCACTCTTGTATCATGAGGTGTGACCAGAACTTAATTCAAAGCACATAATAACGCCACTGATTTAAAAAGACAAACTCTGTGGAGACTTTTTAGGCCGCTGGATCACAAAGCGGACCTGTCAATTTCTACTAGCTGTGAAATATAGCTGGCTCTGGTGAACGCCAAGTCTGAACCTCTTCCAGTGAATTTCAGTTACAAGGTTGCTAGGAACTCCAAGAACAGGTTTGAGGGGTCGGCCGGAAAGTTTCTCCCTCCCCTGGAAGTATCTAACCTCCCACAGTGGCCTCAATGTCGGCAAGGTAACAGTTCTACCAAACCGAAGGGAAGGTGTGGAGAGGGGAAAAAAAAAAGAGAAAGGGGAGAGGAGATGCAGAGAGGGGTGGTGAGGTCCTGAGCTGCACATTTAACGATCCTCCAGCCTGAAACAGATGGTACTGGCCCCACGACACAACGGAAGTGCCAGTAGATCCCATTAGAGACGACCCCCCCCCACCCCCCCAGTCTCCAGAGATCAAGGTGGAAGCCGCTTAGGAAGAAACCCTAAAGGCAACTTCACCGGGCTGGGGAAGGGGAAGGGGAAGGGGAGAGAGCGGCTTCCGATCGTCAGAACCAGGCAGGAGATCGAGAGCTACCGGGGGACAAGGCGCCCGGCCGGCGAGGATGGGAGAGGGGGCCGGTGGGTGGGGGTGGGGGTGGGGTGGGGGGCCGGGATGGGGCGGGAAGGGGGTCGGGGGGCAGCCCGGGACCCCGGGGGCCCCCCGCCGAACCGGGGACCCGCCACTTCCAGCCCGGGCGGGCGGGGCGGCGTGTCAGGCGCGGCCGCACGTGTGCGCGGGGCCGGGCGGAGGCAACCGGCGCCGCGGCGGCAGGGCCGGAAGGGCCGGACGGGAGCCGCGGGCCGCTCCGCACACGTGGGCTGCGGGCCGCCGCCCGCCCGCCGAGCTCGGCCTGCGCGGCGCCGCGGAGAGGCCGAGGCCCCCGTGTCGGGGCCGGGCCGGGCCGGCGCGCCGGCAGCGGGAGGTGGGGGGGGGGGGCGGCGCGGGGACCCGGGCTACGAGCTCGCTTACCTCCGCCTGTTTCCGGACCACATTGTCGGGGCTGAGCAGGTTTCCCAAGAGCAGGTAGAACTGTTGCTGCTCCGCCGCGGCCGCCGCCATTGCGCTAGGCGTGAGAGAGAGGGGTGGGGGGGGGAGACAGAGAGACGGAGGAGAGGGAGGGGTGGGAGCCGTGAGGCGCGCTGGCGGCCGGCGGGAGGAACGGGGCGGGCCCAGCGCGGGGACCGGCTCCAGCGGCGGCGCGGGGCTGGGGCGGGGGGGCGGGCCGGGCGGGAAAGGGCGGGGCAAAGGGAGACGGGGGGGACGGGGCGGGGCTTCGTGTCCTTTCACCCCGGTCGCGGCCGCCGGCGCCGGCTCCTCATTGGTCCGTGGCGAGGGGCGTGGCTTAGGCCTCTCCTCTAGGGCCGAGCGGATTGGCCACGCACCCTGCCGTACCGTCACTGGCCGCGCGCGGCGGGTCGCCGGGCTGGGCCTGAGGGGTTCGTGGCCGGACTCAGGGCTGGGGCCTAGCTAGGCAGGGTCGCCTGAGGATTGGGGGTGGGCTGGCTTGGCCGGCCTTGGCGGGGTGGTGGTGGCGGGGGGAGGGCATGGGGCCCAGTGAGCGGGGGGAGGAGCAGGGGGAGGGGGAGGAGCGGGTTACTGAGCGCGGGAAGTTCCCGCGCGCCGCGCGGGCTGGCCGACCCCGTGCCCCATCCTGGTGGCCTAGGAGCGGATCCCCACCTCGTCGGCCTCCGTGCCGGGGTCTCGTCTCTCCCATGAGGAGGGGACCCTGGAAGCCCACCTTCCTACCCTGAACAGCCCTCCCCGGGCGGTGCCTCGGGCCGCCCGTTCCTCCCTCCGCGCTCTCCGGTGACTCACTCCCGAGGCCGGGCCCGGAAGAGGGGTGGTGGGCCCTGGATTTACCCGCCTCCCGGTCCCCAGCCTCCCGGCTCATCCATGTAGCGCTCGGGCTCCCACCCCATCATCCCTGACTGTCCTCCTGTTTGGGGGTCCTTTACCCTCTCCGATTGGGAGAAGTTGGGGGAGACACTGATTTGTAGGGCACCTCTCTGTTGGGGGGGGGGTGGTGTCGGTGATGTCCACCAGTACCTCGTTAGAGCATGGGTGGTGCTGGCACCATCCGCCTTGGCCACATGCAGGCCAGAGGGCACTTCTCACGAAGGCCCTACTGTGTCTATTGAGGTTTCCTTGGGCCAAGAGTGGCCGTGATGGACATTTCATTCTCTATTCCTTGCATGAATGATATAGGCCCCACGCAGGTAGTTGTCCACCTGGGGCGTGGGGGGCTGATAGTATTGAACTTAAGAGGATTTAATTTCCTGTTGGCTCTTCTGCTCCTTGCAAGTCTTACTAAACAGTGGCTCTTAGGTCTTTTAAACCTTGGCCTGACATCAACCAGATGTACTTTGTGGTGTGCAGAATCTTTGGCTGAGGCTCTGGAATTCGCTTGTAGCTTGTGATGGCCAGCCAAGACCTATTTATTTACTTGTCAGCCAAGATTTTTTTTTATATATAAAGGAATCAAATTGATTCGTAGCAAAAAAAAATTCCATCAAACTTTTGTTATGACCAATGATAGGGTTTCCTATAAAAGTTCTGCAGGACCTGTCTTTGTGCTAACGTGTCTAAGATAGGATATTTTCCTTCCAGGTCCTATTGTTTCTCCAAAGCCCAACTATCACATACATTCCTGTGAGGCAGTTTTATTCTGGTGTGTTATTGGAGGGGACTGAGAGACAAGTGATAGGACATCTGCCTAGCAACTGCAAGGCCCTGAGTTCAAAGTTAGTGCCCACAAAATGCTTTCCATACATAGTGAGCATGCCAAGATTTGGCAATGGCTTCTTCACCCAAGATCCTTAAAAAAAATTAAACTATATGGAAGCGATGATTTTTAAATAACTAAAGCCAGATGTGGTGGTGCATGCCTGTAATCCCAATATACAGGAGGCTGAGTTAGGAAGTTCTTGGGTCTAGACTACAGAGCAAATTTAAGACTGGGGTCTGTATAAGGATTAAAGAAAACAACAAAAAAAATCAAAGTAAGAATAACAGCGTAAGATAAACTTCCTTGAGGCTTGCTCAAGGCAGTTACTGTCTCATACCTGTTGCGGTAATGTTTTTATTGGTAATTTGATTTGTAGGTTATATGCATTCACGTAGTAATTATTAAGTAGTGGACTTTCCAATGTAAGTTTATAGGTATGTCAAAACTTTTTTTTTTCTTTAGACAAGGTCTCACTACATTAACTCAGACTGCTGCCTTCACCTTGCCAGTTAGCAGCGGCACAGGCAGATGGGAGCTGGTTTGCTGATGCAAAGCCTAATTGTGTCAAGTGAGAAACAATTTTACAGTAGTAGTGACGTCAACTACTCAAACATAAAATCACATCCCAGGCTTATTATTGTAAAAATTCTAATCAAGGGAGAAGGGCCCCCAATTGTGAAATTCCAGTAAAATTGGGGTGGACTGGAGACATTCTGAAAGTACAGACCAGTTCCTACAAGATGGAGCCTGCTTTCAGCATCAGTTTGCTGATTTATAGCAGATACAAGCCCATTTTCCTCAGAGTCCTCTTTGATGCCCAACAGTATTGTCTAAGAACTTAGTCCAAATATTGTAATATATAGGGCAGCACAAGGAGATCAGAGGATGGGAGGTTAAGAGCCTTGAACTTGACTTTGATGGGATCTTGGCTCTCTAGTCTGCTATTCGTTGTATGAATGTAACTGAAGCCTCAAGTTTCTCGTCTACAAAACGGGAGTAAGAAGTACTATCATATTCACAAAACTTCAACATTAAGTTGCATTTAGAAATGCAAAACTCCCAAGTCCGTGCTCAGCAGCGATCTATTATGGTCAGAACACCCCAACAGGGGCAAGTGGGACCCTAATATTGAAGGCCACCCTGCACAGTAGGGCCCAAAGCAAATTGTGCTGAATTGAACACAGGCAGAGGAAATGGACTCAGTTACTTCCATTACTTTGTTCTGTTCTTTCTCCATCTCCATCTGTCTGTCTCTCTCATGATTGGATAAATGGCTGGATTCTTTTGGGGGAGGCACATGAGTTTGGAGGCTAGGAGTAAAAGGCACCAAGGCCAGGTAGTATGAGAGTTCAAATGAGGTCCTTACCACTCACATGGGCTGTGAGTTTACCCTTTCTCAACCCCAGGTCCCTCTTCTATGACATGGAGATGACAGAAACACTTTTACTACTTGCTGAGCTGATGGGACACTTTAGCTGTCTGTGAATCTGCATTCAAATTCTGTACTTCTTAAGTTTAATTCAAATGGCACATCTAAAAAAAATGTAACTGTGATTTGATCATTACAGAGTATTTAAAAGTCCATGTCTAGCTTTGAATGTCACAGTTGCACTGTCCACTGTGGTAGCCCTTAAGCATTATTGGCTGTTGATCTCTTGAAACATGGCTAGTTTGCAATGATATATGCTTTAAGTGTAAAATTATACACTCTAACTTTTAAAGACAACAGGAAATTAAAAACATTTGTAGACTAATCACATGTAGGAATAATAATATATTGGGTTACATGAAATATATTAATACTTGTTTAATATTGATCATTTAAAAACCTGTCTGTTTGAAATCCTAAAATTCCATATGTGATTTGTGTTTGTGGTTCACATGTTACTTCTGTTGGACATTGCTTTGCTAGAGAATAACTAACTTGTTAGTTATTGTCCTGCCTGTTTGGCACATTTAGATTAGAGAAGTGCTTGTTTTCAACAAAAGTCAGTTACCTTTACAGTGTTTTCTGTTGCTTCCAGTTTTCTTGATTCTCAGGGATTTGGAGACATGGTAGAATACTTTCTGAGCAGTGTTTCTGCTTAGGAATTTCCTTCCCCTGCTGGTATGACAGAAATAGAATTGTGGACCTTTAGCAGGTAATTAGATCAGCTCAAATTGGATCTTGTAGAACAAATCTTTTTAAGTTAAATTAAGGACTCATCAAGAGTTGAAAAACAATAGCTTTTATATTCTCAATATTGTTTTCATTTACATGTGGTAAATAGATTTAAAAGCTATGATTTGTTTCATTTTAAAACCTGAAATATGGGGCTGGGAATATGGCCTAGTGGCAAGAGTGCTTGACTAGTATACATGAAGCCCTGGGTTCGATTCCTCAGCACCACATATATAGAAAACAGCCAGAAGTGGTGTTGTGGTTCAAGTGGCAGAGTGCTAGCATTGAGCAAAAAGAAGCCAGGGACAGTGCTCTGGCCCTGAATCCGAGGCACAGGATTGAAAAATTAAATAAATAAAAATTTAAAAAATTACTTTAAAAAACCATGAAATATGTCTAAACTTAACAGAAGGATTTTATGTCGTTTAAGTTGAATATTTTGCCTTCAAACACAAATAGGGTGAATGGCAAAAGTTTGAGAAAAATACAGTTTAATGATTATTTACAATAGCAGTAATAGCTTTCAAGAAAAAAATGTGTTACTAGAAATAACATTTTTATGATAATAGGTAAATTGGTCAGGAAGAAAATAGAACAATTTTAGACATATACACTTAACAGTCTCAAAATACTTGAGGTAAAACCTGGTAGGGGAGAAATAGCCAATTCAGTAAAAATAGATTGAGGTTTTCAGTCATCACCTTCAAGAATTGGTAAGATAAACTAGACAGATCATTGATAAATAGAAGACATGAAGAAGTCATTAAGCATTATGTATACCCATTTTATGACCTATTATCACATTTTGTGACCTATTATAAAAATGTCATTTCTGGGATGGGATATAGCTCAGTGGAAAAGTGCTTGCCTAGCAAGCACAACTTCCCGGGTTTAATTCCCAGTACCAAAAAAAAAAAAAAAAGTTAAAAAATAATTTTAAAATGTCATTTCTAAAAACACCTTTTTTTTTCTTGAAATGTAGCATAGACCTAACTGACTTGATTACGACTCCACCAATGATAGCACAGTACACGCTTTTCTCAAGTGCAGTTGGAGCACTCTCCAAAAAAGATCATGTTACGAGACATAAACCACTGAGGACCTAAAAAGGTTGAAATCATATAAAGTATGTTTTCTAATCAAAATTGAATGAACGTAGAAATAGAGACCTATGGGAAATTTGACAAGTTCATGCCTGTGTTGATAATAAACAGTGCCATCCTAAATAGCAAATATGCTATTAGAAATATTGGAAAACATGAGATACCCAGACTTGTGGGACACAGTGACAAACTTGCTCATGTGGAAATAGAGTTCTGAACCCCTACGGCAGAAGAGATGAAAGATCCTCAGTAATCGGAGCCTACAGTCATTAGAAGGAAATTGAGACAAGGAAGGAAATTTTAAAAATGAGAAGAGAAAAATAGAGAAAATGAAAAGAACCCCAAATTCTCTCTTTGAGAAGATCAACAAAATGGAGGAACCTTTGGGCATACTAAGGAAAAAAAAGGGAAAAGACTCACAAATACCAAAATCAAGAGTGAAGGAGGGCGGCCTAGCACTAGCAGATCACACCTGTAATCCCCACCCCCTTGTGAGTGTGAGGCAGGATTGTGTTTGAGGCCAGACACATTACATTGTGAGACCCTGTTTCGAAATAGAAAAACTTAAAAAAAAAAGCAAAGGAGAGAAGTTACTAATGTGCTTTCAGAAATGTAAAGGCATCTAAGGAAATGTGATTTATGTTTTCATTCTGACATTCTATAGCCTAGATGAAATAGATAAATTTCTAAAAAGACACACGTTTTCAAAACTGATTCAGGAAGAAATAGAAAATAGACCTACAATGAGTAAACAGATTAAATGAGTAGTAATAATTTTTCAAAACTCCCCACAAAAAAGTCAGGATCACATAGCTTCACTGCTAAACTCTACCTAAATATTTCAAGAATCAACACCAATCCTTTTTTTTTTGGCCAGTCCTGGGCCTTGGACTCAGGGCCTGAGCACTGTCCCTGGCTTCCTTTTGCTCAGGGCTAGCACTCTGCCACTTGAGCCACAGCGCCACTTCTGGCCGTTTTCTGTATATGTGGTGCTGGGGAATCGAACCCAGGGCCTCATGTATACGAGGCAAGCTCTCTTGCCACTAGACCATATCCCCAGCCCCTCAACACCAATCCTTCACAAACTGACCAACAACTGCAGAGTAAGCATATATTAAATCGTACTATAAGGCCAGTAGAGCACTGATATTGAAATGAGACAATGACATCACAAGAAACTTATAGACCAGTATCCTTTAGGAACAGATACAAAATTCTGAACAAACACTAACAGACTGAGATCGTAAGATTTAAAACAGGTAGAATTACAGGTGTGAGCCATTGTGCCCTATACCATTTGATTCTTTGACAAGGTTAATTTGGTCTTTTTTTTCGGGGGGGGGGGCGCGGAATGCCAATGCTGGGGCTTGAATTCAGGGCCTGGGTGCTGTCTCAGAGCTTTTGTGCTCAAGGATAGTGCTCTCACATTTGAGCCACACGTCTACTTTTGGCTTTTTGGTGGTTAATTGGAGATCAGAGTTTACAGGCTTTCTTACACAGGCTGGCTTGGAACTGTGACTTCTTAGATCATAGTAGCTAGCTGGATTACAGGCATGAGCCACAGAGCCCTACAAGGTTCATTTTTATGTTTCAGCTTGGCTAGTTTGTGGCGCCTGGCTGTTTTGTCAAACAATATAGATTTTGCTGTGTAGGTAGATGTGGATATGATTTATCATCTATAAATTAGTTGACTGAGTAACACACTGACCTCCTTGAGGTGGGTGAACTTTCTGTCATCCATCAAAGGCCTTATCAGGAACAACTGAGGTTATAGGAGGCAGAAGCTTCAAGAACACAGCGTAGAAATTCTACCCTGACTTCCTGCCTGCCAGGATGCCCTTCACATCCGCCATGCAAGACTGCAAACAGCGTTGCTACCTGAATTTCCAGACGACTGGCCTGCTCTTCAGGTTTGGGGCTTACTGGCATTCACATGCTGGGAGCCATCCTCACAAAGAAACCTACCACTCTATGTGCCCTGTTTTCCCAAGGCCACTGAATTGGATGGGGGCGGGGCAGGGGGTGGGCTGGAAAGGGAAGAGTCTTTTCAAGCAGCATTGTGGTACAATTGGAAATCTACATTCCCAAGACCCCTACCTCACACCACGTTAACGCCTTCAAACTGGATCATGGACTTAAATGTAAGAGCTAAAACTATAAAATTCTTAGAAGACTAAATGTTCATGGCTTTAGATTAGGTAATTGTTTTTAGATATGAGACCAAAAATCACACACAGACTCACACAAGAGTTAAGTGAATGTCAAAAAATAGAAACTTTTGTGTTTGCTATCAATACCATCAACAAAAGGGGAAAAGCAACTCAGATTGGGAGAAAATGCATAAACATCACATATAGTTTCCTTTTTGGAGGCCATCTCACTATGTAGCAGAGGCTGGCCTCAAACTTAAAAGTCTCCTGCCTCAGCCTCTAGAGGTTGAACCACAACACAGGTTTAAAACTTATGTAGCTTCTAAGAGACATATAAAGAACTATTACAAAACCAAAATGCCCAACTACAATAGGGGCAAAGCATTTGAATGAACATTCCTGCAAAAATAAAATACACCAGTAGCCAATAAACATATGAAAAATGTTCAGCATCATAATCCTTAGGGAGATGCAAATCAAAACCATAACGAAATTCCCATATCAAACCTACTAGGATGGTGTTAATAAAAAAGGCAATGGGGGGGCTGAGGATATGGCCTAGTGGCAAGAGTACTTGCCTCATATACATGAGGCCCTGGGTTCAATTCCCCAGCACCACATATACAGAAAATGGCCAGAAGGGGCGCTGTGGCTCAAGTGGCAGAGTGCTAGCCTTGAGCAAAAAGCAGCAGGGACAGTGCTCAGGCCCTGAGCCCAAGGCCCAGGACTGGCAAAAAAAAAAAAAAAAAGGCAATGGATCCAGGCACTGGTGACTCACGCCTGTAATCCTAGCTTCTCTGGAGGCTGAGATCTGAGGATCATGGTTTGAAGCCAGTTGGGGCTGAAAAGTCCTGAGACTCTTATCTACAATTAGCCACCAGAAAACTGGAAGTGGAGCTGTAGCTCAAAGCAGTGGAGCTCTAGCCTTGAGCAAAATAGCTTAGGGACAGTACCCTGGCCCTGAGTTCAAGCTCTACTACTGACAACAGCAGCAGTAACAAAAAGACTATGGCTAGTGGTGGTGAGGATGTAGAGAAATTCAAACCCTCATACTTGGATCTTCACTCTTTTTATGTTTTTGTTGTTATTGTTGTTGTCCTGGGCCTTGAACTCAGGGCTTGGACACTGTCCTTGAGCTTCTTTTGCTCAAGGCTAGTGCTCTACCACTTGAGCCACAGCCCCATTTCTGGCTTTTCTGTTTATGTGGTACTGAGGAATTGAACCCAGGGCTTCATGCATGCTAGGCAAACACTCTACTACTAAACCACATTCCCAGTCCCTCTTTTTTTAAAGACTTTCCTGATGGAAATATAAAATGAGACAGTCAATTTGGGGAAAAAAAAAGTTACAGAGTTATTATATAACTTAGTAATTCTGTTGCTGGGATCACAATACAAAGTCAGTCCTGGCAGGAAAGTCTGTGAGACTTCATTTAATCAACCACCAAAATGTTCAAGGTGGAGCTGTGGCTCAAGTGGTAGAATGCTAATCTTGAGTGAAAAAGCTAAGGGACAAGGGACTAGGCCCTGAGTTCAAGCCCCAGTTCTGGTACCAAAAACAACACCAACAAACTCATTATGTACTTTAAAACATTGAACTTTCATGATAGGTGAATTATATCTCAATATGCAGCAACAGATATGAAGAAAATTGATCCAAACCTTACCTACTGATATTTTTCATATTCTCACAGTACTTTACTTAGTTCAGAATATATGCATAATGTTCATAACCCTTAGTACTAAATTAGTACTTGGGTATTGTGCTTGGGTATAATTCAGGAAAGACTTAGGAAATTAATATATAAAATAAATATATTTTCCTTCCCACTTTTTTGCCTTTTACAGCATATACCTTACAGGTTAGACCCACTGGTATGGCCATTTTGTCTGCATTATGATGACATACATAGTAGAACAGTGATTATGACATCGATCCACATCTTAAATTTGCAGCTATTGACTGACAGGATAGTCTTTCAGCAGATTATAATTAACGCAGAATAAAGGAGACTTTAAGCTAGTTCTTACTTCTCTAGTCTAGTCATTCTATAAATGGTAGTACTGCTTTATGCCACATCTGCTGCTTTAGTATTGAACATTTCATTCATTCCTTTTTATTTTTGCTGGTCCTGAGGCTAGAACTCAGGGCCTGGGCTCTGTCCATGAACCTCCCTGTGCTCAAGACTAGCACTCTACCTCTTGAGCCACAGCGCCACTTCCGGCTTTTTCTGTTTATGTGCTTTTATAATAAGTCAAATTGGGGGCTGGGAATGTGGCCTAGTAGTAGAGTGCTTGCCTTGCATGCATGAAGCCCTGGGTTTGATTCCTCAGTACCACATAAACAGAAAAAGCTGGAAGTGGTACTGGGGCTCAAGTGGTAGAGTGCTAACCTTGAGCCAGAAGAAGCCCAAGGACCATGCCTAGGGCCCCGAGTTCAAGCCCCAGGACTGGCAAAGAAAAAAAAAAAAGTCAATCGGAAGTGGAGCTGTGGCTCAAGTGGTGGAGTACTAGCCTGGAATACTAGCCTCAGTGGCCCAGAACCAGAGTTCAAGTCCAGGACCAGCATGAGCGTGAGTACACATACATTCACACACACACACACGCGCGCACACACACACACACACACACACACCCCATTAAAAGAAGTAGAATATGCTGGGTGCTGGTGGCTCATGCTTGTAATCCTAGCTATTCAGGTGGCTGACATCTGAGGATTGAGGTTCAAAGCCAGCCAGGGTAGAAAAGTTAATGAGACTCTTATCTCCAATAAACTACTCAGAAAAAGCTGGAAGAGTTTGCTGTGGCTCAAGTGGTAGTACATTAGCCTTGAGGACAAACAGGCTCAGGGATAGACCTGAGTTTGAGCTCCAGGAGCAGCAAAAACTAAGTAAAATAATGAATAAGTGGTGAGAGTAGGGAGCACAAGTGCTCAGGTCAGTAATCCTAGCTATCCAGGAGGCTGAGATCTGAGGACAGAAGTTCAAAGCCAAGCAGACAAATCCAAGAGACTTATCTCCAATTTACCAGCAAAAAGTTGGAAGTAGAGATGGAGTGGTAGAGCACCAGCCTTGAGCCCAAATCCAAGGAAGAGCTCTAGCTCCAATTTCTAGCACCGTAAACAACAACAAAGTAAAACAAGTGAACTGAGAAGCTAAATGCATGTAGTGTGGAGGGAGAGAGGATGATATGAATGACTGCAGTGGATGTGGATTTAGGGACACAGTATTTGGTGGGTGGTGACATTTGAGCTGAAAACGAGACTGAAGAAGAAATGGAGGTCCCTCCCAAAGAGGAAACACTATAAAAGCTGGAAGGCCAAAGTAAACCTTGTCAATTGCAGGAAGGACAAACAGTTCTAGCCAGAGGGGAGTAAGCAGGGAGTGAAAGGGCTAGTAGGCACAGAGGCAGGATCACCTTTAGCATTGTGACAGCTTAGAGGCTTGGCTTATTCCAAAGGAAACCAGAGATTTGACCTAAAAAACTAAAAACCAAAAGAGCACCTAGGGATAACCTTGTCTGCTGAGTGGAAAGAGATGGTGGAGAGAGAGGGAGGGAGGCTTGGGTGGCCATTGCTATACTCCGGGGGGAATGATGGCTTAGTTTATAATGGTGTCTTAAGTGATCAGTGTACAATCGTTTTGTGTTGAAAACAGAGCTGAACACAGGGAGAAGATCTAAGTTTCACAAGACCTGAAATAATGTGATTCCTCTAAGAAAAAAAATCGGAATAAAAGATCAGAGAACTGTGGATGGCTCCAGAGTCAGGGAAGCTTGAACTTCCAGAGCTCATGGAGACTCTGAAATGAAATGAGAGAAATGAAAGTTGTTTAGGTTTTGGTCTGAGCAACTGGTAATGCCATTAAGAGGAATGCAAACGTAGTGCTCAGGGCCAGATCAGGTAAGTTGAAGGTGCCCAATAGACAGCCAAGTAGTAATGTCCAGAAAACAGGTCGAGAGCGGGGACTAGAGCCCAAGGATGTCACAGTCACCATTTTCACCCGTTTAAAGTTGTGGGTGGCACCTGGATGACATCACATTGAGTAGAGAGAAGAGAGCCAAGGACAGCTCAATGGAGGCCAGGCCAAAACACATTTATACTTTCTGCATAATGTAAACATAAGGATCTGGCATGGTACATGTGACCTTAGCCACCACCTAAAATTTTAATTCTTCTTGATTTCTCATTTCAGGGAATTTACAAAAGTATAGTTAGTTGGGTCAACAAGCACAGGTGCCAGTTACATACAATCAAAGGACTATAATTATTCTTATATATTAAAAGGATTTATTTGGTGTGAAGGATTTTTTTTTTTGAATGCTGGTATTGGTGGGTACCAGGTGGCTCAGCCAGTAATCCTAGCCACTCAGGAGGCTGAGATGTGAGGATCAAGGTTCAAAAGACTCTATCTACAATTAAACACTAAAACACCAGAAGTAGAACTATGGCTCAAGTGGTAGAGTGCTAGCCTTGAGCTGAAAAAGCTCAGGACAGTGCCTGAACCCTGAGTTCAAGCTCCAAGACTGGCAAAAATAAAAATCTGCTATTGGGGCTTGAACTCAGGGCCTGGGCACTGGCCCTTAGCTTTTTCTATTCAAGGCTGGTGATCTACCAGTTGAGCCATAGCTCCACTTCTGACTTTTTTTTTCCCTAGTTCTGGGGCTTGAACTCAGGACCTGGGCACTGTCCTGAGCTCCTTTTGCCCAAGGCTAGCACTCTACCACTTGAGCCACAGTGTTATTTTTGGCTTTTTCTGTTTATGTGGTACTGACAGGGCTTCATGCATGCTAGGCAAGCACTCTACCACTAAGCCACATTCCCAGCCCTTGAAATATGTTTTAAAGCTACTGAATCTCAAGAGTCATTTATTCAAGGCCACTGTTGTTTCCTCCTCCTCTTCTTTTTCTTCTTCCTCCCCTTTTTTCCTCCCTCCCTCCCTCCCTCCCTCTTTCCCTCCCTTCCTCCCCCCCCTCCTCCTCCTCCTCCTCTTCTTTTGGGATGAAGGGATTCTTTTTTAAATGCTGGTATTGGGCTGGGAATATGGCTTAGTGGTAGAGTGCTTGCCTAGCATGAATAAAGCCTTGGGTTCAATTCCTCATATGACATAAAGAGAAAAAGCCAGAAGTGACACTGTGGCTCAAATGGTAGAGTGCTAGCCTTGAGCACAGTGAGGCTCAGGGACAGAGCCCAGGCCCTGAGTCCAAGCTCCAGGACTGGCAAATTAAAAGAAAAAATGCTGGTATTGCTGGCTACCAGGGGGCTCAGCCAGTAATCCTAGGCACTCAGGAGGCTGAGATGTGAGGACTGCAGTTCAAAAGACTCTTATCTCCAATTAAACACTGAAAAAACAGAAGTGGAAATATGGCTCTAATGATGGAGTGCTAGCCTTGAGCTGGAAAGGGAGCCTGAACTCAGCCTGAGCACTGTCCTTGAACTCCTGTTGCTCAAGGCTAGCACTGTATGGTTTGAGTCACGGCACCACTTCCTGCCTTTTCTGAGTTGTTTATTGGGGATGAGAGTCTCATGGACTTTCCTGCCTAGGCTGGCTTTGAACCAAGATCCTCTGATCTCAGCCTCCTGAGTAGCTAGGATTACAGGTATGAGCCACTGGGGCCTGCAATCCGACTCTTCTTTTCCAGAGTATTCCCTCCCATTTTCTCTGTTGCTCAACAGTCATTTATTATAGCTGCCCTTGTACAATGACAGCAGCCTCTGTGCCAGCTCGCACTATGAGGTTTGCTATGTACTCTGGAAACCAGATGACCAAGTACAGCACTTAGGATGTGACCTATTGGGAGTAGAGCATGTTTCCTGGAGAGTCGAATATATGACCTTAATGACGACTACTCAGCCATTTGGGTACTTTCCATTGGAGGGCTTTATGACTGTGTTCTGGTGGTTTCTCTTCCTGGGAACCTGATACAGTGCCCCTTCCCAAAGCTGTCTCTCATATCAAGAATTCCTTAGTGATAGAACAATACAGCTGAACTCTTCTGAAAGTTCCTCAGATCTAATAAGTTTCTTTATACGATGACTTTGTGGCTTTCCCCTAGGAAATTCAGTTCTCTGGGAGATTCAGTTCTCTGGGAAGCCATTGACTAGGTAAGTAAGTAGGATTTTGAATACTTTATGACTGATTTCATTCCCCCACAATGATGAATTACCTTTTCTTCCTCGTTTACTGGGTTAGTGATTTCTGAAGACTAAAATAGACTCACCACTGAAAGGACACAACTCTATATCGAAGCCTGAAATGGGAACTCCAAAGTTTTTAAACAGAACATCTTGAGGCAGTTGAGAAATTGAAATTGATTGTGCTTTAAAGCATTCCTTTTTTTTTACAGGAAAATTCTTGATTAGATTTCAATTACTTGGTGAGTGGAAGGCGAATGAATATCATAATTGTAGGAGAAAATAATAGCTTTTTTCTGTTATAGGAAATAAATAGTAGATTTACAGTGGCCAGAGGCAGAACAAAACCTATTTGAAAATTAGACCTATTGGGTAATGCAACAATTCTGCTCAGGGGAAAAAAAAAAGTGGGTCCTAGAAAAGCTTCTCTCTAAAATACGTAAAGGAGACAAAAACTCATCTCTGACAATTAGAGGGTGGCCATCCTGGTCATTTGGCTAATACTCTACTATCTTCTGAGCAATATTAGTAAAATGGTGCTTTCTTAAGCTTATGATGTCTGGCCAGCTAGTGAAAGGTAAAATACCAAGGAACAACGAGCGGTTTTGGAATCCTCATTCTTTCTTCCTTGGTTTCTGTCTACCAGATTCTCAAAGTAATTTTCTCTGCCCTTCCCTTGTTCCTAGCTACTACTCTGAGGTTTGTACCCTGGGAACTGGCTTCTCAGGATGGGTTAAAATCGTTCATTTCCCACCTAAACGTGAGGTTGGGGGCTACTTACAGTAGTCAAGGCTGTTCTCGGCAGTATGCTTGCTCCAGTGGTGGGATGACATTAACCCCACAGTTTTGACCTTGTGACTCACAGAGGTTACCATGGGGACCCCAGACAGTAGTTATGACTCACTGCAGGTCAGTGGTACCCTGTGGCAGCCATGTCAGTTTGCCCACCCTGCTGGCTTCGTAGGACTAAACATAAATAACACAAGCTCCGTATGCCTGTGTGAAATCACACAAGGGAAAGGATGCTACTGGTTCTTGAGGATAAAATTAATGGTATGGAAGGCTGCTCAGATTAGGTTCAGATGCCTCCCTAACTTCTGATTGAAATTCTAGCAGTTTCTTTACCGATGGCCTTCGAAGTTTTAAGTTTATTAGTATACAGGTGACATGCAGAGGGATTACAATAACAAGGACCAGTAATGAGTACATTTCCTTTCACACAGTGCAGTGGTTCCCCTTTCCTCACTCCCACTGGACTCCAGTTGTTGTTTATACTGGTCCTGGGCTTGAACTCAGAGCCTGGGTACTGTTCCTGAGCTTCTTTTGTTTAAGGCTGAGCCCCAACACCACTTCCACCTTTTTCTGAATAGTTCGTTGGAATGAGTTTCACGCACTTTTCTGCCCAGGCTGGCTTTGAACCGCAATCCTCAGATCTCAGCCTCTTGAGTGGCTAGGATGACATGTGTAAGCCGCCAGTGTCCAGCTGGACTTCAGTTTTATGCATTACTGCTGAAAGAGATGCTGATATGAAAGCAAAGAAAATTTTATATTAAATAAATTTACGGGACTTTGGTTCATAATTGAATATTATTTCATTTTTACTTATTTTTGTCAGTTGTGGGGCTTTAACTCAGGTCTTGGGCACCATCCTTCAGCTCTTTTGCTCAAGGCTAGCGCTCTACCACTTGAGCCACAGCACTGCTTCTTGTCTTTTCTGTGTATGTGGTGCTGAAGAATCGAACCCAGGGCTTCATACATGCTGGGCAAGCACTCTACTGCTAAGCCGCATTCCCAGCCCCCTCCACTTGTGGTTTTTGAGTGGCTAATTGGAGATAGTCTCATGGGGACTTTTCTGCCCGGGGGTGGCTTTGAACTGTGATCCTCAGATCTCAGTCTCCTGAGTAGCTAGGATTACAACTGAGAGCCACACACCTAGCTTTTTTATTTTTATTTTTTATGCTGGTACTGGGGCTTGATCTCAGAGCCTAGGCTGTTCCTGACCTTTTTCCACTCAAGGCTGATGCTTTACCACTTGAGGCACAGCTCTACCTCTGGCTTTTTGGTGGCTAATTGGAGATCAGAGTCTCGTAGATTTTGCTGCCCAGGCTGGCTTTGAACTGTGATTCTCAGATCTCAGCTTCTGAGTAGCTAGGATGACAGGCTACTGGTGCCCAGATATTTGTTTCTTCTTTTTCCTCTAGGTAGTATTTCACTGCCTCGATTCCCCCAGCACTTGCCTGTTTGATCAGCACTTGCCTGCTGATGGACATCTTGATTGTTTCCAAACGTGGCCCGTTAAAGCTGCAAGGAAGTGGCTTGTGGCTGTACATTTTCACCAGTCTGAAATAACACCTGGGAGTGCACATGCATAGTTCTTGGCTAGGCCTGTGTTTGGCTCTAGAAGAAGCTGCCCAGTGGTTTTCCAGGCAATCCTGTGCCATTTCACACTTACCAGCAATGTGTGAAAAGTACAGTTCTGAGCATCCTTGCCAGCATTTAGTTTAGTTTTTTTCTTTCTCTGCCAGTCCTGGGGCTTGAACTCCAGCCTGAGCACTGTCCCTGGCTTCTTTTTGCTCAAGGCTAGCACTCTACCACTTGAGCCACAGCGCCACTTCCAGCTTTATCTGTTTATGTGGCGCTGAGGAATCGAACCCAGGGCCTCATGCATGCTACGCAAGCACTCTACCGCTAAGTCACATTCCCAGCCCCAAACATTTAGTTTTGCTGTTCTTTCTTTTTTCTTTTCTTTAAAGTTTTAACTGTTTTGATATGAGCGTGGTGATAGATCATCCCGGATATTATTTGCACTTTCTGAATCATGAGGAGAAACACAATGTTCTTTCTTCAGACTTAGGTCCTAGTTACGGTGGAATTGATTTTTAAAACCTCAGAGCTCTGTGAGCTATTTCATATCTCACACTATAATAAATAGCTAAGAAAGGAGAGGAAAGCATTGAGATGAACGCTTTGAGATACTTTCTTCCAACATCCCTTTGTAAAAAAGTTAAGACAACTGCAAACGAGGCCCCTCAATGTTGTGACTGGAGGCAGGGTCGGCAGGCAGCCGGGCCCAAGTGTGAAGTCTGTGTTGCTTTCATCTGAACGGGGCACCTCCGCACAAACGAACCTTCCAGAAAGAACAGCATCTTCCCGAGCAGACTGACTGAAATAGTTTAAGTGCTGAGAAAAATAAAATAAAATTCCTCATGCGTGTTCGTTGTGGGGGTGGTTTCTGGACGGGGAAGTACAGCACTCATACCCAGTACAGTGCCTAGTGCTGAGGGAGCCCTGCTTACTTCAAGTCACTGGGAAGGGCTTGAAGAAGTGGAGATTTAGGAGCCATTTACAAAGGCTCCTTAGGAATTCCTGAGACCAGGGATGGGGGGAGGGTGTTTCTTGTCATTATAGATTTATTGCTCCTCTGAATAAAAAAAAAAAAAAACCAACAGAGTAGGAAGTAGAAATTGGACATACTGTGTTGTGTTAGTGCACCAGGGCTGCTGGGATAAAGAATGACATACTGGGTGATGGAAACAGCCGAAGGTATTGTTTCACCTTGTTTGAGGCTAGAAGTTCAAGATCAAGGAAGTTACATTCAAATGACTTAGCACGAGGGCTCAGCAGAAACCAAGTGTCTGGAGTGAACTTGCAGTTCCCCACAGAGTCAGGGCTTCGCTCATTCTTTCATCCAGATCAGTCTAGGTGTGTTGAGAGTATACACCAAATAGTTCTTGTCCCTTTTCTCTCATCCTCCTCACTCATCGATTTTATGCTACATAGTATTTGTTGACACCAAACAACACCTGTATTAGCGATTTCTA
Organism: Perognathus longimembris pacificus; assembly: GCF_023159225.1. NCBI lineage: Eukaryota > Metazoa > Chordata > Mammalia > Rodentia > Heteromyidae > Perognathus > Perognathus longimembris. Next base: position 8,929,866 of record NC_063163.1, read on the forward strand.
TGTGTTAGCCCTTTTAAAGTGTCTAATAGCCCTACAAAGCAGGGTTGAATGTTATTATATAATAGAACATTATATTATATTTTACTGATAGGAGGCAGAGGCATGGAGAAGCTAAGGGACTTGGTTTTCCTTTCAGAACTACTTGCTACTGGGTTGAGCGATCCACTCAATTTTTCTGGCTTGGAGTCCACATTCCGAGATGCTAGGCTCTCTCCATTCTTGACATGAAAACAATTTCAATGGAGCTTCACGTAAACGTCAACAAAGTACTTCCTAAAATTCCTTGGAGGGTGAGTGTGGCTTGTTATTTTGCAACACAGCCAGTATTTGACATTCATTATTAAAGATGGCTACTTAGCCCAGTGCTGGTGACTCTCATGTCTGTGATTCTAGCTACTCAGGAGGGTAGGATCTGAGGATTCCAGTTTGAAGCCATAATCGCATATCCTGTTACTAGTAAAGGGACATAAAATAATTAGTAGGATTCAAGGCTGGGAATATGGCCTAGTGGTAAAGTGTTCGCCTCGTATACACGAAGCCCTGGGTTCGATTCTTCAGCACCACCCTTTATATAGAAAAAGCCGGAAGTGGCGCTGTGGCTCAAGTGGCAGAGTGCTCGCCTTGAGCAAAAGAAGTTCAGGGACAGTGCCCAGGCCCTGAGTTCAAGCCCCAGGACTGGCAGAAAAACAAAACAAAACAAAAAATATTAGTAGGATTCACTTAAGAATAGCCTTAACATACTATTTGGATTGGTGACCATTTTATTATTTATTTATTTATTTATTTTGGCTGGTCCTGGGCCTTGAACTCAGGGCCTAAGCACTGTCCCTGGCTTCTTTTTGCTCAAGGCTAGCACTCTGCCACTTGAGCCACAGGGCCACTTCTGTTTTTTTCTATGTATGTGGTGCTGGGGAATCGAACCCAGGGCTTCATATATACAAGTCAAGCACTCTTGCCACTAGGCCATGTTCCCAGCCTGGTGACCATTTTAAATATAACCATTTTAGTAAGTTCTAAACAGAAGCTTATCATAGGCTTGAAACACCATGGAAAAGAAGAATTCTCTAGCTACTTTGGAAATCTGACATAGTATAACTAATGTTGGCTATTTAGGCCTTATTATTTTGTAGCTATTCTTAGGACTACACAGGAGAAGTGTGTATATGGTTGTTGGAGATATGGCTCAGTTGGTCGAGCGCTAGCCAATGAGCAGATGCTTCAATTTGAGTCTCAGTCTCAGACCAAAAAAGAAAAAAAAAAAAGTAAAGAAATGTAAACATGTATTCATTGCAATGCTTGTAAATTAGTGGGTATAGCAGCATCTTTGTAATAATTCCAAACTGGTAGCGTCTTAAATTTCAACTAATGGTGGAGTGGATAAACCAGTTTAGACACTTTAAAAAATTATTGTTATTATAAAGGTATATACGGAGGTTTATAGTTATATAAGCCAGATAAAGAGTACATTTCTCCTTCCTTCCTTCCTTCCTTCCTTCTTTTCTTCCTTCCTTCCTTCCTTCCTTCCTTCCTTTCTTCCTTTTTTTCTTTCTTTCTTTCTTCCTTTCTTTACCAGTCCTGGGGCTTGCACTCAGGGGGCCTGAGCACTGTCCCTGAGCTTCTTTTTGCTCAAGGCTCAAGCACTTTACCACTTGAGCCACAGCGCCACTTCCAGCTTTTTCTGTTTATGTGGTACTGAGGAATCGAACCCAGAGCTTCATGCATGCTAGGCAAGCACTCTACTGCTAAGCCACATTCCCAGCCCAAACATTTCTTTTTTTTAAAAAAGATGATCTCAGGCTAGGGCACAAGTGGCTTATGCCTATAATTCTAATTACTCAGGAGACAGACCAGTTCAGAAAAGTTCTTTGGCCTCCATTTCCCAAACAACCAGCAAACTGCTGGGCTAGAGACATGACTGGTAGAGCTTCAGGTTAGCAAGTGCACAACCCTGAGTTCAATCTCTAGAACTGACAGGGAAGAAGGGAAGGAGGGAGGGCAGGAGAAGGAGAGTCAAAATAATCATTTTTACCCCCTTCAGAAGCTGAGACACTTCAACATTTACATCAACGTCCTCAGAAGAGAATTCACATTTATTTTGTCAAATACTTTCTGTGATCACTTTTTCCTTCTAGTTTTGGTGGTGCCGAGGTTTGAACTCAGGGCCTTGCCCTTGGCAGGCAGGTGCTCTCTCACTGGGTCACACCTGCAGCCCTTTGTACGCTGGTTATTTTGCTAGAGGGTCTCGTTTCTGGCCTAGGCCCATGTCTGGCCTGTGATCAGCATGTTCTAGGCTTCCATCATAGCTGGCATGAGAAGCGTGTGCCACTGTGTCCAGCCTCTCTCTGCGGAGATGGCGTCTCGTGGACTTTTCGTTCCCGGGGGCTGGTCTGGAGCTGTGGCTCTCCCAATCCCACCCACATAGCTCGGAAGGACGGGCGGCCTCCATGGCTGAGAAGGGAATCTCAGGACGGGGGACTCGGGCCGAGCTGGAACTGTGCTCTTCCAGATCTTAGCCTCCCAAATAGCCAGGGTTAGTAATGGGAGCTCCTAATGCCTGGCTTCTCATCACCCTTTGGCCAAATCTCTTCTGTTTTATATCCAAATCCTATTTTTCTTTTGACAGTCCTGGGGCTTGAACTTAGGGCCTGAGCACTGTCCCTGGCTTCTTTTTCCTCAAGGCTAGCACTCTACCACTTGAGCCACGGCTACACCTGAGCCACAACTACACTTCCAGGTTTTTTTGGTGAGTAATTGGAGCTAAGAATCTCACAGACTTTTCTGTTTTGAGTTGGCTTCAACCCTTTACCCTCAGATCCCAACTGTTTGAATAGCTAGGATTACAGGCTTGAGCCATGCAGAACGCCTGGCAATTCATTTTAAATGTTATACATTTCAGGAGAAGAAATATATTTGTTACAGATGATTTTTAAATCATCTTGTACTCAGGACAAAAGTTGAGGGAGGGTGCAGAAGATGCAGATGAAATAGGTTAGGGACTAAGTGGTATGCAAGTTTTTATATACTTTATTCTTACGCCATAGCAAAGACACGAATATTTATATTTGTATTGTACGGATACTGAATTATCTGTGGTTAAAATGGTATAGTCAGAGGGTTTTCTCTAGTCTTCTGTCTAAAGTGCCTGTAAAGTAAACCAGGGGGCAGACATGATGCTAAGCCCCACACATGAGATAGGTTGGCCAAATTCCACACTGCTAAAACACCGGTTGGCTCACCAGCACAGGGTTAAACGTCAATCTCTCAGCTTGCCAACAGAGCAAAACCAGAAGTGCCTAATGTGCAACAAAGGGAACCCACAGACATGCTTTTTTTTGCTAGAATCTGCAGTTTCATAGTGAAGAGGAGTCAGGGAGAGAAACTTTATTATACTAGAGCATTGAAGTGACAGGCCTGGATTTCCTGGTGGTGAGGAGAGACAGAAACAAACTAATTGTAACCTTCAGTCACCTCACGTGAAAGGATCCCAACCCTAAACCCAATACTCTGGAAATGGCCCATGATATTTCTCCAACTATATAGTGTAAAACCCTAGTCATTCCACAATGACACTAATAACCAAAGGTATTAATTTATAACTTGTTACTTGAAACAAACTATACTAAACATTGGTAACCATACAATGATACTGGAAGGAAGAATGCCGGCAGGAAGAAAACCAAAGGTGAGTTGAACAAACCCTCCTCAGAACAATGGACTATTGTGGCTCAAGAGCAGAATTAGGAAAGTGAGGGGCTGGGAATGTGGCCTAGTGGTAGAGTGCTTGCCTAGCATGCATGAAGCCCTGGGTTCAATTCCTCAGCACCACATAAACAGGAAAGGCCAGAGTGGCACTGTGGCTCAGAGTGCTAGCCTTTAGGAAAAGAAGCTCAGGGATCGTGCCTAGGCCGCTAGTTCAAGCCCCAGAGCTGGCAGGAAAAAAAAGTTAAAAAGGAAAAGAACCATAGCTTGATTGAAGCTCAAAGAAGAAAGGCAGGATATTCAGGAAAGATATAGTAGGCTGAAAGGAGAGGAAATAAGAACTATCATACTAAAATATTCAGTATCATAGAAATAGAAGCCTCATGAAGGACTGACTGGCAGGGGTGTGGGTAGCTCACTAGTAGATAAATTACTAGTGTGCATGTGCCCCTGGGTTCAGATTTCCAACCCTGATAAAAATACAACTTCATTAACAGTAGCCCAAAGTAGCCTATAAAGGACATTGAGTCAGTAAAATGAAGTATAAATTATCACAGGTATTCAGGATTAGAGAGAAGAAAAAAAAACTAATGTAGACAAAGGATCTTTCAATATATTTAAGCAGAGCTGGGTGCTGGTGGCTCACACCTGTAATCCTAACTACTCTGGAGGCGGAGATCTAGAGATTGTGGTTCAAAGCCAGCCCAGGCAGGAAAGTCCATGAGACTCTTGTCTCCAATTAATCACCAAAGAGCCAGAAGTGGAATTGTGGCTCAAATACTGTAGCACTAGCATTGAGCACCAAAGCTCAGGGACGTGAGTTCAAGCCCCAGGACCAGTGCATGCACACATATACAACATACACAATGATATATGAAAAAGAAAATAATGTAATAAAAATAGTCTTTAAAATTAATTTACCTCATTGGTATTATAGAGGTGATGTACAGCAGGATTACAATGACATGAGCTAGGTAATGAGTGCACTTCCTTTCCTACAGTGTCTTTCCTCACTCTCTCCCAGGCCCTCCCTCCTGTCTCCGCCCACAAGCTGTCCAGTTCATTTTCATCCATGTCCAGTGAGCTCCACTGCTGAACGTCTTCTCCCCTTTCCCCTAGAGTTCTGTACCCTCCCCCAGCCCTTCTGAAGATGTACTTTTGTACTTTACCTAAGGTAAAGAAGACATAATCATAAAGACCCGAAAACGAAAACGAAAAACAGAAAACAAGCCAAAGAGAGAGAGAAAGAAAGAAATCTCATGTTTCCATATCTTGGAGTTGGTTTCAGCACGTATGTTATATTATCTTATGCAAATATGAAGAGGCACTTGGACATTGTGCCTTTGTGTTTCTCTCCTAAGAGTATCCTCTTTTGGTCTCACAGTGTGTTCCGGGTAATACAAGAAAGATAGTTCTTAAAATTAAAATAATGATCAGGAGACAATATGTAAAGATGTTCAAATTATTAAGTCACATTTCCAGGAGTGAAAGAAGATTTGGATGTGCACTTCTTCCACAAAAGGAGAAATGAGATGGTTGAGCTCTGGACATATCTGGGCGGAGGAGAAGCCGGCTGCGTACAGCGTCAGTGGGAGGGCAGAGGAGCGGCCTGGAATCGGGTTCTGAGGACCACAAAATTCCTACTGTCTCACCATTTCTCCACTGGGTTTTTATTACTAGTAGGGTAAATTGCCTTTTAAAAAAATTTGATTTTCCCAGAATAAAACTGCAGAGCCACTTAGATCGCTGCTTTTGTTTGCTTTAGAAGTTACATTTTTTTTTTTTTGGCCAGTCCTGGGCCTTGAACTCAGGACCTGAGCACTGTTCCTGAGCTTCTTTGGCTCAAGGCTAGCACTCTACCACTTGAGCCACAGCACCACTTCTGGCCTTTTCTGTTTATGTGGTATGGAGGAATCAAACCCAGGGCTTCATGCATGCGAGGCAAGCACTCTACCGCTAGGCCACATTCCCAGCCTCACAGATCTTACATGTTCACTCAGATGTGTTTTTGACAATTGTTAACTGCATGCTCAAGCCAAAACCAAAACATAGGCCACCTCTGTCACCTAGAAAGTGCCCCGATTCCCTTTTCTTGTCAGCCTCTTACCAGCCACTTTCTGAGTTCCATCAGCATAGCTTAATTTGGCTTATTTCTGAGGTGCACACAAATGAAATTAGATAATAGGAATTCTTCCTCATCTGCCTTCTTTGACTCAGTATATTTTTGAGATCCTCTATATTGTGTATATCAGCTTATTCCTTCTTATTGCTAACTAGTATTCCATTGGGTCCATATCTGATTTATGGTATTCTTTTCACATTGATGAACACTAGAGCACTTTCACATGTTAGACTATCAAGGCTAGGGGGTATAGCTTAATGGTATAGAAGGCCCTGGCTTCAATACTAGGAATATATATATATATATATATATATATATATATGGAACATATGTATACTAGGAATATATATGATATATTATGTAATATATATATATCTTTCTCTCTTTCTTTTTTTGGTGTTACTCAAGGCCCCACATTCATAGGCCAGCGCCCTTCGGTGGAGGGACGCAGTCATTTGTGATCGCCTGGCGGAGGGGAAGGCAGGAGTACAGAGGCTCTGATTTCTCTCTATCTCTGATCTGGGCAGGAGGTGAGCATGGGAGAGAAACATGGCGGCCTTGATTATCCAGGCACTTGTGAAGGGGATGAGGCTCTGACAACACCTGGGATGTGACCGTTGGAATTACTCATTTCACTCAGCATCTCATGGCTGTGGAGATAGAGTCTTAACAACTTCCTCAGGGTCCAGGGCTAGTAAACTGGAGTTGAAAGCAAGGTTTAGGCCAGTGGTTGGTGTTGTGTTTTTTTTTGGGTCAGTCATGGGGCTTGAACTCAGGGCCTAGGTACCTGTACCTGTCTCTGAGCTCTTTTTGCTCAAAGCTAGTGCTCTACCACCTGAGCTACAGCGCCACTTCCGGTCTTTCCTGTGCTTAATTGGAGATAAGTGTCTCAAGGACTTTTCCTGCCCAGGTTGGCTTCTACCTGCACCCCTCAGATCTTAGCCTCTGAAGAGCCAGGGATCCAGGCGGGAGCTGCTGGCGCCTGGCCTGAGAGAAGGCTTTGAACAATACCAGACTGTGAGCTCCATCCTCTGAAAGACAGAAAACCAGAAGCTCCCTAATGTGCGATCTGGCTCAAAACTTGGTTGGTTGAACTCCAGCATCTGTGCTGCATGTCCTCTGATGCCATCTGCCCTGGCCCGGGGTTAGTGACAGAGCCGTCACTGGCCTTGATGTCACTGGAGACCTCGGATGCCCCTGGTGGCTCTGTTTGGAGATGTAAGGGGAGAATCCTAAGAGGAGAGAAAGCACGTCCTGAGCAGAGGCGGTAGAAATGGGAAGTGTATTTTCTTACCATGATCTTCTTTGTGTGAACCATTGCTAAAGCCCCTGTTAGTATGAGCTAATGTAATCCTATTGCCATTCTTCTGATAGGTGTGATTATTAACAATTTCTTTATAACAGATTCATTATTATTAACTCAATTATCATCTTATTAATGTATTCATAGCCCCATTTTACAGTGGAAGGTGCCTTTCTCAAGGTGTTCCCACAGGTAAAGGTGGGCTTAAAGCCAAACAGCTTCCCATGGGGGGGGTCCCAGCTGGGCCCCCACCTTATGAATTGGCAAAGGTGGGGCTGGGGTCAGGAGAGGGGAAAGGGTAGAAATCAAAGCAAGGACGAGTTGGAGTTCAATTTAAGCAGCAAAGCAGAGGAAGCGATAACTCAAGTGCAATTGCCAGGCAGGGCACACGTGATTTCTGTTGGTGCTAAAGCAATGGGAGTGAATGATGATTTTTCTTAAGCAGTAATGCAACCTAGCATACCCTGGGCTACCTTGTAGCACTCACTCCTGTGACGTTCTCTCTGCTTTGCGTGGGGCACAGGCCCACGCCGGCTGGGGTAGGGCAGAGCTGGGACTTGCAGCTTTAGCAGGGAAGAAGGCAAGCATACCTGAGCACGTGCACATTTGCAAAGTACACATCATCGAGCTTAAAATCGAACCTTACGTGTGCTTTAACCTTAACATTAAGCCTATGCCTTCTCATTGCGTAGCTACATGACCACCTTTGGTGCAGACGCTTGGGAGAAAAGATGCATGACCTTTAAAAACGAAAGGTCATTTTTGAGTGCGGTTTGGTAATTCTTCTTTATATTATTTTTTTCCTTACATCTCAAAAGTAGTGAGAAACAAAAGCTTTCTCCCTAGAAGAGGAGGATAAGTGGTGCTGTGGACCGAATAATGGTGTACCCCTCCCCCAATCCGCCTTCCGGAACTTAACCAAGGTGCTGGTATTAAGAGATGGAGTGTAGGGGCTGGGGATATGGCCTAGTGGCAAGAGTGCTTGCTTTGTATACATGAGGCCCTGGGTTCGATTCCCCAGCACCACATATACAGAAAACGGCCAGAAGTGGCACTGTGACTCAAGTGGTAGAGTGCTAGCCTTGAGCAAGAAGAAGCCAGGGACAGTGCTCAGGCCCTGAGTCCAAGGTCCAGGACTGGCCAAAAAAAAAAAAATAACCACAAACAAAGAGATGGAGTGTAGTGTCTTTCTAAGAATTTCAGGGAGCTAGCTTTTTCCCTCTCTATCCTTCTGCCGTATAAGAACACAGGGAAGGTGGCTGGGAATATAGCCTAGTGGCAAGAGTGCTTGCCTTCCATACATGAAGCCCTGGGTTCAATTCCCCAGCACCACATATATAAAAAACGGCCAGGAGTGGTGCTATGGCTCAAGTGGCAGAGTGCTAGCCTTGAGCAAAAAGAAGCCAGGGACAGTGCTCAAGCTCTGAGTCCAAGGCCCAGGACTGGCAAAAAAAAAAAAAAAAAAAAAAGAACACAGGGAAGGCCATCTAGCACCCAGAGGCCACAAAACGCCCTCAGGAAGCCTGCAGAGTCAACTCATGGCAGGCCGTCTGTCATAGCCTCTCATAAACCAGTCTCTCTTGCTTGGTGTTACCGAAGGAAAACCGAAATACAGCGTTAGCATCACTTGGTCCTAGTTGATTTAAAGGTCACTCATTTTAGAGGTCACAGAGCTGGGCATTATAGTAAGATTGTCCCCCCAGCTTTACATAGAAAACACCTATGGGCATGAGTTATGGTAACTGTTGCCTAGGTGCTTTGAAGGAAAGTTGCTGAACACACTGACTCTTCACTTGGGCCTGCTGATGTCTGGTGGAACAGATGAGAAGGTTTGGCATCTTTGCCTTCCCATTGTGTCTGTCTCTGTTGTATTTGGGTTAGGTTTTACTTGGTCTGAATGTAGATATGTTGAGAAATGTTTTATTCAAAAGTATAATACAGGATCAACTTGACTTAGATTTCCCTGGTATCTTTCTTCTCTCTTCAAGACTAAAATATACCTCCTAGCCAGGACCAGAAATCCAAGTCACCAATGGAACGAGGTAGCACCTAAGTTCCTGGAAAGATCTCTGCTTATTCCCTGAAAAACTCAAACATTCTTTCCCTTCCCTTTGTTTGTCTATCTTTCTCCCTCATTATTTCTATCATATATCTAGAAACTTTTCACTGCCTTGCAGAGAGAGAAGTTGATTTGTAAACAAAGTTCCTTCTGCATTTATTGGGCCCTGAATGAAGTCTTCCTTTATCCCTGACACTACTCTCAGAGGTGGTTTTTTCTATGGGATCAGCTTGTGAACCTGGGTTTGGTAGCACCCTTATCACGCACAGATGGATCCTGAACTTCCTAGCCTCTGGAATTATAAATAGTACATCTCTGTTGCTTATACATTACCCAGGCTTAAGTGTTTTATTATAGCGATGGCATCGCAAGATTCTTTCCTGAGGAATGATCTGTGAACTAGTTAACCAATGGGACAGTGGCCAAGAGCTCGTGGCTGGTGGGGGGGGTGGCAGCAAGAGCAGGGAGTGGCATGTCTGCTCTGTATAGGGCGGGCTTCTCAGAGTTTCTGGGTGCATGCCCCCCGCCTCCCCCAGCCCGGTGCTAGAGGATGGCGCCGTAGCCCAGAGGTAGCTGCAGCAATGAGCGCAAGCTCTTGGTTTTCTGGCACCCGAAGGAGTAGTTCGGTTTTAAATTTAGTTTACAAGCTCATAAATGTTATTTCTTACCATTTGGATGAAAGAAAGTGGCAATTTAAAAAGGATGCTTTAGATCGTGTTAAAGAGAAATTATTCTGATGCTTCTTAAAAGTAGCAAGACATGCTCCTTTTTTTTCCCAAGTGCCACAGGGGAGAGAGATTGAACTCAACTCCCAACGAGTTCACAAGGAGGACACGAAGTGTTTCACGCCAGTAGTATAGTGAGTGGAGGAAGAGGTTGGACCTTGGTGAGTGTGTTTGTTGTGTGTATTTGTTTGTGTATTCTTTTTTTTTCTTTTTTGGTCATGGGGCTTGAACTTGGGGTCCTGGGCGTTGTCACTGAGTGCTTTTTGCTCAAGGCTAGCTCTCTCCCACTTTGAGCCTCAGCACCACCTCCAGTTTCTTTGTGATTAATTGAAGCTAAGAGTCTCACAGACTTTCCTGCCAGGGTTGGCGTTGGGTCTTGGCCTTCTGAGTAGCTAGGATTAGAGGTGTGTGCCACCATTGTCCTGCCTGTTTGTGTATTCTTGCTAAATTGGTTTAACAGGATTCTTTGCTAAAACTGGGCCCAGAAGGTCAAGACCAAGGTTAAGTTGAGAACTCAGAGAAGCCTGGTTGAAGTTTGAGGAGGGTGTCTTCCGTTATGTCTTCTCTTGGATGTCTCTGATGCGCTGGCAAGTATCAGTCTGTTGGCATCCCATAGAGGGGTTCGAGAACCAGGGACCTAATGGCCTGACATCTTCATCTTTACCCTCCAGAACTCTGAGAACTAAGTGCTTATTGTGGGTAAGGACGCTCCCCTTTTCCACTCCACAGTTCTCCCCGTCCCTGGCACGCACTTGGACACTTCCAGCTGTTCATTCTGTTTTGAGACAGGGCCTTATTATGTAGGCTTGCCCACGGACACATCATCTTCCTGCCTCTGCATACCACATGCTGGATGATAGGCTTGCGCCGCCACACCTGGGTTGTAGTCTATATTTTTGAATAAGACATGGCAGTATCGTTTGCCCCATTAACTTTAACTATTGTAAGAGATTTTTTTAAGTAGACAACTGAGGATGGAGAACTCCACGCGGTATGCGAGGCAGAAGAGAGAACTCTTTTTTCTCGCTGAACTGAGGACCTGCTGCGAAATCCCAGGCACGTGTGGCAGGCTGGAGACTCTCCTGGGCGATGCCTTATCTAGGGCAGGGGGTGGGAGGTGTATCCAGGTGGATTAGGGTGTCTCCAGGTGGATTAGGGTGCGACCTCAGAGAAGGGGGGGGTAACTGCCTCCAGGTGTGCTGGTTACCTAGGTTAACTGGACAGAGATTTAAACGGGGGGGGGGGGCATCTGCATGGAGCCCTCCTGGAGGTGGACCTTACACTATTATCTATTAACTTCCCCTGATGTAAATATGTAAATATCTAGCTGTGGTAGATAATGCTTTCTACGTCCCGTTTTCCCACATTACCATTTTTTATCAGACTTAGCTATTAGTCTAGACTGGGGGTGCAGTTCAATGGTAGCGTACTTGTCTATTGTAATGGGGTCCCCCCAAGGGAGGGAACCACAATGTAATGGGGTCCGAGGGGGAAGATCCCCTATCCCTCCAAGAGTCCACCACTCAGAGACAGTCTCAAGTAAGAAGATGGATTTATTGGGGAAGTAAAAAGTATACTGACCAGCCAGGGTCATGGCCCAGACTTGGGAGCTGGGACCGCACGCCCCAGGCTGGGTTTGGGGTTGGGTTATAAAGGCAAACACCACATGGTCAAGCGTGCCACACGCAGGTGGCCAATAAGGTTACAACACTTACAGAGCACGCCAGGTCACATACAAGTGGCCAGTGGAGTTACAATCTGCCTCACAATAACTGTTTGAACCAACCTATCATTTAATCAGACTTGGCAAGGATTTGGCCGGGCTCACATGATGAGGGTGGATACGCCTACTCATGGGAGGGCACAGGTTTAACCTTGAACATTCCACCACTCAGGTGGTCAAGCAGTTTACTCGATCTTATCACAGCGAAGGGGAACTTCCCTGGATAGGGCGGGGGAGATCTTAGTGAAGATGGAGTCAGCTTCTGCTCTCTGTAACTAATCTGAGATGGAGTCAACCTGACCCCCCTCAACAGCCAATGATGGCACTGGCCAGATCCGACCTCCATATTACATCTATCATTCACATGATCCCCAGCCCTGCAAAAACAAACATACAAACAAAAATAACCACAAAAACCTATTATTTTGGGAAAATTCTGAGGACAAGACCACTGGCCCAAATAGACGCAGGGCCCATTGCAGATGAGTAGCTTGCCCTGCGGGTACCATCATATTCTGAGGCACAACACAGGCGGAGAGCACGAGGGTGGAAGTCCCGCGCGTCCCCAGCTCTGTGCCCCCATGGACTAGCAGCTGGGGAATGGGCAGGCAAATTCCTGGCTGTATTGGGAACCTGAGGGTGCAAATGGTTGGCTTTATGTGAGCTTGCTGGCTCTTAGGGGCTCAGCCCCAGGCTAGGGCCAGAGCTCCAATGGGAGGTGAGTGTGGCCAGTTGGTGCTGAGGCCTTAGGGCTTAGGAAGGCCAAGGGAAGCCTGGGGAAGGTCACACTGCCCTTTGCGTTGGACTCCACCATGAATCTGCCATATTCAGTGCCCTGCTGAACAATAGACTTTAAAAATGATGCACACACAGCCTTAAATGTGCTGAGCTATTCTCATCCTCAGCCGAGCTCATTTCAAATGCATTCAGAGAACCACAATTAGCTGCTGACACTATCCTAAAATAATGTAAAGCCAGGCCAGTAATTACACACTGGAAGAAGAAACTATGTATAGAAAAGCCAATTCACTTGAGGGGTGGCAAGAGATTTCTGAGCCGAGAACATTCCCAAGCAGAATGGTCTTGCTCATGTTGGTATGGGGGAAAACACAACTTCAGATCCTTCGCTAAATAGTTCACATTTTGCTCCAACAGCATCAGTGTTCAGACTCAATGGGCCTTCCACCCCCTACGATTTCACCTGTAGGTGGCACTGTAAGAGTATTCAAGGGAAACCTGCCCAATTTAGGAAGTTGGCACAAGCAGTTGCTATTGCTGTCATCATCCGCATTGGCGTGTGGGAACCAGTGGCAATGTTGTAGACCTCAGTTCCCTGCTCTGTGACCATGTCACGTGTGTGCATTGACTTCATTACTTTCATGGCTGCTCCCAGTCTTTTGCTCCTGGGCTGGCTTTTGGCAGAGAATATTCCGTACCGCCACAGTCTTGTTTGGCTGTCCTTGTGGGCCATGACTTCCTCGCTCCCTCTGGCCTCTGTGAGACATCCATCTTTTATCTGAAGAAGCTTTGCCATACCAAACCTTCCTGGACAGTAGTGTTAGGTCCTCTCCCTGAGGGCTCCATGCAGATGCCCCCACCTCATTAAGTCTCCACCCAGTTACCTGGGTAACCAGCAGACCTGGAGGCAGTTACCTCCCCTTTCCCTGAGGTCACCTCCTAATCCACCTGGCCACACCCCTTGCCCCTGCCCTAAATAAAGCAGGGCTGAGTGGGGGTCTCTCTCTCTCTCTTTCTCTTTTCCTCTCTTTCTCTTCCTTTTTCTCCCTCTCTCTCTCATCTTCCTGCTTACTTGCTTACTTTGTAAAATTCCCAAGTCGTACCATCGTTGTGTGCCTTGCTCACAAAGCTGCCTCTTTTCACAGAGCTTCGAAACTGAGGCTTGACCACCAATGTGCTTTGTTGGCAAAGATCTAAAAGTTCTTTTCTCCAGCATTGACCACGTGGTGGATGTTGGGTTTAACAGGCATCAGCTCAGGCGCCATTATGCCATGCCACGTGTTCTCTGTTAGTGTGTTTGTGTCCTGCCACCCCCCTCAACATGGCATCCCACTGGCGTTTATCAAAATATGGTTTCTTCATTTGATAATCTGAAAATTGTTGTTTGCTAGCAAAATTGTTTTTCTAACCGACCACGTGGTTCTAAAATATTGGGCAAAAAAAAAAAAAAGTCATTTACTATTGGAATTCCAAAAGAGTCTACTGCTGAAATTCATTTTTGCATGCTGTAAAACCTATGTGCACAGTGTGTATGTCTGTGTAAATGTCATTTGTTAATGTGTTCATCTAGCTATATATCTGTGCTAAAACTCATCACATCTACTGAGTTTTGTCATTGCAGAATTCTGGCAAGTATTTGGTCAGTTCTTGACAAGGTACAGGTAAGCTCTAGTCCCCTTGGTCTCCTTGTTGTTTTAATTGGAAATCAAAAGGGCTTTTGTTGCAAAGACTCCTTGGATTGCAGTTCGAAGCCAGCCCGGGCTGAAAATCTCTCTCAAACTCCATCTCCCGATTCATCGGCGAAGATCCAGGCTGGAAGCATGGCTGAAGAGACTTATCTTTTACCAGCTAAATGCTGGAAGTGGAGCTCAAGTGGTAGAGTACTAGCCTCGAGCAGAAGTGCTCAGGGACAGTGCCCAGGCCCTGAGTTCAAATCCTGTGAATGCCATCGGGGACAAGCCATCCCAGCAACAAGCACCTAGATCCCTGGGACTCAGCCAGTTCAGGGAACAAGGATCATGGAGAGGAGTAAGAGGAGAATTATGTCAGATCCTAAATGGAGTCACTTTGTCTCGCCCTTTCAAAATTAATCAGAGCCGGGGGATCAAGAGATAGTAGCTTGTCCATCTGATGTCCATGCCTGAGTATAAGAACTGTCCAAGTCATCCAATTTTTAATTTTGTGCCCTAAACCCTTCCTTTTGCCTTAATATTTTTTTTGTCCAGCCCCTGCCTCATGAGACTTCTTCCAGGCTTCATTCAAGGACTGGCATCTACCACCAAGGGACCCTGCTGCTCGCCTTCTCCAGGAGAGGCCACATTTCTGCCTTTTACCCCTAATGCCGACGCCCCTTGTCAGCAGGAAGCAGCCAGAGAGAGTCTTCGTCCTTTTTCATAACTATTAAAAGGCTGGAATGTTAGGCCCTCTCCCTGAGGGCTCCATGCAGATGCCCCCACCTCATTAAGTCTCCACCCAGTTACCTGGGTAACCAGCAGACCTGGAGGCAGTTACCTCCCCTTTCCCTGAGGTCACCTCCTAATCCACCTGGCCACACCCCTTGCCCCTGCCCTAAATAAAGCAGGGCTGAGTGGGGGTCTCTCTCTCTCTCTCTCTCCCTTCTCTCCGGCCATGGATCACCTCGGCCACAGGCCAGCAGTTCGGTAATAAATGTTCTCTCCTGCCTGAATACCGCGTGGCGTTCTCTTTTACCGGCTACCTACTTTAAAAACCTAACAAGTAGGTCTTTGCTTCTTCTTCTGAAGCTGGTGTCTAAAATAAGTCCTAGGAACTGGACCTCCTGGACTTCTTTTTCCTCCCCCAATGCCCAGGCTGCATGCAGCTCCTGCCCATTCGGCTCATTCTTTAGCTGCAGTTGCCTGACCCTACTTTGGGTCCAGATTGTTTTCTCCTCCCATTCTCTTGATATTACTTGTGAGCTCCTAGAAGCCAGGGATTTGTCGAATTTATTGTTTGGCTCCAAAGCTGGGCCCAAAGTCAGTGGTTAGCAGATAGTTGTTAAATGTATGGGTGAGAGAAGAAGAGTGAATAAAAAGCCCCACTGGTGTGCTGCCTGAAAGGCAGAGGTGCGCAAAGGAGAAGTTTCCAGCTTTTTGCTTTACCCCCAGCTCCACTTCTGGCCTTTTTTATTAAAGTAGTTTATTGGAGATAAGAGTCTCATGGAGTTTCCTGCTCGCCTGCTTTGAACCGCAGTCCTCAGATTTCAGCCTCCTGAGAAACTAGGATTATAGATTTAGGATTTTATCCCACTTACCAGTTAGAGTTCCAACAAGACTCACATTTGGATCATTTAAAGAAGGTTTACTTACAAAGCCAGGGGTAGAGTTATCCAGAAAGCACCAGCTTCTGTACTTGACCCCATCTCCAACAGATTCACATCCAGAGTGAATTAGAATCCCAGTTCTTCTGGGCTGGGAATATGGCCTAGTGAAAGAGTGCTCGCCTCATGTACATGAAGTCCTAGGTTCGATTCCTCTGTACCACATATCTAGAAGAAGCCAGCAGTGGTGCTGTGGCTCAAGTGGTAGAGTGCTACCCTTGAGCAAAAAGAAGCTGGGGACAGTGCTTAGGCCCTGAGTTCAAGCCCCAGAACTGGCAAAAAAAAAAATCACCCATAATGTCGCTGCTCAGTGAGGTTTTGCTTTCTTGTACAAGGATCTCAGGTTATACATTTTTTTTTTCCCTGCAAGTTTCAGTATTGTTGACCAACCCAGTCCTTCCTGAGCCATTACTAATAGTTGGATGTTATCTGGCTGTTAACAGGTTCCTGGGACCAAGGGACATGCCTGATACTGACCTCAGTAATGACGTCGCTAGAATACACCGGGTACATATTTTGTTAGTCATCTTTGTGTTACCACACCAACATTGCTGAGATAAGCAACTTAAAAAGAAGAAAGGTTACCCAGGTGGCTGGTGGCAGCCCCTGCTTGTAATTCTAGGAGGCTAAAATAGGAGGATCATGGTTTGAAGCCAGCCCAGGTAGGAAAGTCTTATCTCCAATAAATCACCAGAAAACCAGAAGTGGCGCTGTGGTTCAAAGTAGTACAGCACTAACCTTGAGCAAGGAAGCTCAGGGACAGCACCTAGGTCCTGAGTTCAAGTCCCAAGACTGACCAACAAAAAGGAAAAATAAATAAAAGAAGAAAGGTTTATTTTGGTTCATGTTTTCAGATGTTTCAGCCCATTGTCAGTGGGCCTTATGGCTTGTGGGTCTATGTTTAAAGCATTTCATAGAAGTAGAGAGCCTGTCATGGTTGGGATACGAAAAAAAAGAGATCAACTACCCAGAATCCCTTTTGAAGACACATCCTCATAACCTAAAATCTCCCATGAGGCCACACTTCTCAATAGTACCAAGCTGAGTACCAAGTTTCTGTTTAATATATGGGCCTCCAATCCAAACAATGGCACTTAAGATACTAGTATATTTTGGTAAATATACTCTGTATTAAACAATAGTCTTTAACCACTTACATAGTAGCAGACGTTAAAGAAAGTCAACTTTATTCACAGCACTTTGAAATTCACAGAAATTTGGAGCAGATGGTACAGTGTTCCCCTTCCCCACCCCCATTATTGACATCTTACACTGGTAAGGCACACTTGCGGAGATTAACGAGCCAATGCGGAGAGCTTACTAGCAACGGAAACTCATGCTTTATTCATATTTTCCTAGCTTGAATCTAACAATCTTTTTCTGTCCTGAATCCCATCTAGCACGCCATGTTCGTCGCATCTCCTTCGGCCTTGTGTGGTTGTGACAGTTTCTCAGATTTTCCTGGGTTTTTGATGATTGAAAAGTGTTGAGGATTGCTGACATAGCAATGTTTCCCATGATCCTCTGCTGGGTCTGAATTTGTTCTCATGAGTAGACTGAGTTATGGGGTTTCCGGAAGGGAATTATTATTACTTTTTATGAGTGTGTGCTGGTCTTCGGGCTTGAACTCAGTGCCTAGGCGCTGTCCGTAAGGCTTTTTGCTCAAGGCTAATGCTCTACTACTTGAACCACAGATCCACTTTTAGCTTTTTTTTTTTTTTTGGCCAGTCCTGGGCCTTGGACTCAGGGCCTGAGCACTGTCCCTGGCTTCTTTTTGCTCAAGGCTAGCACTCCGCCACTTGAGCCACAGCGCCGCTTCTGGCCGTTTTCTGTATATGTGGTGCTGGGGAATCGAACCTAGGGCCTCGTGTATCCGAGGCAGGCACTCTTTGCTACTAGGCTACATCCCCAGCCCCTTTAGCTTTTTTTTGGTAGTGAATTGGAGATAAGATTCTCATAGACTTTCCTGTCTGGGTTGGCTTCAAGTCATGATTCTTCTATCTCAGCCTCCTGAGTTGCTAGGATTACAGGTGTGAGCCCCTGGTGCCTGGCTTCTGAAGTGCTTCCTGTCAACTTTCTCTGCTTTGCAGTTACTCTGCCGCCCCACTTCTGTCTTGTCACATGGGAAGGAGAAAGTCACCACGCTTGTACTTAAGGAGGACAGAACTATGAAGCTAAATCTTACATTATTGCAGAGGTGTTTTCTGAAGCAGAAGACTAGCTCACATGATTTTCTGTTCTAGGGGACCCACCCTCTCACCCATAAGGGTACTCATACTTACCGTAAGGTTCGTCAGAGAGGAAACCCGCCACATAGTTCAGGCTGAACAGAGTTTATGGGGGGGCGGGGAAAGCAAACTTCCAGCCCACACAAGATGGAGGCACGGGGAGACAGAGGGCAAGGAAGAAGGGAAAAAGAGAGAAAAGAGCAAGAGAGAGTAAGAGAAAAGGAAAGAAAGCGGGGGCTGTGTTGAGCCAGATTATATAGGAAAAGGTGGGAGGTATGGCCAGGTGGATTGGATGTGACCTCAGAGAAGGAGGAGGTCACTGCCTCCAGCTGTGCCAGTTACCTAGGTAACTCAGGTACTGGGCACAGACTTAAACAGGTGGGGAGCATCTGCATGGAGCCCTCCCAGGGTGGACCTTACACTTATAGCCAAACCTCTTTCAAAACTTACTTTATGATCATACATTAGCAGTACAGAGCAGTTTCATTGTGACAGCTCCATAGATGTAAGTGGTTTGCTGTGTCGGTCGTGGGGCTTGAACTCTGGGCCTGGGCACTGTCCCTGAGCTCTTTAGCTCAAGGCTAGTGTTTTACCATTTGAGTTACAGCACTACTTCCAGTTTTCTGGTGGTTAATTGGAGATAAGAGTCACAGACTTTCCTGCCCAGGCTGGCTTTGGACCGCTATCCTCAGATCTGAGCCTCCTGAGTATCTGGGCTTACAGGTAGGTATAAACCACCTGTGCCAGGCCCTTCCATCTTTTTTTTTTTTTTTTTGCCAGTTCTGGGGCTTGAACTCAGGGCCTGAGCACTGTCCCTGGCTTCTTTTTGCTCAAGGCCAGCACTCTCCCTCTTGAGCCACAGCGCCACTTCTGGCTTTTTCTGTTTATGTGGTGCTCAGGAATCAAACCCAGGGCTTCATGTATTTGAGGCAAGCCCTCTACTACTAGGCCACATTCCCAGCCCTTCCATCCTTTTAAAAACACTATTTGCTCACCTCTCTTAGGCAGTCAGGCTTGTTCCATGAAATCCTACACTCTTGGTTACAGTAACTGGAGAAAGTTGGAATAGGATCTGTTCCTTGATGTTTGGTATGTTAAGGCAAGTGTGACTCTCTAAGCGCCAAGTTCAATGCATGGCTACTGATCTTGGGGCTTGAACTCTCAGCCTAGGTTCTGCCCCTGAGCTTCTTTTACTCAAAGCTAGTGCTCTACTACTTGAGCCACAGCATCACTTCTAGCTTTTTCTGAGTAGTTTATTGGAGATAAGAGTCACACAGACTTTCCTGCCCTGACTGGCTTTGAACCGTGATCCTCGGATCTCAGCTTTCTGAGTAGCTAGGATATGAAGTGTGAGCCACTGGAGCCCTGCTTTGGCGGATATTTTAAGAAGCACTGCTCTAGACTTAAGTCACTGTGTAAGTGAGTTAATTCCCCCACAACACAAACCATAGGGGTTCTGGTTTGCTCCAACTCATTGGTGCAATAAGTAGAGCTAGTAAAACAGTAAGACCACATAGATATCTTTTATATGATACACATGTTGTTAAGTGTCTGTGTCTGTGTGTGTGTGTGTGTGTGCATGTGCGTGTTATGTGTGTTTTCACTTAGCTCTTAGGTTGAGTAGCTACGTCTCAATGTTAGTGACTATGAAATTCGAAAAAGAGATGTTATTTTTGCTCATTTTCTTTCAGCTGTTGGTACTTTCTTGCTCTAGTTCTTTCATCTGGATGTGAGGCCCTCATGAAGCACATGGAGAAAATTCTAGAAAAACTTGAAATTCCATTTGAATCTTTGGGAAGATTCTCTAGGAGGAACTACATGCATGTCTGATTATGTTTTTTTTATATTCCAAAATTTTTCTAATATGGGGAGAATATAATTATGATTTTCATAATTGCTTTTGGGCAAAACCTTTCAGGAATTATTAGAATCATAAGTTATAAAAACTTTATAAGAAATTTGCAGTTGTTTTGAACTTTTATTGAACTAAGAAAGGCCTGGTTCAAGAGACTATTGGATACATGTGCATACAATCAGTGCATTTATTAACTTATATAAAATTTATTTTCATGACTATTCTGTTTGGACATTATTGTGATTCCAATGGAATTTTTGTCATTGTTCCAGTACTAGTGCTTGAACTCAGGGCTTGGGAACTGTCCTGGAGCTTTTGTGCTTAAGGCTAACACTTTACCATTTGAGCCACAGATCCACTTTGGGCTTTGTGGTAGTTAATGGGAGGTAACAGTCTCATAGACTTTTTCCCTGGGCTGGCTTCGAACCATGATCCTCAGATCCTAGCTTCCTGAGTAGCTAGGATTACAGGTGTGAGCCGTCAGCGCTTGGCTCCAATGGATTGTCTTTTGGAAAGATTATTTTTCACACAACTTAAAAAAAATTACGTATCATCCCAAAATAGTCCTTAAGACAATGACAGGAGAAAAGTTGCTGTATGAAGTTTGGATGTCAGCTCTTGCAACAGCCGTGAATGTGCACATTGGCTTAGCCTTGGTGAAACGGAACCACACATGCACTGACGGTGTTCTTCGTTCAGCCACAGAGAGGCTTGGAGGCACTCCTGGAGCTGATAGGGAAGGCAGATTGGGGTGTTCTGCAGATCTAGAGAGTTTATTTTGGCTTCAAAGCTGGTTCCTATTATAAGAGGCAGAAAACTGGGCAATAGCAAGCAGTAGCAGAAGGGACGGCCTCAACAGATGAGCCTGGAATATTATTTTAGGAACTTTTCTCCCGAAGCCAACTCATGGTACCGCGTTGCTTTGTATGAAGTATGAAGTGCATTTTATTTAAAGGATGTGCTTTCTTTGAGAAGGATGAAAATCAACTGCATAAACATGTATCCTGTTGTAACATAAACATGTGGAGCTCTTGATTCAATTACACTATTTTCAATTACATGATTTTCATCTTGGTGTAGCTCTGTCCCTATACAAGTGGCATTCTGTCACTGGGCCTTTGGTTCTAGTTTTTTTTTTTTTTAATGGTGTTATGATTGAGACAGTTGTGTTTAGCAAATATTCCATAGGTTCTCCTAGTTCTCAGCACCTCTTGTACTTGAGTTGGGGGCATGTGATCAGATGGGGCTAACTGGGCCACGGGAGATGGGCCCAATTAGGGTAAGGGAGGTCAAACAAGCACAGGCCTTCCAAATCTTCCTGTTGGCTGGTGACCACTGTGACACGGAGGAGCCACAAGGGAGAAGCTGTCACTATCCTTGGGTGATGGTGTACAGGAGAATAATCCCGGAGAGCTACCAGCAGACATTTTGTGAATAAGGAAAGAAACTTTTGCTCTGATTCACCATTGGGATTAGGGGATTTATTGGTTACTCTAGCACAGTGTTCTGCTGACTATCATTAGTAACAAAATACTTGAGGTTGAGTGCAGGGCCTCACGGTTCTGGGGTCTTGGAAGTGTGAGGTTTGGTCTCTGGTGACGGCTGTTCTTTCTGCCACCAGGATGATGCCTATTGCTCTGTCTTCACATGACAGGAAACAGAAGAGCAAAGAGGGCCAATTCTGGTGGGAAGCTTGTTTTATAAGGGCCTTAATCTCCCATGTCACCTAATCAACCCCTCCCCAATCTGCCTCTTAGCATTAGTACATTGGATATTTAATTCCAACGAGAATTTAGGAGGGAACACTTACATTCAACCATGGCAGAATTGGCAACTACTAACAACTCACCACTTTTATTGCTGAGGTAATACCAATAAGCAGAGAGATTGACATCTGCTGTAGATATGGGTATGTGGTAGAGTTTCTTGGGGGTGCTACTGGTGTTCTAGGCACTTCATGTAATGCCCATTTGCCTTCATAGCTTATCCTGGGAGCAAAACTACCTGAGAACTGTGATGATAAACAAAACTCTGCCTAGTAGATTAGACGTCTCATGTCTGTCATCTTAGCTACTGGGGAGGCAGAAATTGGGAAGATTGCAGTTTGAGGTCAGCCAGGGCAAAGTTAGTGAGCTCTCGATTTCAATAAAACAAGACAGGTGTGGCGATTCTCAACATGGAGGCTAGTCCCAGGCAGAAGTAGAGACCGTACCTGAAAAATTACATGAAAAGATCTGCAAGTGTGTCTCAAGTGGTGGAATGTTTGCCTTGCAAGTGCAAGGTCTTGAGTTTAAACCCCAGTACTGCCAAATTAACAGACAGACAAACATACAAAAACTAAAGTCAAGGACAAAATGATCTTAGCTCTACGTCATTTTGGTCCAAGGATGAGTGACACATACTTCCTTCCCTCAATGCACTTGGGGTGTACTGGGAGAGCTGGGGTAGACTTAAAATTAAGTGAAGATGAAGATAGAGAGGACAAAAAGTGCTTCATAGTCTTGGGGTGTGTGCCTTAGTTGGGATCTAGAATGTCTCCCAAAGTCCTGTGTGTTAGGGGCTTCATCCCTAGGTTCTGCTGTTCCATAGGCTGTGATGCTATTGGGAGGTGGTGGAGTCTTTAAGAGGCGGGGCCTTAGGGGAGGCTTTAGGTTTCTGACTGTCCTCCAAGAGGATTGTGGGATCCTGGGCTCTTCCTCTTTCTCTGCCTGGCAGCCAGTCCCTGAAGTGAGCAGCTTTGTTCTACCAGGTGCTTCCTATCATTATGAATGAAAGTTCGGAGTGATCAACATTTTCAAGACTTGTCATCGTGATCACACAGGGTTCCCGCGGGTAAGATGCTGACCACAATCACAAAGAGCTGTTTCACCCAAAGCAATGGGCTTAGCCAGCCACGGACTGGAGCCCCCTTCCCCCCCCCACAAGCCGTGAGTGAGGACAACACTTTTCTCTTTCATATTTCTTCATTCAGGTTATTTGTTGTAAATGTGAACCAATTGGAGAAGACAGGCCACCTACCTTTATCTGGTTAAGATAAAGGCAGCACAAGGCACACATAAATATTCTGGGTTGAATTTGCGCTCAGATGTAGTAGTATTTGAATCTAGAGGATAAAGAGTTGGTGTTTTTTTTTTTGCCAGTCCTGGGGCTTGAACTCAGGGCCCGAGCACCGTCCCTGGCTTCTTTTTGCTCAAGGCTAGCACTCTACCACTTGAGCCACAGTGCTACTTCTGGCTTTTTCTATGTATGTGGTACTGAGGAATCGAACCCAGGGCTTCATGCATGCAAGGCAAGCACTTTACCACTAAACCACATTTCCAGCGCCAGATGAAGAGATTTTTATGATATTGATTACTTTTTCTTTCAAGGAGAATTTTCCTTTTCTGTGCAGGTGGGGTGCCATTATACTTTTATCCTAGATTGGTGGCAATTCCAGCCGCTGCTTTTTCAGCTTGATGATGACAGTCATAGACTTTGGATCCAGACTGCTGTTTCCCCACAGATGGCAGATTTAAGCTCATCATTGGAATTGGTCCTGATAGCTTGCCTCAGCTTAGCCGGAGCTCAGCAGCTGGCTCCAGAGCCAGCCTTGTCCGCTGAGGGAACGTGTGTGAAGGCGATGGTAGCAGGGGTCTTTCTGCAGATGGGGTGCCTGGTCTGGGTGATCCCTCGGTAATGAACTAGGGACCGTAATGCACAGGTGGGATCACAGCCATGAGCCGCCAGCACCCAGCTGGAGGGAGGCTTTCTTAAACTCCTTTCTTCCCCTCTCTGAGCAGGTGGAGGGTGAATTCTGAAGGGGATTCTTGGAAAGTTTTGAGTTGACTCTGAGGGATAAGTACTGATTACACAAGATTCCTGCAGACAAGACTGACCACAGCCAGAAAACCATCTAAACTGCACAGACCAACTTTAGGTTTGCAGTTTGATGTGTCTATCTGGCTGAGGTTTGAATGTGTGTATTCCTGATATCCTTGCCACCAAAGATTTTAAAAGTATATATTTTTTATTATCTTTACATCATTGTAGAAAGGAGTTATCATTCCACAAACCAGTTTATAAGTACAGTGCATCTCTCCTCCTTTCCTCCCAACTCATCCTCTCCCTTGATTTTCTTAGCTTCACAGGATATGCATTGAATATTATGACTGCACTCTTCCCCCTTACCTCTCTTCATTCATCTACTCCCCCCCTACTTGATCCCCACACCTTCAAAGTGTGTTTCCTAACATTTATTTTGTTGGAATGTGAGTTTGTTTTTCTGAGGAGTTACACGATTTGAATTCTTCTCTGCATATGCCATACTTAGGTGAATACATTTATATAAACTTGCACACAACCTCATATGTGTTTACTTGTACATTTATAAATTAGGTCTAGCCTCCACATATGAGAGAGAATATGTGTCCTTTGTTTCTCTAGGCATGACAATATAATTTTTTTCCAGATCCATCCATTTTTTGTTAATAATGTTATATCATTTTTTCCTAATGGATGAGTAAAATTCCACTGTGTATATATACCACATTTTCTTGATTCCATCATCCATTGAGGGGCATCTGGGCTGATTCTGTATCTGGGCTATGGTGAATAGTGCAGCAATGAGCATGGTTGTGCTGGTGGTTTGACTATAATCTTGAGCTGTAATCTTTTGGCTAAATGCCCAAGAGTGGAACTGCTGGATCATAGGGTAGTTCTTCAGCTTTTTTGAAGAATCTCCACACTGCTTTCCAGAGAGGATGAACAAGTTTACAACAGTGTATTGGGTTTCTTTTCCCCACACATCTGTGCCAGCATCTATTACTTTTGTTCTTGTTGATGGCCATTCCAACTGGGCTGAGATGTGTTTTCAGTGTTGTTTTGATTTGCATTTCTTTTTATGGCCAGAAATGTTGAGCATTTCTTCATGTGCCTATTGTCCATTTTTACTTTTCCTTCTGAGAAGAAGTAAAATATGTTAATTGGGTTGAATGTTCTTTGAGGGTTTGGTTTCATATAGTGAAATCCTAACCTGAAAGTTGATTTTGAAGGCAAGGCCTCTGAGAGGTGATCATGTTACGGGAGTGGATCCCCCAGGAATGGGATTAGTGGCCTTCTAAAGCAGATCTCAAGTTCCAAAGATACACATTACACTTCAAATTGCACCGTGGGTCTTAGGTGAGACTTAACCACAAGTGAGCTGAACCCAGGCCACAGAGCCCATTTTCACTCTCACTTTTGGAACTTGGAAAAGTCCATACTGAGTGTGGATCAGAGACCTCTTCCTACCTGTGAGGCAGACCACTCCTCAGAGATGCTTGCTGGCCTGTAAAGGCTGACCAGTGCAGCCTATTAGACCTGCCAGGAGGGAAGTCAGCCCATCACCCTCATCATAAACATTCCTGTCCCGTGGGGGTGGGGAGCAAGCAGGGAGACAGTATTCAAGTACACTTTCCAGTTACGAAGTGCAATGCAAGTATGCGTTGTGATTTAGATGACGGTCCCCAGCAACCATCTGTCACCACATTCTGCTTCCTTGGAAAGATGTCCCTGGCTTCGTTGTGTGTTGTAACATTTTGCTTTTCTTGGTTGAGTGGAGTAGTGGGTGGGTATGAAACTCTGGAATCAGGCTGCCTTTGCTGGAATGTGGTAACTGTGTGTGCCCAGGCAAATTACTATGAATGTCCTCTGGGGTCCCTCAGTATCTGGGGGGGGCGGGTGGGCATTGGCTCTGAGATCTCTGTAGACACCAAAATCTGCAGATACTCAAGGCCCTGAATTACAATGGTGTGGGATTTGCACAGAGCCAATGCACATCCTCCTGCACACTTTAAATCATCACCAGATTCCATACAATGCTCAGTGCAATGGAAATCATTATTACCCTGTGTTGTACAAGGGATAAAAAATTTCCTTTCCTTTTTTTTTTTTTTGTGGTACTGGCGATTGATTTCAGGGCCTCGTAGTTGCTAGGAAAGCACTCTACCACATGAGCCATATGCCTGACCTTTCATGTTAGTTTATTCTTCAGATAGGACCCTGTACCAACTACAGACTGTGGTATTCCTAACTGGTTCTTGCTCGCTGGGATTACAGACGTGTACTACCATGATTCATTTGTTTGAGATAGGGTCTTGCTAACGGTTTTGGTTTTTGGTCTGGGATGGCCTTAAACTGCATTTCTTCCAGTTTTGCCTCCCTCCTTGCTGAGGATTGTGTTAGTTTTATTTTCAGCCAATCCTTAGTTGAATCTGAAGATGCAGAAATGGAGACAAAAGGATTACTGTACTTTGAGTTTTTGAGTATTTTATCTGTAAAGTGGAACTAAGGCCTGAATATTTGTGGCTGCTTGAAATCCTAATTTTCCTTTATTGTTCTAGTAATATAAGATCATCAGCTATTTGGGGGGAAGAGAGAGAGAGAGAGAGAGAGAAAGTGTTGGTACTGGGGCTTGAACTCAAGGCCTTGCACTCTCACTTTGCTTTTTTTGTTTAAGGCTGGCACTTACTACTTGACTCATACCTCCACTTCCAACATTTTGCTGATTAATTGCAAATAAGATTTTCCTGCCCAGACTTACTTTGAATTGCAATCCTTGGGTCTCAGCCTCCTGAGTAGCTAGGATTAGAAGTGTGAGCCACTGGCACCTAGCATGCATTAACTTTTATGGTATCATGGCCTTACATGGAGATTTCCAGAATCATGAACACATTTCATTCTTTATTGGTTCAGGACTGGCCTTTTACCTCACTCAAGAGTCAGTCTTCAGGATACTCTTTGCATATGTGGGAATTCTTTGATCTGGCATTGCTTAGTTTTCCAACTACTTCTTTCTTATATGCCACCTGCATAGGCATTGAAATACTTGCCATTCCCCAGACGTTCCATATGCTCCCTGCCTTGCTTTGCCCATGATGTTCCTTGGTGTCCCTTTGCTGGGGCTCACTGCCACATGTCCTTCAAGCCCTGAGTTCCAGTGTGTCAGCTCTGCTACCTGGCCCCTCCAAGTCCTGCTGGAGGGCTGGGCTCTTTCTCCTTGTCTGTGCTCTTAGGGTCCATCCAGTGGCATCTTCCATTGTTGGTTCTTTTCTAAGGATGAGCTCCCCCCACTAACTATGAGCTCTCTCTCTCTCTCTCTCTCTCTCTCTCTCTCTCTCTCTCTCTCTCTCTCTCTCTCTCTCTCTCTCTCTCTCTTGCCAGTCCTGGGGCTTGAGACTCAGGGTCTGAGCACTGTTCCTGAGCTTCTTTTTGCTCAAGACTAGCACTCTACCACTTGAACCACAGCACTACTTCTGGCTTTTTCTGTGTATGTGGTGCTGAGGAATCGAACCCAGGCTTCATGCATGGTAGGCAAGCACTCTACTGCTAAGCCACATTCCTAGCTAACTATGAGCTCTTTAAGAACAGAAATGTAAACTCTTCCTCAGTACTTCTAGAACGTACAAGAACCTATGATGCAAAACAAGCAATCCATAAGTATTTGTGGAATAAGTAAAGAATAAATGAATTCTTTCTGATATGGAAGGGAAAACGTTTTTGCAGGTATTATTTGATAGTGTTGTTTGTCCTGATATTAAACTTTGTTAAATAGAAATTAAACTGTGGCCTTGAATAAATAGCTTGTGAGATTCAGTAGCTTTAAAAGGCTGGGAATTGGGCTCAGGAACAGTGTCCAGGCCCTGAGTTCAAGCTGGCAACAAAACAAAACAAAACAAAAAACCATATTTCATAGCTGGATGCTGGTGGTTCATGCTTGTAATTCTAGCCACTCAGGGGGCTGAGATCTGAGGATTTAGTTTCAAAGCAACCTTGGCAGAAAAAAAATCTGAGACTCTTGTTTACAATTAAGCAGCAAAAATCTGAAAGTGAAGGTGTGACTGAAGTGGTAGAGCACCCGCCTTGAGAGAAAAAGGTCATTCTCTCTAGAAATAAGGTTTTATATTCTCTGCCCATTAAAAAGTTAAAAGGCAGGAAAGTGTTTAAGGTAAACAAAGTAAGTTTATTTGAAAGTTAACTGTGAAAGGAAAATAGAGACCCTCCCTTCTGAGAGCAGCCCCCAGAGAGGAGTCCAATGGAGTCCTCTTGGGGGGGGGGTATTATGGTAAGGTCTCCTCCCACATCTCCTCCCTTGGTCTTTGCTGGTTGCTTGATGGCTCATGAACCAGCCAACGTGGCTCTTTTTAGTGGTTGAGTGCACACCAGGGCATTGTGGGAAGAAGAAGCATTTGGGCATGAGCCCAAGACACTATGGGAACAAGAGGCTCTGTGACTGGCCACATGCTATCTGCTATGTGTTATGCCCACCACTGTTTATCCCTCTCTACTTATACGTATCCCACCAGAGCTCAACTGGCGTCTGAGCCAGCTTTGTCTGCCGAGTTAACCTGTGGTAGCAAGAGTCTTTCTAAAGATAAGATACCCTATCTGGATGCTCCCCTGGTATAGCTTAAGTTATAGTTTCTAATGTAGAAACTAGAGGACATATATGTCTTCCATATTCATGGACTATGCATTGTTAGACTCAACCAACCATGGCCAGACACTATTTGGAAGATAAATGATCGGATACATGTATATGATCATGTATATGAAGCTAACCTGTACATGAACTTAGGCCTATAATGGCTGTACCTGAACTGAACATGAATGGATGTATTTTGTCATTTGCCCCTGATCAACACAGTATAGCAACAACATGGCATTTCCATTGTATTAGGTATTCTAAATGATCTAAAGATGATTTAAGGTATACTGGTAGATATTCATAGGTTATATGTAAATGCCATGCAAATACCATTCAACATGAGGAGCTGATCATCATGGATTTTGGTATCCATGGAGGCATTCTAGAAGCAATTCCACACAGCTATTGAAGGTTCACTGCATTATAGTTGTTGTCCTTATTGGCAGTCATAACTGTGATTAAGGCACATGGAAGGCTGTTTTTCTATTGGTCTACTCCTTCCTTAGCTAAAGACTAGAAAAATCGCAGCTTCTCTCATCATGAATTCCATGAGGAGTAACTAGAAACCCCACTTGGGTTTCATTTATACATTTCCTCCTCCTCCTCCTCCTCCCCCTCCTCCTCCTCCTCCCCCTCCTCCCCCTCCTCCCCCTCCTCCTCCCCCTCCTCCCCCTCCTCCCCCTCCTCCTCCCCCTCCTCCCCCTCCTCCCCCCTCCCCCCCCCCTCCTCCTCCTCCTCCTCCTCCTCCCCCTCCTCCCCCTCCTCCCCCTCCTCCCCCTCCTCCCCCTCCTCCTCCCCCTCCTCCCCCTCCTCCCCCCCTCCCCCCTCCCCCCCTCCCCCCCCCCCCCCTCCTCCTCCTCCTCCTCCTCCTCCTCCTCCTCCTCCTCCTCCTCCTCCTCCTCCTCCTTTTATTGCCAGTCCTGGGGCTTGAACTCAGGGCCTGGGCATTGTCTCTGAGCATCTTTTGCACTGTACCACATGAGCCACAGCACCACTTCCAAATTTTAAGTGGTTAATTGGAGATAAAACTCTTATGGGGACTTTTCTCTCCAGGCTGGCTTTGAATTGCAATCCTCAGATCTCAGCCTCCTGAGCAGGTAGGATTACAGGTGTGAGCCATTGGCACCTGGCCATCTAATAATTAATTTTTATTTATGTTGTAATTGGGCACAAACTCAGAGTGCTGTGCTTCTGCGTGGCTGTTTCCCTTAAGGCTGGTACTTGGCCAGATAAACCACACATCCACTTCTACCTTTTCTTGCTGGTTAAATGGAGATTCGAGTCTTTTGGATTTGTGTGCTTAGGTTGGCTTTGAACCTCAGTTCTCAGATCTCAGCTTTTTGAGTCGCTAGGGTTACAGCCATGAGCCACCAGCACCTAGCAACATTTTGTCATTTTTGACTGAAGACTAATAGCAGTTCTGTATGCCTTAGTCCAGGTTAGTGAGTGCAACCCCTAAAGAGAGGTAAACCTTAGATGTCCTAGTCCCCACCACGCCTCCCACTCAGGAGGTCCAGCAGGAAAATGGACCAAGCGACCCCTGTACAGTAAGAATTTCCATTTTGAGCAGGAAGGGGCTGTGGAGCATTCATCTATTCGCTAACCGAACATCCATGACCTCTGCCCTTTCGTGCCACCCTTGGCTCTCTGGTTCAGTGTGGGTGCTCCCTGGCCTGGGAGCTCTGGAGTTGGAGGGGGGAGCACCCCGCTCTTCCCTGAGACAGCTAGCTTCCATGCAGGAAGGGGTAGATACAGCCCTGCTTTCTCCTGGAGGAAGCAGCAGCCCGCATGGTCAAGTGCACCGCAGTGTGTGTGTGTGTGTGTGTGTGTGTGTGTGTGTGTGTGTGTCTCTGCACGCAAGTGTGCAGACAGGTTGTGTGTCTGGGGGCTGGGCAGAGCAGCTGGGCATCCTGAGGGGACTCACAGCACAAACCCCTTGGTCCCCAGTGACCCGTTCGTGTGCTTGGACTTTGAGGGCGTTTTGAGGACGCTTCCCAAGCTAGCTCCGGCCAGCCAGTGAAGGTAGTGAAGGTAGGTCAGGCTCGCCTGTACTCACAGAGGAGCTGAAACAGTTCTTGGCCTGCGCAGCAGTGACGCACACAGCCTCCCAGAGCAGACACAGCTGGGCTTTTTTTTTTTTTTTTTGTGCTTTCTCCATTTGTTCTTAGACTTGGGAATTGGGTTTTCTAAAAGAAATAGTGTGTCAGCCAGTTGTGCTCAGAGAGAGCTACGAAGGTGTTGTTTAGGTGTGACATTGGTGCTGGCAGCTCCGCGTGTGTCAGTAGGCATTGTTGGGAAAAAGGATAGGCTGGATTTGATCCTCAACAGGCAACGACTGTTTATTGAGCAACAGCGAGGGACACAGACCTTCCCACGGGATTGGAGGTTGTGCCGGGAACTGGATGTTGGGGTGGGCTTATACAGGGCTTAACAAGGAAGTAGAAATAGAAACTGGGTTATGGTCTCATGGGAGCCCAAGGCGATGTCCTTGGCCAGGTGCACAGTGGAATGCTCCACCTGGGGTGAGAGGCTTGGTCCCCTGAGGGACAAAGGTGGGGTCCTTGGCCAGGCCCAGATAGGAATAACCTGCCTGAGGACAGGCTTGTGCTCTAGCTTGTTGTTTTGGGAACAAGGCCGGAATCAACCCTTCAGGCCTAACGTGCAGTGAGGTAAAAATCGTCTCCCATTCTGTGGGCTCTGTTTAGCCTGGGAGCAGAAACCAGGAGTGCGCGGTGGGGCCAAGGGGAGAGGGGAGAAGGCAGGCAAAAACATACTGTATACACCACAGAACTAAGAAAAATAAGGGCGGGCCTGGGTTGCAGGGCGTTGAAGATGTCGACAGATCAAAATGCACTGTGTACACAAAGTGCTTTGTTAAATGGCAAGAATTCAATGCATAACCTAAAATTAAGTAAAATGAGGGAAGGAGTAAAAGTAAAATTAAGTAAAAGGAGGGGTCGGAAGGGGTGAGAATGTTGAAAGGAGTGACTTGGATCAAAACGCACTGTATTCATCAACTGCGTTGGTGAATGGCAGCTCCTTTATACCGCTACTTAAAAAATAATAAAAATATGTTTTTAAAAAAAGTCAATTTGGACCTGCTGGGGAAAGTTCCCTTGGACCGTTTTGTCCTCTGCTATGTTTTACCTCGTCTGGCTCTTCACACAAGCTGTTTATGGGGTCCTTGTGAGCAGAGGGCCCATTGTCCCCTCCCCTCCCCCATCCCTACCACCTGCTACCACCCCTGCCCGTGCCTCCCCCTTCCCCCCCCCCCACCCCGCCCTGTCCTGCAGGGGGCTGAGCCCCACAACTTCCGGTTTGCAGTAGAAGCTAGACTCAGGAGGTCCTGGAGGATGGGAGGGATGAAAGACTGGGGGGGCATCTTGGTCTATTTTCTGTCACTGTCACAAAAATACCCAAAACGGGATAATTTATAGAGAAAAAATAATTTCCTATAAGCTGCGAGGCTGAGAACGCCACGTCGGATAGGCACACATTTGGTCTAGGCCTTTGTGCTTCTTCATCCTGGAGTAGAAGCTGAAAGGCCCAGGGGCTTCCCCTAAGTGCCGCGGCCCCTCCTCTTCCCAGCTTCCACCTGTTTGCTGTTGACCCCAAACCACCGTCTCCAGTGTCCTCACACTCATTATTACCTGGGCTTGTTTCACTTCTTACCTCCAGCCTCCCGTCGTGAGAACTCCATTCCCCAGCTCCATTTCCCTGCCCTGTCTGAGTGCTATCCTCTTTCCGTTGCTCCTGGGTCTTCCTGGTTGTCCCAGTATTTCTTGGGCCCTTTCTTCTCATCTCTTTTCATTCCCCCAGCTTTAAAGTACACAAGAGAACAAACCTTCACAGTGCATTTCTCTGAGTGCCCAGCAGGTGCTTTATCCCGTTGGTCATTTGAATATTGACTATTTATTGTCTCCCCTGGGGTGGAGATAAATGATCTCTTTGACCTTCTACAGTAGAGATGCACTAGCACCTCCATTCTATACAGGAGAGTTCTGTGTGCCTAGAGAAACTGATAGTGTGCCTGTGGTGGAGGGGGGTAGAAGTCCACTTTCCTGTCCCCCAAGTCGGAGCTCCTCCTTCTGTAGGGACAGTGGTTTATTTTGCATCACTGAACTTAAGTTGAACCCAGAAGAAGCTTCATGTATTCTAAAAACAGCTAGTGTGACTTCAGGGGTTTAAATTGTAGTAGAACACTTTTTTTTTTTTTTTTTTTTTTTTGCTAACTCATTCATCAGACACATTTGCCTGCCTTTGACTTTGAGCCTCTGCTTGCTCTGTAATTCATTGTGATTCTAAAAATTACCGCTGGCTCCCTACAGGGCTCAATTTTAGTCTCATGGTGTCTTGACAATACAAGATTAAAACTAGAGCAGGGGGAATGTTTTTCTAGAAAAAAAAAAGAATTTCTGCCGCTCTGGTTTTAATCTTGTGGGGTTTTTTTTATATCAGAAATTAGAAATAGGGAACTCTTGCTTATCTTTTCTTCCTTACAAAATAAATGTGGATAAACCTTTGCTGGGGTGGAGGGCTAGGGCTACCCTCAGCTGAGGCCATGAAACTAGTTCATCCTTATTCAATGGGTGTGACTTGTGGGAGGAACGCAGAAGAGATACTTGATCGTCACCTGGCTGAAGCCTGAGCTGTAGGATTCAGCAGATCTGGATGCAAGACCTAACTGCCTGACCTTGGGTGCCAGCCTTCTCAGGGCCTCATGTGGGCATGATTGAAATTCACATGTGATTTGTGAAATTAGATATTCAAGTCCCTAATCTACCCCCCTCCCCATCACTTCCGGTAGAGACCACAAATATCACCTTGGAGACCATGCTAGTGAGAATGGGTGTAGTCAGGAATCTCTTGGTTAGCCTCCCACCCAATCTGCTTCCCTCCAGAAAGCAGAGACTTCACCCACAAAAACTTGTCATTCGGATCATTCTCCAGGGAGGTGCAGTAGAAATCTAAGGTGGGAAAGGGCAAGTAAGACCCTGGGATAAATTATCAACATGGCCTGGGAGGGTGGTGGGAGCCTTAAGCCTTAGCAGGTGTGTGCATGAAGAGCTCGGAGTCCAGATGACCTCCCCTTCATCCTTGAGGGGACTGCTCTGCTTCCATGTGTTCCCACTCAACCACACCCAAAGCACACCTGGGGGAAGAAGCTCAGAGGCCGAGGCTGAAAAAGGCCCTGTATAGATTGGGGGGGAACATCTCTCACTGAGTTTCTGTGTTAGGAGGCTGAAATGAGAGGGATTAACTGGAGTCCCCTTTCTTGAAGGTGATGGCTAGAAGATCAGGGGGTGGGAATACTTTGTTGCTGGGCAGAGGTGGGATGTCTTGCAGGTCCTAATTAGTTGGGCTGACAGCATAATCATTGGGGAAATAATAGGGAATGCAAGTTGCTGCCAGTTACATGTAGAAAGCACCAAGCACAGTGTCTGACGTATAGGTAACCAGGAAGTGGTTGCCAGGCACTGGTGGCTCATGCTTGTAATCCTAGCTCCTCAGGAGGCTGAGATCTGAGGATCACAAAGCCAGCCCAGGTCACACACACACACACACACACACACACACACACACACACACACACACACGATAGATAACTCAGCACATTTCTGTGTTACTAAGCATGTGTTGAGGAAAAGGATCATAAAGGAATTCATCACACCACCATCCTTCATCAGCTTTGTGAAGCTGTCTGCTGGCTGCTGGCCTGGGCAGACGGGGAATGATGTATAGAAACAAGCCCGTGGTCATTCTCGTGTTTTTGTCTCTGGTGGTTGCGCCCTGTTTTACTGCCCAGAAGACTGGCTGCAATGGTTAAAGGTCACTCAGCTCTTCTAGCTGCAATACTGAAGTCTTGAATCTTAGAAGGCGCCTAGAAACCATCTACCTATGGTTATCATGTATTTTACAGCAGCAAACTTCCTCTACTTTCTTGTATTTTTCCCCAATAAAATTTTAGGTGATATCCTGACATAAAACAAATAGAGTGGTATGTGGCTAATAAAAATAGTTTTAAGTGGAAATGTGTTCTACTGATTTATGTTAGTCTCAGTCAGGGAGAACAGTAAAGCTATTTTGAAAAAAAAATCCAATAACTCATAATTGGGAGCAATGGAAGCTGGTTTCAGTTTTCCTGTCAGATCTGTCCTCTACAAAATTCAAGGCGATGTGCAAATGGAATCTCAGAAGTGCCTGGATGGCACCTGGCATAACCTGGATCTTGCTCATCATGGTAGCTGTTATCTCAGCAGGAAATCGTTCATGCTCTCAAGTAAGTTACTTTGGGGAAGGCCTAAACTTCTTAAAGCATAAAGCATAGACAGTGAAGTAAGGAGGTCACATCTGCCCAGCGCCATCATTGGCCACATGATGAGTTGCACTGTCTGGCATCTTGTCTTCATGGGTGTGCCTGAATTAATTCCTAGGGGAAGGGAAGTCCCACTCCCAGGTGATAGGAGTGCCTGAATCCCCAGGGACAGGGTGGGTACCTGGCCTATACGTTACTGAAGCTGCCAGTCCAGTGCTTGGGACTGGGAGTTTCCTGTGATCCTGCCAGGGCCCTGCCATGACCCTATTTAGGTGCAGGCCAGCTCAGGTGCCATTACGCCATGCCACGTGTCTCCGTGTTTGCATCCGGTGTCCTGTCTTCAGTCACCATGGCATCCCACTTTGCTCTCCATTGGAGCTGAATTGTTTTGTTGGTATTGTTTTTGTTCTTTCTTTCCTCTCTGGCCTGTTTCATGACATTGTTAAGGGGGTCTACGGGCGGCCGGCCTTGGTAACAACTGGCTGCTTGCAGACTGCTAGCATTCAGACTCCAAGATTCGATCCATCAAAACGTGGCTTCTCTGATAATTTACCTTACAACACTAGGACAGTGGAATACTCCAGGGAGAGTTACCGCCCCCCCCCCCACTATAGTTGAGGAGCTAGGGGAGGGAGCAAGTAGTTACCAGAAGGCGGAAATAGATGACTGCACAAATGGCTGCCTTGACAGAGCTGGTACCTTCGGGAGAGATTATGGGGGAAGAGCAGAGGGTTAAATACCCTGGCCTCACTCTGCTCCCTCCTGCTTTCCACCTTTCCTGGAACTTCCTTTTGGAAGACCCCCAACCACAACCCAGAGGTTAAAGAGCCCTTTGATGCCATTGCTGCCAATCAGCACAGGATAGAAAGTAGGCGGAGGCCAGGGACACCACCCAGTATAAACTGCCTCTGACTTGAAGGACAATCAGCTGGATGACTGGTCTTGGGTTACAAGGTCACAGGTTCACAGAAAGCCAAGTTCCCCAATCCCAATTAAGCCCTCTGTCCCCCTGTTCCTTTCTATCACTAAAGTCTGGGCACTGCTCTGGATATAGAAATGCTAACGTCACTCTTGTTTTGGATCTGGAGTTACAGGGGAACAGGCTCAGCCTCCTCCAGCCCTAGAGCCAACCCCAGTGCTGGGTTTGCAGGGAGCACAGGTGACTTCGCAAATCGAAAGACAAAGCACAGCTATTTAAGGAACCAAAGGAGCCTGGAGCTCTTTGACCTTGTGTTGCACACTCTCAGGTCAAACACTTTCTCAGCAGAAGAGCATCAGCCAATGTAAGGGCGTATCCAGTTTATGGGTCCTAAATCTGGCCCAGGAAATTTCCAGGAGGATTCTGGTCTGAAAACTGAGCAGCTGGAGAGACCTCTTGGATCCCTGGTGACATGTGTGCTATATTCAGCCTGCTTCCCAAAGATTCTACCCTTGGCCTACTTCTCAGGGGATGCTTAGCATTGCCTCATGCTCTGCCATGCTATGGAAGGAATGAATGGCTGGCAGAGCTCAAAGTCATCTCTGGATGGAATTAGGTTAAGCGGGTAGCATTGGTTTCTTTGAGTTAGTTGGGAACTGTAGGCAAACAGGCTTTGCACTGTAGTGAAGACTATTTGCTTACTGACTGACAGGAACGGGGGTGTGGGGAAGTCCAGGGCATGTTGGGTATTCCCTTCTGCAGGTGGGCTGTACCTAGGTTGCCCAGCCCACTTCTTCCAACTTTCCTCGGAGGTTTCTCACCTAGTCAGCCATGGTACCCAGGGTTGCCATTTTCATTATACTATAGTACCACCTACCTGCGTGAATTCCCGAATGTCTGGTCTGTTAGAAAAGTGCCTTCCTCATTCAGGGTTGACTGGGCTAGGTGGACATAAACTCTCTATTTTTCTTGGGCAACCTTGGTAATCTAGGGGATGAAGGGTTTGTTCTGATCTTCTCTTTCTCTCTTTGCTAGAATAGTAGCTCATTTCCCCCTTTGAATAACTGTTCAGGTTAAATAAAACCCAGTGTGTGGCTTGAGTCAAGGACTTCTTCCTGCCCCTCTTGGGACCACATTTGCCCCCATTTGTGTAGTTCTGTAGTCAGCAAAGTCAGCACTTTTCACCTACGGCAGAGCATAGTTCTAAGAGGACTGTGCTGGCCAGGGACCTCATTGTAACCTCGAACACAGTGTGACTTCCCAAGCTGTTCAGGGCCACAGTGCAGCGCTGCAGCAAACCATTTAAGTTTAAATGGGCATGACCACCTACCTGTTCTTTGCAGGGAGCCACTGGCATTATTTAAGTAGGTCTCTCAGAGTCACTTATTCTCAGAGGCAAGTCATTCCAGTGCTTCATTCCAGTGCCTCAGTTCTAGTTAGGATCTAGCCTGTAA
Organism: Perognathus longimembris pacificus; assembly: GCF_023159225.1. NCBI lineage: Eukaryota > Metazoa > Chordata > Mammalia > Rodentia > Heteromyidae > Perognathus > Perognathus longimembris. The sequence goes on from NC_063163.1 coordinate 8,966,787, forward strand.
TAAATTCACACAGTGCAACATGAACCGTAGCAAGAGTATCAGGTAGATAAGCATACACTTTCCTATGATCCAGCCATATTATTCCTAGGCGTCTACCCTGAACATCATGAGCCAGGATATGTTAAGGACACCTACACATCCATATTCATGCCACACTAGTCACAATAGCCAAGGTATGGAAACAGCCCTGATCCCCACAATACATGAGTGGATCCCCCCCCCCCCAAAAGTGGCACCTATACACCGTGAATTTTAACACCACTGCCGGGCTAGATTTACCTCCCCTGGTGCGGGGATGCTAAGCTTACTCCCTTATCAGTGCTCCCCTTTTCACCCTGTCCCCTGGGTGCCTGACCCACAGGCGGCCAAGGTGGAGCGAAGGGACACGGGCAAGCCTAAAGTGCACGTGGCCGAACGAGATCCCCTTTTCCTCCCGCTTTACCCACCAAGGAAGCCAGGTGCAGACGGATCTCGGAGACGCTCTTCGGAGAGCAATCCGGTTTATTCGGGAGGGGCTCACAGTAATATAGTGATGATGATGAGGATTGAGCATGAGCTGGCGATAGGCTGGCGAGCTTGTCTGTCCAAGAGCAGCTCCCAAGGACCTCCCTCATGGGCTAACGTCACTTCCCATAGTACCACCCTCTGGGCAAAGCCCGTGAAAAGGGAGCACATGTGTCGGGGCCTCTGAGGACCCCTTCCCTCCCTATCTCCTGGGGAAATGCCTGAACCTCAAATTATGAAAGAAACTCCGCCCTCCCCCTCATACCGGCAGAAGGAGTAAGGCGTGTCCTTACCGGACTGCTCAAAGCTGAAGTGGGATGCCGAAATCCCTTCCTTGCCCCCCCATAATGTGTCAGGAGCCGCAGGACAAAGATATCGGGGAGACGGTTGGATGTTTGGATGGGTCTCCAAGGATTTAATTGGGAGGGGGGTTTATATAGTGGTAATGGCGGGAAAGGGAAGGACTTGGGCCATTGGCTAAGCCGGGCTGCCCATCTTCCAGTTGAGGCTGGAAGGTGGGAGTGGCTAGCCCCAACACTGTCCCAGGGCCGGGGGGAAGGGCGACATCTCGGGAGTGCTCTCATCGCCCTTCCCCCCTTAAGGCCAAGATGAATCTCCAACACACCACCATTGGAAAGAATAAAATAATGTCATTGGCAGGGAAATGGATGGAATTAGAACAAATCATGTTGAGTGAGATAAGCTAAGATCAGAGACAAACGGCATGCATTCTCTCTGAGGTGCAGAAGTTAGACCTAAAACACACCGAGATATGGCACATTACACAGAATTCTAGATACTCACATACAGTGAGACCAAAAGAGGATCTTAGGAGAGAATCACAAAGGTGCACTTCTTCATATTTATATAAAATAATATACATGCTGAAACAAACTCCTAAGATATGGAAACAGAAGAGTCTTCTTTCTCTTTTTTTTCTAGTTTTTTTTGGTGGTTCTGTCTTCTTTACCTTATATATGGTATATGCACATGTATAGCTTCAGGAGGGCATGAGGGAGGCATAGAACTTGAGGAACAAGGGTAAAAAGTGCAACGGTGGAGCTCACTGAACACTGATGAAAGTGACTTATACAACTCGTGGGTGGAGACAGGAGGGGGAGGGCCAGGGAGAGAGGGAGGAAAGGGAAGGCACATATGAAAGGAAGTGTACTCATTACCTGACTCATGTAAATGCAGCCACTCTGTACATCACCCCTATATAGTAACAATAAGTAAAAATTAAAAAAAGAATATCGGTTAGGAAAAAGAAAGAGTATCATTAGGAGACTGAGATTTTGATGCAGATTGTGATCGTTGAAGGGGGATATTCTTGTTTATATACATCAGGGGAAGGAAAAATGTGACTGAGTCTGGGTTCCTGCTGTAAAAGAGGTACATTTTCTCTGTGTCAGTCAGCTTGCACTTACTGTAACGGAGCACCTGAGGTGATCAGCTTATAAGGAAGAAAGGTTTATTTTGGTTCATAGTTTGGGGAGGGTTCAGCCCAGGGCCAGTTGGTCTCATTGGTGACACAGAATCTTTCACTTACAACCCCTTCCTAGGGGATACCTTGATGACCCCAGACCTCTCAACAGGCTAAACTGGAGGCCAATCCTCTAATACCAGAGGATCCAAATCAGAGCATTTTCACTTGATTTGAAAATAAGGAAAAAAAAAAACCCTTAATGTAATTAACATGGATTCCTTCTTGCTGACTCAGTAATTACTCTTCCTTGCTTCCCGACACTTAACGTCTCAACTAGTTTGGATGAGTGAATATAAATGCGCAACTCTATACCATGATTACATCTATAATTTAAATACCTTTTATTTATTTATTTATTTTTATCTTTTAAATTTTAATTGATGAGTTTAATTTATGCCAATATGGACAATGTACAAGTGACATTTCCTTTCAACGCAAATTATGTTTGGAATTAAATTGATTTTCCTCAAGCAGAATATGTGTATAACTATTGGATGTCATTGCATAGTTTCAATTACTTAGCACTAACCATTTACCTGTCTCAAATGTTGGGCCTAACTGCCCTAATAGTTTCCTAATAGTTCCTTGAAATCATTTATGTATCTTAAAATAATTCCTGTGTTTGAACCACAATACCAGTTGTGCCATTTGTATCCAATGCCATGAAATGGACGGCCCCAGGGATGTCCTAAGGCACACCCGCGGGCACAACCCCAGGCATGCCCCCAGGGATGCCCCCAGGAAAGCCCCCAGGCACGCATCCAGGCAAGACCCCAGGGATGCCCCCAGGGACGCCCCCAGGGATACCCCAGGCACGCCCCCAGGGATGCCCCCAGGCACATCTCCAGGGATGCCCCCAGGCACATCTCCAGGGATGCCCCCAGGCACGCCCCCAGGGATGCCTCAGGCACGCCCCCAGGCAGGACCCCAGGCACGCCCCCAGGGACGTCCCCAGGGATGCCCCCAGGTACCCTCCAGTGATGCCCCCAGGGATTCCCCTCAGGCACACCCTTAGGCTCGCCCACTGATCCCCTTAGGCACGTCCCCATGCAGTTCTCCAGGCACATCCCCAGGCACACCTACAGGCTGGTCCCCAGGCATGACCCTGGGCAGGCCCTTAGGCAGGCATGAAGGCAGGCTCGCAGGCAAGGAGGCAGGAAAGCAGGCAAGTGAGACCCCAGGCAGGAAGGTAGGCCCAAGTCTGGCATCCAGGTAGGCTGGCAGGCAGGCAGGTAGGCAGGCAGTCAAGCAGCTAGGCAGACAGGACAGCAGGCAGGCCCCCAGGCAGGCAGGCAAGTAGGCCCGTTGTGTTGGCAGAAACAAAGTAAGCTCAAAAGGCCAAATACCCTATCTTCTCCTTCATATGCAGTATCTAGGTGTTAAATCTTTATATATATATATATACACACACATAGCTATTTAGCTATCCTAGACATATACAAATTATTACCAGTGAGGGAAATCATGGAATCTATGTTTCTTTGGGTCTGGCTCATTTCACTTAATATGATATTTTCCAAGTCTTTCCATTTCCTTACAAATGGGGCAAAGCCATTTTTTTCTGATGGAAGCGTAGAATTCCATTGTGTATGTATGCCACATTTAAAATAAATTTATTAATTAAATTTTGTTGACAAGGTGTTGTGCAAAAGGGGTACAGTTACATAATAGGGCAGTGAGTACATATCTTGTGATATCTTACACCCTCGTTTTTCTTTCCCTTCCCTAGGTCAGGTAGGCATATATACAATATCCAGGGTACCAAAAACATATACAGTAGCCACGTGGCATATGCCAAAGGAAATTCACCTAGAACTTTAAATATAACGGCAACAATAGAGTTTGCTTATCCTTATCTTATATGATCATATGCACATAGCTGTTGAGCTATTGTGATCCACTGAGAGGTCTATTCTAGACCTTTTTATGTTTAGTAGTTGTTTGGTTTTAGATACATAATGTAAGGTCGCTGGCCCAAACCTGTGGAAATACCATTTGACAAGAAGTTTTTTGTTTCATAGACCTGGTCTCTACTGTTCCCCCCACCCCCAACAGTCATATATCAAGGAGACCATGACCCTTTGTTCTCTGTGTTCTAGGCTTGTCTTGCTCAACATTATTTGTTCAAGTTCTGACCATTTTCCTGCAAATACCAATATTTTATCATTTCTTTTTTTTTTCTTTTTTTTGGCCAGTCCTGGGCTTGGACTCAGGGCCTGAGCACTGTCCCTGGCTTCTTTTTGCTCAAGGCTAGCACTCTACCACTTGAGCCACAGCACCACTTCTGGCCGTTTTCTATATAGGTGGTGTTGAGGAATCGAATCCAGGGTTTCATGTATACGAGGCAAGCACTCTTGCCACTAGGCCATATCCCCAGCCCTATTTTATCATTTCTAATTGCTATGTAGTATTCCATTGTGTATAGGTACCACATTTTTTTGATCCATTCTTCTGTGGAGGGGCATCTGGGTTGTTTCCATATTTTGGCTATTGTGAATTGTGCAGCAATAAACATGGATGTGCAGATGTCCTTTTGATATCCTGAGACCTGTTGTTCAGGATAGATGTCTAGGAGTGGTATGGCTGGGTCATAGGGTAGGTCTATGCTGAGCTTTTTGAGGAATCCCCATACTGTTCTGCAAAGTGATTGTATTAATTTGCACTCCCACCAACAGTGGAGAAGGGTTCCTCTTTCCCCGCATCCCCTCCAGCATTTGTTGTTGCCTGAGTTCAGAGTATAGGCCATTCTAACTGGAGTGAGGTGGTATCTCAGGGTTGTTTTTATTTGCATTTCCTTTACTGCCAGGGATGTTGAACATTTCCTCATATGTTTATTTGCCATTTTCATCTCTTCTCCTGTGAAGTCTCTCTGTAGCTCCTTTGCCCATTTAATAATTGGTTTACTGGGTTTGGAGGGGGTTTGTTTTTTGAGTTCTCCATAGATGATGGATATAGGCCTTTGTCTGTTGCTGTGCTGGTGAAGATCCTTTCCCATATGGTTGGCTGTCTTTCTAGTTTGGTGGCTATATCTTTTTTTTTTTTTTTTGTGGCCAGTCCTGGGGCTTGGACTCAGGGCCTGAGCACTGTCCCTGGCTTCTTTTTGCTCAAGGCTAGCACTCTGCCACTTGAGCCACAGCGCCACTTCTGGCCGTTTTCTGTATATGTGGTGCTGGGGAATCGAACCCAGGGCCTCATGTATATGAGGCAAGCTCTCTTGCCACTAGGCTATATCCCCAGCCCCTGGTGGCTATATCTTTAGCTGTGCAGAAACGTTTTATTTTGTAGTAGACCCATTTGTCGAGTCTCTCCCCTTTCTGTTGTGCCCCTGGGACTATATTCAGGAAGTTCCTTCCTGTGCCTATAAATTCTAGTGTCTTTCCTATTCTGTCCTTCAGTAGCTTCAAGGACTCAGGTCTGATGTTGAGGTCCTTGATCCATTTGGAGTTGATCTTGGTGCATGGTGATAGGCTAGGGTCTACTTTGAGTTTTCTACATATGGCTGCCCAGTTTTCCCAGCACCAGTAGTTGAAGAGGCTGTGTTTTTTCCATTGTATGTCTTTAGCTCCTTTGTCGAATATCAGCTGACTGTAAGAATGCAGCTTTATTTCTGGGTCTTCTATTTTATTCCATTGGTCTTCAGGTCTGTTTTTATACTAATACCAGGCTGTTTTTGTTATGATGGCTCTATAATAGAGCTTGAAGTCTGGTATTGTGATTCCTCCTGTGCTGCTTCTTTTGCCTAGAATTGCTTTGGCTATTCTAGGTCTCTTGCTGTTCCATATGAATTCATGGGTTGTTTTCTCTATTTTAGTGAAGAATGTAACTGGGATCTTGATGGGGATTGCACTGAATTTGTATAACATTTTGGGCAATATGGCCATTTTCACTATATTGATTCTGCCTACCCATGAGCATGGGAGGTCTTTCCATCTCCTTGTGTCCTCTTTGATTTCTCTTTTTAGACTTTTATATTTCCCATTAAATAGGTCATTCACATCTTTAGTTAGGTTAATCCCTAGGTAAGTTATTCTTTTTTAGCTATTGTAAATGGTATTATTTCCATAATTTCCTTTTCTGCTTGTATATTGCTGGTGTACAGAAAAGCTGATTTTTTGGGTCCTTCAGATATAAGGTCATGTCATCTGCGAATAGGGATAGTTTGATTTTTTCTTTGCCAATGTGGATCCCTTTGATGCCCTCCTCTTGCCTTATTGCTATGGCTAGGGATTCCAGCATTATGTTGAATAGAAGTGGGGAGAGTGGGCATCCTTGTCTTGTTCCTGAGTTTAGAGGAAATGGTTTTCATTTCTCCCCATTTAATATGATATTAGCAGTTGGTCTGTTGTATATGGCTTTTATTGTTTTAAAGAATGTTCCCTCTATTCCTGTTCTCTCCAGGGCTTTTAACATGTATGGGTGTAGTATTTTGTCAAAGCCTTTTTGGGTATCAGTTGAGATGATGATGTGGTTCTTGGTCTTAGCTCTGTTGATGTGGTGAATTATGTTTATTGATTTGTGGATGTTGAACCATCCTTGCATCTGTGGGATGAAGCCTACTTGATCATGATGTATAATTTTCTTGATCAGTTTCTGGATCCTGTTAGCTAATATTTTGTTGAGGAGCTTTGCATCTGTGTTCATTAGTGATATTGGTCTGTAATTCTCTTTTTTTGTTGGATCTTTGCTTGGTTAGGGGATGAGTGTAATTAGCTTCATAGAATGAGTTTGGGATTTCTCCCTGTTTCTATTTCACAGAAGAGTTTGAGGAGTATTGGTATTCGCTCCTCACTGAAGGTTTTATAGAATTCATTGGTGAATCCATCCGGGCCTCGGCTTTTCTTTGTTGAGAGGCTCTTGATTACCTCCTGTATCTTGTTGTAAGTTATTGGCTTATTTAGTTGATTTATTTCTTCTTGATTCAGTTTGGGAAGTTTACACTTCTCTAAGAATTGATCCATTTCTGTGAAATTTTCATTCTTTAGTGAGTAGAGGTTCTGGAAATAGTTCCTTATGATTGTTTGAATATCCTATGTATTTGTTGTAATTTTTCTGGTGGAGTCCCTGATCTTCCGGATATGAGTCTCTTCTCTTCTTCTTCTTCTTCTTTTTTTTTTTTTTTTGTAAGTCTTGCAAGGGGTCTGTCAATTTTATTTATTTACTCAAAGATCCAGCTTTTAGTTTTATTTATTTGTTGAATGGTCTTTCTATTCTCAATCAGATTTATCTCTTCTTTAATCTTTGTGATCTCTCTCCTCCTAGTCGTTTTAGATTCAATTTTTTCTTGTTTCTCCAGATGTTTTAGCTGAATCATGTGGTTATTTACCTTTTCTGAATCCATTTTTTAATTAATTAATTTATTTTGGCCAGTCCTGGGGCTTGGACTCAGGGCCTGAGCACTGTCCCTGGCTTCCTTTTGCTCAAGGCTAGCACTCTGCCACTTGAGCCACAGCGCCACTTCTGGCCATTTTCTGTATATGTGGTGCTGGGGAATCGAACCCAGGGCCTCATGTATATGAGGCAGGCACTCTTGCCACTAGGCCATATCCCCAGCCCGAATCCATTCTTTTAATGTGTGCGCTGAGGGCAATGATCTTGCCCCTCAGCACTGCCTTAGCTGTATCCCATAGGTTTCTTTGTGATGTATTTTCATTGTCATGAAATTTGCTCTGTGACCCAAGTGTTAGATAACAGTGAGGGGTTTAGCCTCCAAGTATTTGTGTAGTCTCTGTGGTATCCTTTGTTATTGAGGGTTCCCTTGATTCCACTGTGATCAGATAAAATACATGGGATAATGTCAATAATCTTGTATTTGCTGAGGTTTTTTGTGTGGACTATGACATGATCTATTTTGGCGTATGTTCCATGGGCTGCTGAGAAGAATGTGTATTGGGTCTCTGTAGGGTGAAAAACTCTGTACAGATCTGTCAGATCCATGAAGGATATGGTGTTATTTAGGTCTTTGGCTCCCTTGCTAATCCTCTATGTGTTGGATCTGTCTTTTGGAGAGAGTGGAGTATTAAAATCTCCCACTATGATTGTATTTGGGTCTATCTTGTTCTGTAGTTCTGAAAGAATTTGTTTGATATATTTAGGGCCTCTTTTGTTCGGTGAGTATAAATTTATCACCGTGATATCGTGATTCTGGATTTTTCCTTGTATTAAAATGTAGTGCCCTTCTTTATCTTTTTGAACTCATTTTAATGAGAAGTCTAGCTTGTCTGAAATCAGGATGGCTACCCCTGCCATTTTGGTAGTTGTGTTTGCTTGGAAGATCTAGCTCTATCCTTTCATTCAGAGCCTGTTTTTGTCCCTTGCTGTAAGATGGGTCTCTTGAAGACAACAGATAGCAATTTTTTGTTTACGATCCACTCTGCCAGTCTGCTCCTTTTTATTGGAGAATTTATACCATTTATATTCAAAGAGATCATGGATAGGTGTGGGTTTTTTTCCCTTCCGTTTTCCTGTTAGGCTGTGTTTCCTCTCCCTTCTTTCTTGTCTTTATTGAGCTGCTCTTCCTGTTGGGCTCTGGCTATTGTAGTTTCTTTCTGTCTCTGTCTGGGGGTCCTGTTTTCTGTTGGGTGGGGTTACCCTCTTAGAATTTGCTGAAAGGCTGGTTTTTTATTCACATAACCTTTAGTTCATCTTTGCTATGGAAAGATCTGGTTTTTCCCTCAAAGGTAAATTCTAATTTTGCTGGGTATCTAATTCTGGGTTGGCAGTTGTTGGCCTGGAGGACTTGGATTGTATTCTTCCAGGCTTTTTGTGCATTGTAAGTTTGTGTATAGAGGTCTGCCGTGATTCTGATCTTTTTGTAACATAGTTCTTTCTTCATTTTGGCTCCATTCAAAATTTGCTCCTTATTGTTGCTATCTGAGCCCTTGATTATTAAGATCTCTGGGGGAGGATCTTCCAGGGTCCGGTCTGCCAAGTGACCTATATGCTTCTGTTATTTGGGTGAGGTTTTCCCTTTTGAGATTGGGGTTCTCTGTAATCATTCTACTGAATATGTGTTGTATACCTTCCTCTGCTCTGGTACTCCTCTCCTTCATCTATTCTGATTATACGCAGATTATATCTCTTCTCCTTGTCCACTGTCTTCTTGATTAGTCTGTCCTGGAGTTTGACAGTTTCTTGGAGTGCGGTAATCTTCTGGTCCTTATCAGCTGAATCATCATCCAAAAGAGAGATTCGAGATTCAAGATGATCAATTCTTTGTGATGTGGCTTCAAGTGTGGTTTGCATTGAGGTGAGTGAGCTGTTTATGGTTGCCAGATCAGCTCTCATTGTGGTAATTTCTTCTTTTAATGAGTTGTGTTTTGAATCTATTTTTTCATGCATTTCATTTCTCAGGATGTTAAGGTCTTCTTTAACGGAGGAGTAGACTGTATCTATTTTTGCTTCCATTTCTTTCTTGACTTCCTGAGGGTCCTTCGAGACTTCCATTCTAAACTCCTGGAATTGTTTTCTGAATTTGTTCCTGAGGCTTATGGTCATTTCTGCTATCTTAGCCTCAGTTGTTTTTTTATTCTCCATCTCCTCTTTGGTCGTACTGCTTTTTGGAGCTGGCGAGTTGGCTTGACCTTTCATAACATTTGTAATATTTCTTTGTGATTTACACATCTGGAGTTTTTGCACTATCAGGGGCCTGTAGGTGGCGGCCTTGGCTTGGCTTTGTGCTGGTTCCCTCTGGCCCATCACGGGGGACTTGTTTGTGTCCTGGCTCTGGGTTTGAGTTTGGCTGTTGAACCTTACTGCCCTATGGGTGAGTGTGACTGTCTCGGTTGTTGCCCGGTGGTCACCCTCACTGCAGTTAGGGGTGGGTCGGTTCTGTGGCTTTCTCTGCAGGACTGTGCTCTGCCACTGTGTTGTGCTGACCCTTGTGGGCCCCGTTGGGGATTCACGGGTTGCTGATTCAGCGTGGCGTGGAGACTTTGCTCTTCTTTGATTCTTTCCTCTCTAGGTTCTGTGGGTCAAGAGAGCTCACCTCTCAGATTGAGTATTGCCGCTGAGGGGCGGCTCGCCCACCTGTGCGGATTATTTCTGTCAGCGCTGGTGTTGCTGTTGAGGGGTGGCCCGCCCACCTGTGTGGAGTGCGCCAATCAGAGTGGGCATTGCCGCTGGGGGGGGCCCTGCCCACCTGTGTGGAGTGCACCTATCAGAGCGGGTGTTGCTGCTGAGGGGGCAGCTTGCCCACCTGTGCGCTCCCACGGGGGGGTTGGGCAGGAGATCTTCCTGCTGGAGGGCTAGCACGCTGACCCACGCTGGCCCTCTGGGGGGCATGTGCCTGTGCACTCTTGTGCTTCTTTTGGGGGCGTGCTGCCCCGAGTTGTTGGAGGGTGCTTTTGCCCTCTCGCGAATCTACTGTGGGGGCGGTATGCGTGGTCCCTAGCAGGTTCCAGTGTCTGGGCGTGGGTTGGTGCTCACAGACTCTGTGCCTCTGCTGTGAGGGGGGCATGTGTTTGGGCCCAGGTGACCCTGCTGGGCTGGTATTGCACACCAACAAGCCTGTGACTGTTGTTCAAGAAGTCCATGTAGACCAGGGCACCTCAGATGACGTTCCAAGGCCTACCAGGGCCCGGGTCCCTGCTGGGGGAGGGGCTGGCATGTACAGATTCAGGCTCCCCAGCTGGGTCTTTGGGGGGGCGCTGGCCTAAGGTATCTTCAGGTCACTTTGTTGGGCGCTGCTCTGCCGCTGCTAGCTCCTGTGTCCTCCCAGGAGCTGTAGGGACCTAGAGCCGCCAGATATGGGGCTCTTTTGTTCCTTTGGGGCAGGGAGGAGGAGGGAGGGCGCTCTAGCTTCTTTGTCCCCCTGTGATGAGCTCTACATGAGGTTTTGGGTCTCTGTCAGAGCTGATCTCCCATGGTGGGATGGGGCCATGGGGAACTTACTGGTCCTGGATTGTGTGTGTGTCCCGCGCTGCTGTGGGCTTTTGGGGGCTGGGGTGTGGTGATCGATTCCCCCGGTTCCCCTGCTGTTGTTGTTTGGTCCCGGCCGTGCGGTCCCGCGCCGCCGTCTGTCTCTGTCTGGTGGGCGCTCGGTCTGGAGCCCGTGGAGCTCCTGCTGTTTGGACTCTGCACTCGTGGCGGGACTTTTCGGCTGTTGCTTCTCTGGTCTGCGGTTTCCCAGCCTGGCCCTGTTTGGGCCGGGCTGGGGAGGGTACCCCAGATATTTTCCGGCTCCATGCAGGTTTTAGGCTTTTCTTTCTTTTCTTTTTCGTTTCCTGTGTTTCTCTGTTCTGGTTGTTGGGTTTGCTGGTCTCTTGATGGGGTGTTGGGTGTTGGAGTTCCCAGCTCACTATTTGGTTGGAGCAAGTTGGGGTGCCCCCCTATTGTGACAGCGCCATCTTCCTCCTCTCGCTATTTATTTTTAAAGCTAAGACCTTTAAGCAAATGTTTTAATTGCATCTTAAAGTCATCCTGTTTCTTTCTCAGCTTCTACAAATTAGCAATTGTTAAATAGTACAGTGCCAATAGGAGGTTTGATGTATGCATTTAGCCATCTTGTGATCTTATTAAAAAGATTAGGATTAGCATTTGATTTTTTTTTTTTTTGCCATTCTTGGGGCTTGAACTCAGGGCCGGAGCACTGTCCCTGGCTTCTTTTTGCTCAAGGCTAGCACTCTGCCACTTGAGCCACAGCGCCCCTTCCAACCTTTTCTGTTTATGTGGTGCTGAGAAATCGAACCCAGGGCTTCATGCATGCTAGGCAAGCACTCTACTGCTAAGTCTCATTCCAAGCCTAGTATTCCTTTTATGAATCTTTTCTAGAATGTATATCAGGACCTTCTCTCTCATCCTGTGTGTATCTTAACTTCTCATTCAGGTTTTCAATTCTTTGTGTTTTAGGTTGTGAATATTCTTCCAGTCTTCCTTCATGACTTAGGTCTTTTTGGGTTTTTTGGCCAGTCCTGGCGCTTGAACTCAGGGCCTGAGCACTGTCCCTTGCTTCTTTTTGCTCAAGGCTAGCACTCTACCACTTGAGCCACAGTGCCACTTCTGGCTTTTTCTATATATGTGGTGCTGGGGAATCGAACCCAGCACTTCGTGTATATGAGGCAAGCACTCTTGCGACTAAGCCATATTCCCAGCCCTCTTTAGGCCTTTTCTAAGCCATATCAAGATGGTCTAGACACTATAGGTCATATGGCCAGGCAGTAGGGCAGCACAGGTTGGTGGAATGGGGGCGGGGAACATTCTTGAGCTAGCCTCCAGTGCTCTGACCACTTGTATAAACACAACATTAAAATAATCTTTTTTTTTTTTTTTTGGCCAGTCCTGGGGCATGGACTCAGGGCCTGAGCACTGTCCCTGGCTTCTTTTTGCTCAAGGCTAGCACTCTGCCACTTGAGCCACAGCGCCATTTCTGGCCATTTTCTGTATATGTGGTGCTGGGGAATTGAACCCAGGGTCTCATGTATACGAGGCAAGCACTCTTGCTACTAGGCCATATCCCCAGCCCCTAAAATAATCTTTTGCTTGGGCTCTTCTCAGGACTGAGTCAGGCATTGGTTGTGTGTGTGTGTGTGTGTGTGTGTGTGTGTGTGTGTGTGTGTGTGTATGCATTCATGCTAGGGCTGAGCTATACCTTCAGCCCTCTGCACTGACCCTGAGCTCTTTTTGTCCAAGACGAGTGCTCTTATAGAGAGTGGCTGGTGAAGCCATGGAATGAATACAGCATGGTGGGCTGGCGGGAGAGAAGCCAGTCCCTGGGTCACATGACACCCCAGCCCAGGTGTTGTTAAGAGGAAGTGTGCACCACAGGTTGGACATGCAGGTTTTTAAAAAGAAAGCACCAACATTTTCTGGCAACCTCTTCAATTAAAAATATGCTGTGCTAACCACAAACCCAGATGTGAGCCCCATATGGCCTCCAGGCCATTGCTTTGCAATCTCTAATAAGCTGCCTTCTAGAATCTTCCAGATGCCTCAACGCTCTCCTTCCATGGCAGCTCCATTTCAATTCTCTGTCTACATTCCTCCTTGTTAAACAAAATGTCTCACTTTCCCAACTACCTGTATTTCCAGTTCAACATTAAATAAATATCGCATTCCTTGTGTGACTAGGTTAGGACAAAATGTCCCTGATGCTTGAGTGAATGAGGGATGGCTCCTCTCGCAGTACGTTGGGTGGAATCACAGGTTGAGCCCTAGCCCGGGTGCTCTTAGGATCAGGGCTTTGTGGGCATGGCTGATGGAGTCAGTGGGAGGGAGGTTGTAGCTGGATGTTCACAACCCGGGTTGTCTGTTTGATTTTATTTTATTTTTTATTCACTGATTTATTTATGATTTGGTTTATTTACCAGCTAAGCAATTCTCTCCAAGAGACATTGGCTCTCTAAGCCTTGCTTTTCTGTCTGCACAGCCAACATACCAGGACATGGTAGGGGTGATGTGACGCTATTCATTTACTTGTTTATTTTGGCAGTGTTGGGCTTCAAAACCAAGGACTGTATAAGGGCAAGTCTGCCAGTGAGCTACATTCTCCTACATCCTGCTGGAAGGTTATTTAAATCTGTCACAAACTCATGTTGTTGTTGTGGATAGTATAGGAATTCTGCAGCTCTAAGAAACCTCAGAAATCACCCAAGTGAAGCCCCCTGACTGTGGAAATTTTGCAGAGATGATTTTTGTTTCAAAGGATTTCCTTCTGGGCTCTACCAGCCATACTGGGAATTAGTGTGCAAAATTTATTTGTAATGAAAAATTTTATGAGCGAATTGGCTGTGATCTCCCCTAGCGCATCTGTGTGGCAATATGAATTAATTATTAGAGTAGGACGATAGCGGGGGCATGGGAAAGACCAGGGGTTCCGAGCTCTTGCATTTTTTTTTATCTGCCTGCAACTCTCTGAGGCCTCGTTTGGCATCTGGAGAGAGGCCCAGTTACATCTGTTTTGCTCCCTGAGTATTAGTTGGTGTCTTATTCGTTTGAGTCATTTCACACACTTGAGAGGCAAACATGGTTTTTCATCTCTTGAAAAGATGAAAGCTCACCCGAAGTCACTGTGTTCCAGACTGGCTTAGAAAGGCCCTCATCTTCATCTTGGAGCACCCCCTTCCCTAGCTGCTTAAGACCCCAATAGTTATAAGAATCTAAAGTGTGTGTGTGGGGGGGGGTGGGCAAGTAAACAGACAGACAACAACCACCACCTCCACCATCAGCGCACGGGTGCAATGGCTCCTTGCTGTTCCAAATGGCCTTCACTCTGGGCGGCTCAGTCTGGACTCTGGGCTGGGCAGAGAAAGCTGGGCTAGGCATCAACAGCCAGGGGCTTCTTTGAGGCCTAGCTCAAGGAGGACCACTCACCTCACGCCGTCGGATGGAAGGACGGGCAGCTGGGCTCACACTGGCCGGAGCTTGTGCAGTTACGGTGGGTCCATGAGGGAGGACCGGCCCCGGGGCTTCCCTGGGCTTCCAGCTCCAGTTCTGCGTCCAGGAGGCTGGGAGGCACCTGCAGAGCACCTGCCATCTGTCTCTTCCTTGTCCTCTTGGGGACCCCAGGACACAGAGGGTCTACATTTGTCCCTTTGTGGACCTCAGTGCTAACCTCCCCTCCTAAGGCCATTCCGGGTCCTCCTGAAGTTAACCCAAGTGACTTCTAGAACATGCTATGATCAAGCCAAACAAATACACCCAAGGCAAGTGATGTTTCCCCAGAGACCTCTCCATCGAGTGAACTGAGCTCTCCATCTTGTTCTCTCCCCCCTGCAGCGTGCAGTTAGTAGGAGCTGCCAAGGATCTGGAACTTTCAGGAAACTCAGCCAGCCTTCTTTGGATGGCTTGGCCCTGGCTTTATTTGCACATGAGCTTTTGGGTGCTGACTCCTCCTGAGTCTCTCCGGAGGCAGATTCTGGGGCCTGCCCTCTCAGCTGGCTGGCTCCCGGTGACTGCAAGTTGGGGCTCAGCCCTGGGGGGCACGGGCTGGGGTTGCTTCACCTGGGACTCAGCTGGTTCAGGCCGTTTTCCAATCTGCACAAAGCATTTCCCTGTCTGGTGCTTGCGGTAGAATCTACACCACCTCTGGTCTCATGGGAGATTAGAATACACAATAGGTTTTACGTTTCTCTTTAAGGTCTACCAACAAGGAATGTTTTTGAAAATACATGACAGTTCAGTGCAATCAAACCCGGGATTAAGTGCAAACACCAGCAAACACAATCAATAAATCATTAACTCGCAGAACAGACTTTCAAGGCCTGCTGCCTGGCTTGCTCTGCCAAGTGACAGAAGGGTCACCGACTTCTCTGGAAAAGGAAGTTAGTAATGATTTAACTAAGCTTGGAGGCTTTCACTTCCCAGTCAAGGGCCGAGAGCGATGCTCTACCACCCCCTAGCGACAACTACATGTATAGCGCCTCTTGTGCCCAAAGGGCCCCAGGGGAAACTTCACAGTATCCCCCCCCACATAATGTTGATATAATTTGATGAGACCACACGCGATCCATATGAAAACAGAATCATTCCAAGATGTCTCCTGACTTCAGTTTATTTTATTTTATTTTTTATTTTTATTTTTTTAAATGGTCACCTTAAAATTTTATTAAAATGTATTCAAATGATGAAGGGAAACGGGCCCACATTGTATCCATGGTATATAACAACTTATGTGGGCAGAAGCTCATTGACCATAGCACAAAGACAGGGGTGCAAAGATAGTATTACACTGTTGTGATGTGTGTGTGTGCTAAACATGGATTCATAGTGTGCCAAAGGAGTCAGTCCAGAAAAACATACCCGAATTGGAACATCTAAAAGGATGTTAGTACTAAAGAAATACCTTTACAAATTTCTCTTACTTCATCTCAGCTTCATTAAGGTATAATTGAAAAAGCTGAATACTTTTAAACATGTAAGTTTGCTGTTATCATTAAGGTGTTGTGCAGAGGGGTTACCATTTCATAAGAAGAAGTATATTTTTAAGGTGTACAATTTGATGTTTTGACGTATGTATACACTGTAAGATGCACTAAACATGTAGAGATCTTCCCTTCCATCTCCTTTCCTTTCCTTTCCTTTCCTTTCCTTTCCTTTCCTTTCCTTTCCTTTCCTTTCCTCTCCTCTCCTCTCCTCTCCTCTCCTCTCCTCTCCTCTCCTCTCCTCTCCTCTCCTCTCCTCTCCTCTCCTCTCCTCTCCCTCTCCTCTCCTCTCCCTCTCCTCTCCTCTCCTCTCCTCTCCTCTCCTCTCCTCTCCTCTCCTCTCCTCTCCTCTCCTCTCCTCTCCTCTCCTCTCCTCTCCCTCTCCTCTCTTCCCCTTCCCTTCCCTTCCCTTCCCTTCCCTTCCCTTCCCTTCCCTTCCCTTCCCTTCCCTTCCCTTCCCTTCCCTCTCCCCTCCCCTCCCCTACTTACTGGAGGTTTGAACCCAGGACCTCTTGTTTGCTAGGCAGATAGATACTCTATCGGTGAGCTGCAACTCCAGCCCCATCTCCCATTGGCTATTTTTAGCATAGGACATTGCTCTGCAGTTGGATAGCAATCTGCCTACCTTAGGCTTCCTTCCATAGTTGGGGTCACAGGTGCAGACCAGCTCATTCTCTTTCCTTCCGTGGAGATGGAGTCCCAACGACTTTCCTGCCTGGGCTAGCCCAGCACCACGGTCCTTCTGATCTCAGCCTCCCACGTGGGCTGGCTCACACCACTCTCTCCAGCTGTGGATGGAGAAGGGGTCTCATGGACATTTCTGCACAGGCTGGCCTCAATTCTCCATCCTCCTCTTCTCAGCCTTCCACATAGCCAGGATTACAGACATGAACCACTGGTGCCTAGCTCAGATGTTTCTCTCGCCATTTAAAATAGCATCTCCGTTGTATTTTAGGTACTATGATTTAAATGTAGACATGATCGCAAGTATGGAAGGGGTTGTGAGTAGGTCCTATGCAAACGCTATGCCATTTCGTGTAAGGGCCTTGGGCAGCCATGCCTTTGGTACATCTACCAGGCAACCTCCCAGGCCTCCGGAAGGAGTTTTACATTATTATTAACTATCGTCACCGTGGTCTCCGGAACATCTTCCTCCCGTGCACCTCGCGAGGGTGACTTTTCCATTCCTCACACGGTGAGATCACACAGCCTCTGTCTCGCTCTACCTGGCTGGCTTCTCGTTAGCCTAATGTCCTCCAGGTTTGCTCCGGTCACTGTGAGCGACAGGATCTCCATCTTTTATAAAAGCTGGGGCTGGGTCAACGTAGAAATTGAGGGAGCTTCAGGGGCATCCCGCTTGGTTTTTAGGGGGAGCATAAATTAGTGGATGTACAGTGTATGTCAAGAAAATTTTGGGCTAGGGTATTTGGCACTGAGAGTCACTGGAAAGGCTGACCTGGCTGTGGTCTTCACACACAGTAACTGTTCTACAGTCAGTTCTCAAAGTCATGGCAGAACGGGAGTGAAACCCCGCCCCCCCCCCCCCCCCCCCCCCCGGTCCTCATGCAGAAGGAACGAGGTATGGGTTCCATGTTTAGGTTGTGAATTGCTCTGAGGAAGGCAGAGATGGCGTTGGTTACTTATTCAAGGAAGGAAAAGAGTTCACGGCTGGTGTTTTGTCCAAGTACCCTTCCTCTCTCCCCTTTTGGGGGCTTCCAGTCTGATTTCCCCTTGTGTAAATAACCCTTCCTCCTTTCTCAATCCCTGTGAGCCAGTGGGGTTGGCTTCTTTGGCCCTAGCTGCGGTGGTAAGTCACTTGTCCTGGACTGTAACTGTCAGCCCCTGGCCACGGGGATTGTTAGCGAGCAAGTGTTCAGAAAGTGGAAATTCTCTCTCTCTCTCTCTCTCTCTCTCTCTCTCTCTCTCTCTCTCTCTCTCTGTTTCAATTAGGGATGCTCAATTAGGCTGCAGCTGTTAGGATGGAGCTGTGGATGAAGCTTTCTTCTGAGTGAAGCCAGTCTTTTTGTTTTGTTTTGTTTTTGGCAGTCCTGGGCCTTGAACTCAGAGCCTGGACCCCGTCCTTGAGCTTTTCTACTCAAGGCTAGCACTCTACCGCTTGAGCCACAGCGCCACTTGTGGGTTTTTCTATATATGTGGTACTGGGGAATCGAACACAGGGCTTCATGTATACAAGGCAAGCACTCTACCACTAGGCCATATTCCCAGCCCTGAAGCCAGTCTTGAGATGAACTCTGAGACCCCAGAGCGTGAGGCCCTAGGCCTCAGGCTCTGATTTTAGTCTCCAGATTTCTTATGACTGACTAGCCATATTGCTGGACTTTATACGTGGTCCATGTTTTCAGTTGGGCTTCTGTCCATGGCACCTGAGGGACGAAGCACAGAGTGTCTTCATTTGGTAACTTTGCCCCCTGCTGAAGTGATCTCACTGATTAATTTGGTTGTCACATGGCCCGGTTCACATCACTGAGAGAAGAAGACGGCATCCCTTAAGCATCACTTACAGATACGGGACACTGCGAAGGCAAATTCTGCACAGTATCAGAGGAATTCCGTGCATTTCCTGCTGCTGAGCCCATCTGCCCTGCCATGCCTATATACAAGAACAGAATATTCTAGAAAGAATATAGGGAGCGCCTTAAAAAATAAAACCCTTTTTTTTTTTATTGGAAAACAAAGAATTCAGGCACTTCTGCCCATGTGTATCCTTAAATTGCATCAAACTAATTGACACAATAAAACTGCTGGGGATTCTGAAAGTCTGATCCATCTGTTAACCGCAAGTGAACAGTGGACCCGAATACATCATGTGAAATTGTGGTGAGCTTCTCAGGGGGTGGTGGTGGTGGCAAGAATCTTTACAAAGTCAGTAACTGTGACACTGAAAAATGTTTTGAGAGTAATTATTCCTTGTAAAGTAATGGCAGCAATAATTGTGAAGTTTTTTTAAATTAACACTTTTCATATGAACAGGGCAGGGTCTAAGTAATCACTAATCTGATTTCTGAATTTTGTTATTTATGACATGCATAACAGACCCTATATTTGCATTTAGAGACCAGATAGCGTAGGAAGCATATGCATCTTACAACACAGAGGGGGTGTGAAGTGTGTTCTATGAATAAATTTGAAATTTGTCTTCTTGATCCAAAGGCAGATTGGGACATTTATTGCTAACACAAAGGAGAAATTTCTCTGTGGTCTTAGAATCAAATAAAAATGTTGACAGACTTAGACATCAATATTTCATATACAGCTGGAATTGAAGCTCTAGAATGATTACATTTGCATGTTTTTGATAATCAGTGTTAAAAATAGACAGAAATGGTGGAGCATGTCTGTAATCCCATCTGGAAACAGATATAGGAGGATTATGGTCTCAGGCTGACTATAGGCAAAAGCATGAGACTGTTACCTAAGAAACAAACTGAAACAAGCAAACAAGACTTGTGAATGTGTCTCAAGTGGTAGAATGCTGGCCTAGCAATTGCAAGGCCCTTGAGTTCAAATACCTTATGATACACTTAAATCTGTTTTGAAAGGAGCATAGATTTACAAAATATCCTCAAAGATCAAAGCATCATTAATTCACAGTACATCAACATCTCTAATTTCAACTCAACAGCCTGTTTTATTTTCCAGCTATTGATAAGTTTGATACGTTACTCATTATTTATCTTTTTTTTTTTTTTTGTGAGTTGTGGGCTTGAACTCTGGCCTGGGCACTGTCCCTGAGCTCTTCAGCTCAAGGCTAGTGCTCTATCAGTTGAGCCACAGTGATACTTTTGGTTTCGGAGTGGTTTATTGGAGATAGGAGTCTCATGGACTTTCCTACCGGGGCTGACTTTGAACTGTGATCCTCAGATCTCAGCCTCCTGAGTAGCTAGGATGACAGGCGTGAGTCACCAGGGCCGACTTTCACTACTCAATTTTATTTTATTTTTTTGTGCTGGTTCTGCAACTTGAACTCAGGGCCTGGGTGCTGTCTCTGAACTTTTGTGCTCAAGGCTATTACTCCACTCTTTGAGCCACAGCTCCCTCTCTAGCTTTTTGGTGGTTAATTGGAGATAAGAGTCTCACAGACTTTCTTGCCGACGCTGGTTTTGAACCTCAGATCTCAGTCTCCTGAATAGCTAAGATTACAGATGTGAGCCATTGGCACCCAGCAACGTACTCATTACTTTAAACAATATTGTGTAATGATTGTGCAGTGGTACATAGTAAAACTCCTAGGCCCTCAAAAAGCAATGGATGGGGGCTGGGGATATAGCCTAGTGGCAAGAGTGCCTGCCTCGGATACACGAGGCCCTAGGTTCGATTCCCCAGCACCACATATACAGAAAACTGCCAGAAGCGGCGCTGTGGCTCAAGTGGTGGAGTGCTAGCCTTGAGCGGGAAGAAGCCAGGGACAGTGCTCAGGCCCTGAGTCCAAGCCCCAGGACTGGCCAAAAAAAAAAAAAAAAGCAATGGATGACAGGAGCATATACAGTTTATGAGCTGAGTCTCACATATACAGTTCTGTTAATGACCTCACTAGAACAAAAATACCTAGATAGTTCAACACTCAATGGCTCAATTCAGTTTTGGAGTCATGTCATTATTAGGCAGACAGCACAAGGACCATTCTTAGTTCCAAATTCTTCCAGGGTGGACACTAAGCTTACCATAGTCTCTGAATTTTCACATATAAACCACATATGTTCAGTACCTGGTCCAGGTGGGTAGATTTCTTGTGGACCTTCATTTCCAGTATTCTGTTAGCACCTCCTGTGGCACATAATCATCATTTGCAAGGTGCCCATTGAACAGGATGCTGTCTGGGACCATGGGACTTTCCAGAAAGGTGGGACTCCCAGCTTTTACTTCCTTGCGCTGCGTCCTGCAGGGAGATCAGATCAAGACACAGCCAATGATGAATGTCTAAACCCAAGGCGCTAAAGCTCTTCATGTCTTTGTGTTCCCTTTTGTGACGAACCACACAATGTGATTAGCCGGTTCTGGCACTGCATGGAGACACAGGGAGCCATCTGCCAATCATTGCCTAACACCGTGTGTCTATTGCATTTTATCGATTAAGAATTGGATTGTGAGAGAAGCTCAAAGATCCACGAGTGTTTCTGTCTAGGGAGGCTGCCAGAAATGTATCTCCATGGGACAAGATTAAAGAGCGAGTATCATGGTGGTAGATACACAGCTTGTGTAATGTACCTGTGTACACTTTGCTGTGGGCTTTGTTGACTAGTATGGTACAAACCAATCTGCAAATTTTATTGAATTAATAATTCATTTTCCCAGCCTATTTCCTCACAGATATTAGCAGTGTGGCTATTCATAGGCCTTTCTTGGGTTTTTAATATTAAGGAGATATTCTTGTAGTTGAGATGTCGGGAAGGCACATTACAAAGGGACATCGAATGCCCCAAGCTCATGACAAAATGGGGAAGCATGGATCTCTGATTAGTGACTGGATTGCAGTGTGAGCGCTGTTAACAACTTGTGAGTGGGTAAAGTGGCAAGTTTTTATTGTTTATTTATTTTTGGCTCCATATCTTTTTTTTCTTTATTGTCAAAGTGAAGTACAGAGGGGGTTACAGTTTCATATGTAAGGCAGTGAGTACTTTTTTTTTTGTCCAACTAAGTGGCAAGTTTTTAAGTCACAAATGAAAAATTGTAAAAACGTTTCTTGTTGAATGGACAATTCTCTTCATTCCAGACTTGGTCTATCAGGCTAGATTTCAATTCTGTCTCTGTGTCTCCATATATATTGTGTGATTTTATATATAAGTGTATAGTATGATATATATATAATGTAACATTATATATATAATGTAACATTATATATATAATGTGATATATACACATACATTTATATATCATCTGTCCATCTGTGTGCAGATTAGAAAAAGGGGATGGGTACACAATCTGGTATAGAGTATTGTAC
This sequence comes from Perognathus longimembris pacificus, assembly GCF_023159225.1. Lineage (NCBI taxonomy): Eukaryota > Metazoa > Chordata > Mammalia > Rodentia > Heteromyidae > Perognathus > Perognathus longimembris. Next base: position 8,988,592 of record NC_063163.1, read on the forward strand.
TTACTCTTATGATATGGGCATAATTATTATTCTTACTTTTGCAGATGAGGAAACTGAGGCACAGAGAAGTTAAGATGGCTGCAGTTATCCTTATATGAATTGAGAGTATTAATGCTAGCGAGGGGGCTGGGGATATAGCCTAGTGGCAAGAGTGCCTGCCTCGGATACATGAGGCCCTAGGTTCAATTCCCCAGCACCACATAAACAGAAAATGGCCAGAAGCGGCGCTGTGGCTCAAGTGGCAGAGTGCTAGCCTTGAGCGGGAAGAAGCCAGGGACAGTGCTCAGGCCCTGAGTCCAAGGCCCAGGACTGGCCAAAAAAAAATAAAATTAAAAAAAAATGCTAGCGAGGGTCCTGAGCTCAGAATGCAATCGAGAGCTAAGATCCTAACTCTTTTTGTTCTATTTCTAGGAGAAAAGGAGAAAGAGGAAAGAGAGAAGCATGGATGAGTGGGAGGGAGAGGAGGAGGAAGGGAAGGGTGCAGAAAAGGGAGTTTGAAGCTTACTAGAGATGTTTGCATTGGAAAACATAGTCTCCTGTAGACATGAGGTACATCTGAAGGGAACTTCTCTAGCAGTATGTGAGCGTGCATGTGTGCGTGTTCAAGCCCCAGGCCTCTGTGCTCAAGGCTAGCACTTTACCACTTGAGCCATAGCTCTACTTCAGGCTTTCTGATGATTAATTGGAGATAAGAGTCTCATGAACTTCTCTGGGCGGCTGGCTTTGAACCTCAATGCTCAGATCTCACTTCCCGAGTTGCTAGGATTACAGGAATGAGCCACTGGCATTTGGCTAACATTTTTTAAAAACAGAGAATGTCTCCTGCACTTTTGATGTACAATGGCTCCTTTATGCCAACGTAGTTTTTGTAAAGTGTTAAGATGTCATGGAGATGTAGGAACAGGAATCTTTCAGCCTGGAATCTATGGCTACTGAAGCCTTGCCAAGCTTAGGCAGCTGGTGCATTTCCAATCTTTCTGTTCTGTGTTTTGGAGTCCAGGCAGATGGAACGCGGGAGTGGGCGTCACAGATGGTAAGCGAGAGGAAGCTTTGTATTTATTGAATCTCCGAAAATTTCCATGTTTTATAGCCAAAGGATTAAAAATTTTTTTGATAGATAAATAATTTATGGAATGGTGTTGGAAAACTCCTTCTCCTCCTCTTCCTCTTCCTCCTCCTCCTCCTCCTCCTCCTCCTCCCTTCTTCTTCTCCTCCTCCTCCCCCTCCTCTTCCTCCTCCCCCTCCTCTTCCTCCTCCCCCTCCTCTTCCTCCTCCCCCTCCTCTTCCTCCTCCCCCTCCTCCCCTTCCTCCCCCTCCCCCCTCCTTCTTCCTCTTCCTCTTCTCCTCCTCCTCCTCCTCCTCCTCCTCCTCCTCCCTCCTCCTCCTCCTCCTCCTCCTCCTCCTCCTCCTCCCCCCTCCCCCTCCTCCTCCCCCCTCCCCCTCCTCCTCCTCCTTCTGGTTAGCTGTTTTTACTCTTGTTCTTTCTTTCTTTCTTTTTTTTTTTTTTGCCAGTCCTGGGGCTTAAACTCAGGGTCTGGTTGCTGTCCCTGAGCTTCTTTTTGCTCAAGGCTAGCATTCTACCACTTGAACCACAGGTCCACTTCTAGGTGTTTTGGTAGTTTGTTGGAGATAAGAGTCTCTTGGACTTTCTGCCAGGCCTGGCTTCTAACCACAGTTCTCAGGTCTCAGTCTCCTGAGTAGCTAAGATTGCAGTCATAAGCGCCCAGCACCAGGCTCAAAGTCTTCTTTATTTTTTCAATCTGTTAATATTTTCTTCCTTTTTTTTTTTTTTGCCAGTCCTGGGGCTTGAATTCAGGGCCTGTGTACTGTCCCCGAGTTTTTTGGCTCAAGGCTAGCATACTACCACTTGAGCCACATTCCCAGCCCCTGTTATATTTTCATTAAACATTTGATCTGGGCTCTGAGAAAGTAATAGGTCCAGATGACCTTAAATATATCTGAAAAAAACTGAAGGACACATTCACTGAACTACTTGTTTAGCCCTTGTGGTAAAATGATGGCTTAATTGCTTTCCCCCCCACCCCCATCTTGGCACTTGAACTCAGGGCCTGGACACTGTCCTTGAGCTTCTTTTGCTCAAGGCTAGTGCTCTACCACTTGAGCCACAGCGCCACTTCCAGATTTTTCTGATTATGTGGTACTGAGGAATTGAACCTAAGGCTTCGTGAATGCTAGACAAGCACTCTACCACTAAGCCATATTCCTAGCCTTAATTGCTTTCTATTTTTTTAAATTGTTTTTATGAAGGTGATATACAGTTACATTAGCCAGGTAAAGAGTACATTTCTTTTTGGGTGACAATGTCACCCCTTCCCTTGTTCTCTCCCAGTTTTCCCCTCCCAGTTCCACCTATAAGTTGTAGAGTTCATTTTCAACATAGTGTCTAGTTAGTACCACTGCTGCATTTGTTCACCTTTTCTCCCTCCATTTCTGTGTCCCTTCTTACCCTCCCAAAGACAGGCAAATGAAAAAAAACAACAAAAAGAAAGGACAATAAAAATAATAACAAAGAAGAAACCTCGTTTCCATTTCCTGGAGTTCATTTTGATAAGTATTATTTTATATTGTCAGATGCACATAGGCAATTGCGCTTTTCTCTTCCTCCCCTAAGAATATCCTCTTTGGTCTCAATGTGGGTGTGTGGTGGGGAGTAGAGCTGACTCCATCTTGACTAGGGAAACATGGTAGCATTGTTAAAATGAAGTTAAATATTAGGTCAACCTGACTGCAAAATTCTGCTTCTGTCAATGGCTTGCTTAACTCGTTTGTTGCTTGCTTTACCCCTGCATCAACCCCCTACATCTGTGCTAGGCTTTAACCTTTACAAACTCCAGCTCAAGGACTGTTAGGGGGTCGCAGTTTCAGCTCCCCAGTCTGTGCTGTGTCCCTGGCCGGTCAGTTTGCTTTTTACTTCCCCAATAAATCCATCTTTGCTTGAGACTGTCTCTGCACGGTGGACTCTGGAGGGACATGGGTTTGAGTCCCAATTGGGGTACCTCCCCTGGACCAGGTAACAGGTGAATGTCTAGAGACTTGTATAATTTATCATGTCTTGGTGTATTTTAGATTCTAGTTTCTGTACAGAGAGAGAGAGAGAGAGAGAGAGAGAGAGAGAGAGAGAGAGAGAGAGAGAGAGAGAGAGCGAGAGAGAGAGAATGTGCCATTTGTGTCTTTGACCTTGGCTTCACTTAACATGATTTGTTCTAGGTCCATCCATTTTCCTGCAGATGACGTATTATTCCTTCTAATGGCTGTATAAAATTCCATTGTGTTTAGGGACCACCTTGTTTGGACCCACTCATCTATTGTGGGGCACGGGGCTGTTTCCATAGCTTGGCTATTGTGAGTAGTGCAGCATGAACATGGATGCGTGAGTGTCTACAGTATTCTTTTTCTTTTCTTATAGCCACAAAAGTATCGACCCATGTAACTGCATGAAGGATTTTCAGAATTCTTATGCTGAGTGATAGAAGTCAGACTGAAAATGAAAAGAGTACATATTATATGGTTTCATTTTTATAACATTCTGGAAAAGCAAAGTAATCCATATTGGTAAAAAATGGAAGCGTGGTCCCTGGGGAGGGGGGAGGATGGAGAGCGGGTGGGCAAAGAGCTGTGAAACCTTGGAGGTGATGGAATGCTCATTATCTTGATTGCTTGTGCCAATGCCAGAACTCATGGAATCACATCGCTTATTAAATACGTGCAGTCTATCTAGTGTCAATTACGCCCTTAGAAAAGCTATTAGAAAATTAGCAAGCAGAAGGCAGATGGTGGAGGAAGAGGTTCCAGGGCTTCTGAAATTTTATCAAACACACTGCTACCTGCACTGCCCATAATTACATTTGGCCCCATTTTAATGTCAGAAAAATTGCTAATTCTAAGACATGATTCTTGGTTGGGAAGCCTCTGAGTCCACAGTGTAATCCCTTTAAGTGCATCAGCTATTTGCATCTTGTTATCTTGCTGTGGGGGAAATCTTTTTTTTAACCCCGGAGCCTAGTTCTTGGCTCCCAATATTGGGGAGTCGACCTTGGGGCAACTTAATGAACTCTTACTTCTTAAATTTAGGGAGGAGGAGGATCTTTTTTTTTTTTTTTTTTAACTCCTAACTGCTAACTTTGAAACGCTAGATGGCTCTCCTAATGTATTTTAGGTGGTGGTTAAAAATAGGACTTCTCATCAGAATGACTGAGGAAGCTGACAGTCAATCCTCAAGTGATGGGGGTCTCCATATGGGGCTGGCTGATGCAGAAGAAGACGTAGGGATTAGAACGTTTGTCTCTTCCTCCTTTTCATTAAGGCTCCTGGACGCCAGGTGGAGCCTCCTGACTTGATTGCTATGAAAGACACCAGCGATCTGTTTTTATTTTATTAATTTTTTTTTTAGAAAAGAGAGTTATTCTATGTGTTATTCCAGAGAAGAAACAGTAAAAAACATTTTTTTTTAAAGAAAGCAATGTGAAAACATGTATTTGACAGTTGGCATGAGTAAACTATTATTGGCAGTAAAGACTCAACTTGCCAACCTCATCTTCAGCGTTTCTGAGGATGTGTTGGAGCCGCGGTTGTGCTGCTTGACCTTCTAAGGGGGCAGAACACGAACACAGCTGTGGTAGAAGATAGGAAACCTAATGAAGAAGAAAAGGGCAGGCTGGGGAACTGGTTCTTCTCAAATGCTGCTAAATGTATGTGTTTGCCTTCGTTTTCTCGCCTGTAAACTGGGCATATAAGAATGTGACATTGCTTGTTGCCCAGTCAGGACCCTGCTCTCACTATCTTTGTATGCATATTGTATTAAAATCTACACAGTCGCTTACAATTTAGTAAACATTTTCATAGTTATAGCAATTTGCAATCTTTTTTTTTTTTTTTGCCAGTCCTGGGCCTTGAACTCAGGGCCTGAGCACTGTCCCTGGCTTCTTTTTGCTCAAGGCTAGCACTCTGCCACTTGAGCACAGCACCACTTCTGGCCGTTTTCTATATGCATGGTGCTGGGGAATCAAACCAGGGCTTCATGTACACGAGGCAAGCACTCTTGCCACTAGGCCATATTCCCAGCCCGCAATTTGCAATCTTTTGCTCCAATTTTTTTTTTGTCAGTTCTGGAACTTGAACTTAGGGCCTGGGCACTATCTCTGAGCTTTTATGTTCAAGGCTAGCACTCTACCACTTGAGCCACAGTGCCACTTCTGGCCTTTTCTGTTTATGTGGTGCTGAGGAATCAAACCCGGGCTTCATGCATGCTAGGCAAGCAATCTACCATGAAGCCACATTCCCAGCCCCCTCCTCCACATTTTTATATCAATTTTATAATATATCAATTACTTGTACAAGCGGGCTTCATTTTGATATGTCCATATATGTGCACAATATACCTTGATCAGAGTCACTCCTCTGTCACTTTCCTTCATCCTCTTTCCCCTTTTCCAAACTGATCTCAGTGAATGTCATTGTTCCATTGTTACACAGGTGCATAAAGCTTTTGACCATAGTCAAAATACTTCCTTCCCCCTCCCCCTTCCCCCTCCACCCTCTCTATTAATCCTCCACTTCCCATCTGCAACCCCCCAGGACCCAATTTGCATTTCTATCATTCTTCTTTTTCACTCTTGATGTCAACTTCATTTTTACAAAAGGAATACACTTTAGTTAGGTGCCAGTGGCTCACGCCTATAATGGTAGCTATTCAGGAGGCTGGGATCTGAAGATGATGTTTTGAAGCCAACTCTGGGGAGGACAGTCTATGAGATTTATCTCCAGTTAGCTACCAAAAAACCCGGAAGTGGAGCTGTGGCTCAAGTGGTAGAGAGCTAACCTTGAGCACAAAAGCTCAGGGACAGTGCCCAGGCCATGAATTCAAGCTCCAGGACCAGTACCACCCCCTGCCCCCAAACCTCCTTCCCCACAAAAATGCCTCTCCTTGTACTTTTACCTTCCTTGACTTAGGCTGGTTTTCTCCTGATGGAGCAGGGTTTGAAAGCCTTTGCTACAGAGCAGAGTCCTGGAGCTTGCAGTCAGTGCCTGGCCCTGCTGGGATTCAGAGAGCCCTGCACAGCTGATCCACATCTCAACCAGCAAGATGAGCACCGGGGCCCACTCTTCACCGAGATCTATGCCCAGGGTCACAGAAAGGTATTGAAGGCCTGGCGCTTCCACTGCCTCTCCCTAGGGGAAATGGCAGAGTCACCAGACCTGGAAACCTTCAAGGCTGTCTTGGATGGGTTCGGTCTACTCGATCCAAGAAGGAGCACCCCAGTTGTTCAAAACTGCAATTTCTCAGTCTGCAGAATGAGCACTGAACATCTGGGCACGGGGGTGCCTCTCCATGGCCCAAATCTCTTATCAGACATTATGACTGACAAGCCAACAGCGAGTTGTTGTTCAGGGACTATGGAAGAGCAACCTTTAGTAATAATCCTGGACTTGACCATCAAAGATGGTGCAGAGATGATCTCCAAGCCTACTTGCTCCAGTGAGCCAGGGCAAGAAAGAGCAAGTCCAGCTGTGCATGAGGAAGCTGCGAATTCTGTTTGGCTCTATCTCTGAAATTCAGAAGTCTCTGCTTGTGGTGAAGTTGGGCTCCATCCAGGCCAACTGGTCATGAACAAATTCTGGGGACGAGAAACCCTGAAAACATCTGCTCCTTACCTGGGCCAGATAAAGAACCTTCACATCTTCAACTTCTCCAAGATGGGTGCTGCTTACCACCATTCCAGTCCCATGAAATTCTGGCAAATTGGAGGCACATCTGGGGCAGCTACAGCATGTCCAGGAGCTTCATGTGGAGGATATGTCATCTTGTTTGATGGAAACCTGCCCACCATCCTCAGGAGTCGGAAGCCTCTGAAGACTGTCTCTGAGTTCATGTGCAATGACAGAATCTGTCCTTTGGTTTCTGTTCCAGTGTCCTTGCACAAGAAAGTGCAAACACCTGCGTCGGAGGAATTTGTGCATGGACCGCTTCAGTCCTGAGCTCCTGAGTGTTCTGCTGGAGCAAGTGGCTGCCACCCCGGAAACTCTGGCCCTAGAGCATTATGCCACCACTGATGCCCACCTCTTGGCCATCTTGCCCTCTCTGAGCCAGTTCCCAGCTCAACTTCTTCAGTTTCTGGGCAAATCACATCTCCATGGCTGTCCTGAAGAATCTCATGAGCCACATGGTCAGGCTGGGCCATTTGATATGAGGGCTCTGTCCTGCCCCTCTGCAGAGCTACTGTCCTCCAGCCTGGGGACTGGAGAACGTTGATCCGAGAGATTTGCCGGTGTTTGGGTGGGCTTGGCCCAGGCATTGAGACATCTGGACCTACGAGGTCCAGATTTGTACCAAATTCTGTCATCGCCACATACACAAAAAGCCAATTCTGTAGTCTGGCATCCATTGGTTCCTAGGTGGTTACAGAGGAGGATTTTCCAGGCCTTTCTGCTCCGTGCACGTAGTCAGGGCATCTCTCTCCTGGAATCAATTCTCAGCATCAGAAATGAAATCTGGGATAGAAGTGCATTCTCCAGGGACCTAAACTCCAAAGTTCAGTGCGGCTTCAAGAGGCAGGATGTTTGGTCCTTAGCTTTTCAGTTCATTCCTAGCTCTGGAACCCCAGGAGTTTGTGTGCTTGTGGGGTACATGTGTCCTGTGCATACCCCATCAGGAACCTGGAGCAAATTCAGCCTGGAAAGAACTGGAATACAATCTTCTTTTTCTGAATGGTTGTAAGCAAATGTCTAAGTTGTGGGACAATCACTTACTATCTATAATTTACTGGATCAATCAATCAAAAATAAAAACAATAGGCATAAAAAAAAGAAAGCCTCTGCTACTAAATGGTATCATTTAATCAGTGCAGGACTTATTTGGACACACAATACAGAATCTTAGAACTGAAGGGTTGTGTTTACTCTAAAATCACAGACTTCCTTTAAGAGAGGAAGGGGAAGAAGGCAGTCATAAAATTCAATGCTTATCCTATAAAATTAAGAAAATTGAGGGATGAGGAGGGCTGAGAGGGATGGAAGAATATTGAAAGGGGTGACTTTGATCAAGGTGCGTTGTACTCGTAAACTACTTTGTTGAATGACAACTCCTTTGTACAACTACTTAAAGGAAATAATAATACAAATTTTTTACCTCCTTACTGTCTGTGGGACAATGGAGAGGTGCTGTAGCTAGGGTATTTTTTTTCCCAGTGCGCTTATTGGTTTGTTAATGAGCTGAGTTCTGTGCCTTAAAATGTTGTATTAATTGGTATCAACCCTCTCTGTTTTAAAGGATACTAGGAGCTAGGTTCAAGCTCACTGCATGAATCATTATGCAAATCCAGGTGGAAATAATGAACCTAGTAAGAAAATGGGTATGGATAAAGACGTTTCCTTTTATCTTAGACAAGCCAACATTCCTTGATGTCCACTTCGTTTTTGTGCTAGTCCTAGGACTTGAACTTAGGGCCCAGGTGCTGTCCCTGAGCACTTTTTGCTCAAGGCTAGTGGCGTTCTACCACTTGAACCACAGCTCTGCTTCTAGATTTTTGGCTGTTAATTTGGAAATAAGAGTCTTCATGCACTTTCCTGCTTGGGCTGGCTTTGAACTGTGATCCTCAGATCTCAGCCCCTCGAGTAGCTAGGATTATAGGCATGAGGCACTGGTGCTCAGCCTTTATTTATTTTATTTATTTTTATTTTTTGCCAGCCCTGGGCCTCGGACTCAGGGCCTGAGCACTGTCCCTGGCTTCTCTTTGCTCAAGGCTAGCACTCTGCCACTTGAGCCACAGCGCCACTTCTGGCCATTTTCTATATATGTGGTGCTGAGGAATCGAACCCAGGGCTTCATGTATACAAGGCAAGCACTCTTGCCACTAGGCCATATCCCCAGCCCATCAGCCTTTATTTATAATCAGTCTTGACTTAATGACTGATAATGGAGTTATCGCTCTTTTTTGAACTTTTTTTTTTTTAATATTATCTTCAGATAGTTGTACACAGGGTTTCAATTTGACATGTCAGATATAAGGACAACACATCTTGATCAATGTCATCACTTTTCTCATTCTTCCCCCATCTCTCTCAACCACATTCATCCCATATTTTCATTTTCATACACACATACACACACACACACACACACACACACACACACACCCCCATTCTGACTGCACTTTTCTGCCCTTCCCCATCTTTTGGATTGAAAAATAGCAATTGTTAGAGTGGTGGCCTGCAGGAGACTGTTCTAAAGCCACATCCAGGGGGATGTGATGTCCAGCCCCTCGAGTCCTGTGGGGTGGTCTTTCTGAACGATGCTCTCAATTCTCACTTATTTTTTTTCTTTCATGGTGTTATAGGATTTGAACTCAGAACCTCACACTCTTCCTTAGCTTTCCCTTTCAAAGCTGATATTCCGTGACTCGAGCCACATCTCCACCTCTGGCTTTCGGCTGGGGAATTGGAGATAGGAGTCTCTCGCATTTGCTGGTGTTCCACTGGGATGCTCAGATCTCAGCCTCCTGAGTAGCTAGGATTATGGGAGTGAGCCGCTGGTGCCCAGTCATTCCCACTTCCTTAAGCTCAAAGGGGACACGTGGATTCCATACTGGGTATGAGCTTTAGTGCATGTCAGTTGTTGTATTTGGCTCCTGATAGCTGTTTCCATTAAGTTCAATTTTGGATTTCAGGCCTGGTTTGTTAGGCACTGGCTGGGCATAGGATCAACTGTAGGATGGGTTGTAAGAAAAAAAATAAATCTTTGTTTTCATGGAACCAATTCTTCAGCAGAGGAATGCTTTAGTTATTCAGGTCTCCTCCTCCTCCCTTCTGTTGCCTTGTTTTAGTCACTGAGTCGAGGAAGAGGAGAAGAAACAGAATATTGTGTGGGTCGCAGCTCTAGCAAAAGATTCAGTGCAAGAAGGAGGTGGTGGATAGAGCCATTAGTGATGATTTCCAGCATCCTATCTCTTCCTATAGATATTTTAGATACTTGGAACACAGAGGTAATCTGTTTACTTAGGGGGTTCAATAAGTCTCTAATATTTAGATTTTTATGGCTGAGTAAAATTTACAACAAAGTTTTGGAACCAAGGCAGGGCTGCTGGGTTTGAACTTAGGCAAATAAATCATTTAGTATTACTTTTACCTTGTTTCGTTTTCCCATTCATCTATTGACATAAGCTTGGTTGATTCCATCCTCTGGCTATTGTGAATGATGGTACTATATGATGGTGTACCATGTGTCCTTAAGACACTGCATTCAATCCTTTTGGGCTTATCCCAGAGGTAGAATTGCTGGACCACACAGTAATTCTCGGCTTCCCATTGTACCAGGAGCTTCCGTGCTGTTTTCCACAGTACCATTTTCCTCTCCCTCTGAGAATGCATAAGGACTGCATTGCACCTCATCCTTGCCATCACTGGTTATTTTCTGTTTTCTGTTCTTTTTGTTTGGTTTGAGACTAGGACTTGAAGTCGGTACCTAATGCTTTTGCTCATTGGCTAGTGCTTTACCAATGGGGCCACGCCTCCAACCCCGTTGCGTTCTTTTGATAAAGTCTTCAATGAGCTCGCCCTCTGAGAGTGAGGTTGCAATGGATTGAAGCAAAAACTGCTTGGCTTTGGGTTTTGGCTGCCAGAATGCATTTTCTATAGTCTCTAAAATATATTGAGAAAATGAAAATTTCTAGCAACCTTCTTCCAAAATAAAAGTATACAGCACTTAATTATTCACTTTCCTTTCTTTTGTATCTCCTATGCTATTAATATTTGGCTCCATCTCAATGTTTTGTTTCCTTCTTTCACATCAATCTGTTTACTTTTTTCAGTTAGGGGAAGGAGATAAAGAAACTTTATTTTTTTTCTGAACGTTTGGGCTTCAAACTTCAAATATGAATTATTTGTTTAGTAAGACACACTTCTAAATGAAAATTATTCTTTACAGTGTAGAGTTTCAATAGAAATATATATATACATGCTTACAGAAAGATATATAGAAGATACTTGCTTCTTAGAGCACTATTTGTGGTGATCTCAATGGATAGCTATCTTGTTTCTACCAATTGTAAAATGGAAGTATCAAACATGGTATCTTCAAATAATAAAATACTATAAAGCAAGGAGAATTACAAAGTATATAATAGAAATGAATGCAAATGGTTTAACAGACTCTTGAGAGAAGACAGATACAAAGGCATGCAGAGCTCTGTGACCCCATTGATATGAGTTAAAAGTCCCTCTTCCTCCTCCTCCTCCTCCTCCTCCTCCTCCTCCTCCTCCTCCTCTTCCTCCTCCTCCTTTCTTCTTCCTCTCTCTCTCTTCCTCTCTCTCTTCTCTCTCTCTTTCTCTCTCTCTCTCTCTCTCTCTCTCTCTCTCTCTCTCTCTCTCTCTCTCTGTCATTGGTTGTGGTGTTTGAACTCTGGGCCTGGGCACTGTCCTTGAGCTCTTCAGCTCAAGGCTAGCACTCTACTACTTTGAGCCATAGTGCCACTTCCGGTTTTCTGGAGGCTAATTGGAGAGAAGAGTCTCATGGACTTTCCTGTCCAGGCTAGCTTTGAACTGTGATGCTCAGATCTCAGCCTCCTGAGTAGCTAGTATTACATGCATGAGCTACCAGTGCCTGGCTCTCTTTTCTCTCTCTCTCTCTTTCTCTCTCTCTCTCTCTCTCTCTCTTTTGGCACTGGTACAGAGGCTTGAACTCAGGGCCTGAGAGCTGTTCCTTAGCTATTTTTGCTCAAGGTTAGTGCTCTGCTTCCTGTACCACAGCTCCAATTCTGTTTTGTTTTTTTTGGTAGTTAATTGGAATTAATAATAGTCTCATGGATTTTTCCATCCAGGCTGGCTTCGAACCAGATCTCAGCCTCCTGAATAGCTGCTCTATTATGAGTCGACCTCAGATTTGCCTTAGTAGAAGCAAACACCCACGTCCATAAGACTGCACGTCACAGTAAAAAAGCAGCAGGAACCTCAGAATTGGTCCCAATGGGTAACAGTAGAAAAGGCAAAGTCAGATGAAGGTGAAGTTAGTCTTTGTAACTTTGGTTAACCCAACATATGAAAAAAGGTACCATTTCCTCATGCAATTAGCATAAAATAGTTACCAAGGTTGTTCACATTGCTTTTCTTCTTCCTTTGAAGCCTTGTGTGTATTTTATACTTTGAGCATCTTTCAAGGAGGAAGAACCACATTTCAAGTGCCCAGCGACCATGTGAAGCAAACGGAGATTGCACAGACTTTCCTGCCCCACCGGTTTCAAACCACCATCCTCAGATCTCAGCTTCCTGAGTAGTAGGAATTATAGAGATGAGCCAACAGTGTCTGGCTTCTTTGAGACTTTCATCCCCAGGTAAACCCTAGAAAAGCTGGAAGTGGAGCTGTGGCACAAGTGAGCACAGAAGCTCAGAGACAGATACATATATACACACACACACACATATATATACATATATATGTATATGTATATACATATGTATACATATACATATACATGTATATATGTATATATGCGTGTATATATACATATTTATGGAACATAAATAATGATTCTTAGGTGTGTGCTTCCTGCAGTATGGAGAATTGTTCCACTGTAAAGGTGGAGGTAATTAGCACTGCTGTAACAGGGAGTTTGCGTTGTACCTTTGAGTTGTAAGCTTTTTCTGGGAGACAGTGTAAGATGGAAGCTGCTCAGGGCTGGGCGCAAATGCCGGTGAGAAGTTTGCTTTGCCCTCTATGCTGCGAAGCCAGGTAAAATGGGGGAAAATCGTTCTCAGCCTGTTTTGTTCTGGTCCGTCAAATGGACAGAAAGGTACTTTTTTTCACAGCATGCTTGTGCATACTGAATTTAATAGTGTACATAAAGAACCTCCCACAATGCCTTGCACAGAGGACAGCAATAATCTGGGCCATTCTTCTAAATGAGATCCACTTTTGCTGGGAAAGTGTCAAGTGCGCTTGGCTGGGGGGTAGGGTTGTTCGGGTCTGGCCAGGGTGTCTGCAACATTGTTGCTGTCCACAGGAACTTGTGCTAAATTATTAAAACTCTAAGGAAAGGCTTCCTAACATGGCCGAATTGGAAGATGTAGGGAAAGCACATAAGAACTGCCTCATTCCCCTTCTGTGTGTGTGTGTGTGTGTGTGTGCGCGCGCACACGCGTGCATGCGTGCATAGGTTGTTTATGGGTTTGAATTCAGGGCTTCTGAGCTGTCCCTGAGGTTGTTTTGCTCAAGGCTAGCACTCTGCCACTTGAGCCCCTGCTCCACTTCCAGCTTTTTTGGTGATTAGTTAGACAAAAGAGTATCACAGACTTTCCTGCCCCAGCTAGCTTCCAACTGAGGTCCTCAGATCTCAGCCTCCTGAGTAGCTAGGATCACGGATGTAAGCCGCTGGTGTCCATGGGACCCAGCTCTTTTAAATATTTTTATTAGCGTAAGTTCCTTGTACATGTTTTAAATACCACTGCAATTTCACAACGTGTAGAATGTACTTTGATGTAGTTCACCCATCCACGTTGCTCTTAACCATTCCCGCTCCTCCTTTCTCCTTTTTCATGGTTTTTGGTGGGTTTCATTGTGCTGTTTTCATATATATATACACTGTGTCTATATGACATTCACTTCCTCCTATCATCTGATCCTGCAAAAAAAAAAAAAAAAAAGAGGACAGCCACCCCTTTACAATCATAATGTATCATTTTTCTTAATTCTAGATGGCATGTGTGAGTGGAAACATTGGAAGCTTATCTTTCTTAGCTTGTTTTATCTTACTTAACACAAAGAGCCCCTGTTCTGTCCAGGTGAAATGTTATTTTCTATCCATTCAACAGGATTGTGTTCATTATTATCTAGATGAAGTGGTTTCCCCAGGAGAAGAGAGATTGTGGCCAGCAAGTGAACAAGTAAGGAAAGCAGTCATGCAGACAGGAGGAAGCAGACACCAAAATGCACACTGGAAAGACAGAGCACCCCTCCTGACCTGAAGGTGACAATAACTAGCCCGGACCTCACAAATGATGTGCTGAAAATTGTCATTTTGTCTGTTGAATTAGCGACAAATCTGCCAGATGGGGCGCTAATGTTCTTCTAGTTCCATGACTTAAAATTCAAGTATTTACTGCTAACTTTAGAGGGGAAAAAAAATACATCTCCCATATTAACTTCCAGGAGAATTTGCCTGAGATAGGATTGTATCTCTAGTAAGCATTTTTATTGTCTCATGTCTTTTAATCCTCAGGAGGTGACTTAGAAAGTGAGTGGTCAATTTGCTGAAACAAGGAGGCATCCAAAATAGCTGAATTAAATCAATCCAAGAAGTTCGGACGTAAATCCTTTTGTTAGCCTTCTTTTAAGGGAACAAAGATATATTTATACCCCAAATGGAACACATTATTGCTGGTACACTATTCCGCCTCTGAAGTTAATGACATTGTTTAAAATATGAATTGCTTAAAATTGTATTCAGTCATTGTGAGCTTTATCACAGCTGCCCTCGACGCTGCCCAGTCTCGTTTTTTTTTGATGGGTTATTGTGCTTTGAGAATTGAGAATCCAGGTTCTTTAGGGCTGGGATGTGAGGTAGCTAAGGGACACAATGTTTTCTGTAGTTTTGGGGATACTTAGAATTGGACGTTGGGCGTCCTTATCTGTGAGCCATCATGGTGGTTCCGCCCGGATGAAGACAGGGCTGAAGTTATGGAGCTCATGAGGATGGGATTGGAATGTTAATGCAGGCCTTTCCCATTCCCTGAAACATCTGATGGCAATACCTCGCGCACTCAAGCAAAGCCAGGCAGGGCTCTGGCGGGGCTGTGTCTGCGGTAGTCCAGCCTCCTGTCTTCTGCTTGTCGATTTAAAACTGCCCTCTGCCTACCAGTGAGATTTCTGATAGTTTCTTTGCTCTTTTCTTTTCCTAAGTCCTGATAGCATCTCTCTCTCTCTCTCTTTTTCCCCCTCCCCCCATCTACCTACCTGTGTTTCTACAGTGCCTGAAATGGGTATCTGAGACAGGAGAGTTGCTTAATCAATATCGGAAGAATAAATGTAGGTTGGGAGGCTGAAGGAAGTGAAGGA
The DNA here is from genome assembly GCF_023159225.1 of Perognathus longimembris pacificus. Classification (NCBI taxonomy): domain Eukaryota; kingdom Metazoa; phylum Chordata; class Mammalia; order Rodentia; family Heteromyidae; genus Perognathus; species Perognathus longimembris. Next base: position 9,003,653 of record NC_063163.1, read on the forward strand.
AGGAGGCAGAGGGTCAGCCTGTATGATTACTGAGGTGTGTGTGTGTGTGTGTGTGTGTGTGTGTGTGTGTATGTATGTGTATCACTATCACTCCTGGGACTTGAACATAGGGCCTGGACGCTGGCACTGAGCTTTTTTGCTCAAAGCTAGTGATCTCCCAATTGAGCCACAGCTCTATTTCTTTGCGTGTTAATTGGAGATAAGAGTCCCACAGACTTTTGAACTGAGATTCTCAGATCTCAGCCTCCTAAGTGTCTAGGAGGACAAGCCTGAACCCCAACGCCTGGCCTATTTGTTTGTTTTTGATATGGCTAAAAAAATAGATCATAAGATAATTCAATTCTTGCTATGCTGTGACATCTAGAATTCTACGACTTCCACGACATGTAACTGGGTTTCTGTAAAATTTGTGGCCAAATAATGCCATGCTCATGACTAGCACTCTACCACTTTGAGCCACAGCTCCCCTTCTGGTTGTCTGGTGGTTAATTGGAGATGAGAGTCTCACAGATTTTTCCTGCCTGGGCTGGCTTGGAACTGTGACCCTCAGATTTCATCCTTCTGGGTAGCTAGGATTATAGGCGTGAGCTTTCCATGCCCAGTGTATTTCTATACCGGTTCAGAGCAGCTTGGTTGGGTATTTCTGGCTCTAAGACTCATTCTGAGCATCTGTCCTAGGGACAGTCGGTCTGTTTGGTCCCCTTAAGACTTAGCTGGGGGCCAGAGAATCCCCCAAGATGGCTCGCTCACATGACTGCTGGCAAGAGGCCTGAGGGCCTGGGTTTCTCCATTGGCTGCCTTGGCCCTCACTGGCCGCTGGTGGCTTGCTGCTTTGGGAGGGGGCCAACCCAGCAGTAAACAAGATGGAGGGCAAGCAGCTGGCCTTTTCTAACTAGATGTGGAAGTCACTTGTGGGTCATTTCCACGAACAGCTCGTGGTGATGCACAGTCAGTGGTGTTCTCTGTGGGAGGAGATGATGGGAGGGTGGCGATTGGGGGGGCGGGGAGAGGGCATTTTGGGATTGTGCTACCACCTGAGCTAGTTTGAGTTGAATAATGCAGATGCAAAACTCTGCAGCACGTAGCTCTTCTCTCCTCTCCCAGCCAAGCCACAGGCTGCTGCATCGGGGATTCGTTGCCTTCTGATTGCCAATCAGTGATGTGGCGGTGGGAATGAGATCTGGTATAAACCTGTTTGCTAAGAACGGTGTAGAAATGGAGCCACCCGTAAGGAACATTTTTTTCAGCACAATATTGGAATCAACAGAAGAATCAGAGAAATGATAAAATAAGACGAGACCATAGAAAAACGTAGCAGGGGGGCGAACTGGCTAGTTCTTAGAAACCTTCATCTTTCTGTCTGGGAGATGTCTGGCTGCAGGGCTGCAGCCCTGGGCTATGGCCAGCAGAGGGCAGACTTCCCTGAGCCAGAGACTTTGGAGTGAACTTTACAATAAAGGAGAAATACATAGAACCATCGAGGTTTAGAGAGTGGAAAGGAACATGAAGAAGCACTCCAGTAAGGCCTTCTTCCACAGATGATGAAACCAAGGCCTATCGAAGCAAAAGGGGCATGTTCACATTCTCTTAGCCTGCAAGTGGCGTACATGGGACTTGAACCTCTGGCTCCTTGAGTAGTTTTTGCTTTCATTACGGTAAATCTTTTCTCTGTTCATTAGCACAGCTTGAAAGGTACCTGGGGCTCTTGACTCACTGATGTAGCCTGCCAACATTTTAAACAAGTGGAAAGGACTAGAGTGGCCTCATTGTTTATCGTACTTGAGCACAAGGATAATAAAATGTGTGATATTTTATTTTTGACTTGTCACTTTTACATTTTTTATTATCTTATTGAAAAATGTACAAACAGTAATGTTACTAGGTCTTGTAAAATGGCTCATGGATATAAAATCCATAAAGTTAATACAAATTCAATCAATGTTCTGTGGACAACACTAATTGGATGAGCGTCAGCAGCGTTATTTGCTAGAACAAAGCTGCTATTTACCACCTGTATTGAATCATAAGTTTGCCGTGCTTATAGGCCCCTGTGCTGTGTGATAAAACCAATTTTCCCACCATTTTATTCTGTGTACACCACAGATGAACCTTCACTTTATGCAGTGAGTCATTTGAGGATCATTTTGTTTTTATTTAGTGGTAGTGGCTTTATGTGGTGCTAGTGTTTCCAGCCTCATTAGCCGGATAGCTTTCTTATCTCCAACCTACCTACAAACACAAATGCCAGCCTGCTGAGATCGGGAGGGGTGATTGGTCATAGATGATTACCCACGGGATAGATGGGCATCAGGGTAAGCATCGCAATGAAAGCTCATTCCAGAACGCATTTCAGCCGCCTTGCGGTTCCCTGGAAACACATTTACCAGCCCTCGGGTGTCCTCAGGCCGTAGCCGGGGACAACCCTGCACCACGGCACTGGGTTTGGGGCCTGGTAATTTGTTCCCGACAGGATGTTGTGTGCTGGCTGAGTAAGCATCACCTTGGTTTCAAATGGAACAGTGGAAGCACTAACTCCTAAGTGCGCAGGAGGCGCGGGTGACATCTTCGCCTGTCTCCAGTCACTCGGTTTACAGGTAGGGGTGGCAGGGCGAGGTGGCCTTGACCTTGTGCTGACTCAGCCCGGCTGGAATCTGCAAGACCTGACGGGCCGCGGTTGCCCATTCATCATCTTGCAGATCCAACCTAACGATCAAGACCTCCTGCCGGAAAAGTGTCGCCACACTCCTTTGGCATAAGCATAGAATCAGGGTGAAGACCCCCCCCGCCCCCCCCCCCCCGAAAGCTAGAGCTGTTTGCTGAGGCTGAGGTGTAACTTTCCAACTTTGCCCCCAGCCCCCACCCCCCCACCCCCCCCCACCCCCGCCGCGCAGTCCAGCACCGAAGCTTTGCTGCCGGGGACCAGTGGCCGTCATTTCACGGGGCGCGCGTGTATCAAAGCATCCGACGACGAACCCGAAATAGACACCATGTGAATGTCTCCTAGTTATTTTCTTGGGCTTTGACTTGGTCTGCCTGTCTGTCTGCCTGCCTGCATGGTTGCGCCCGGTCCCTGCATGGTTGCGCCCGGTCCCGCATGGCGCATGGCCGCGCAGGTCCCCCCCGGCATGGCCGCGCCGGTCCCCGGCATGGCCGCGCAGGTCCCCCGGCATGGCCGCGCAGGTCCAGCGGCAGCCGGTGCTCGGGCGCAGCCGGGCGGCGCGCGAGGCCGGGGCTCCAGTGCGCCTGCGGGGGAGGCGCGCGGCGGACGCGCCCGCCCCTCGGCCCCCTCGGAGGCGCCCGCCCCTCGGTGGCGGCCTCTCGCGCCGCTCCGGCTCGGGTGCCCCCTCGGCCGGCCGGACGGCTCCGCGCCACCACGCGGGGCGGAGCGGTCGCCGCGTTCCCGCAGCCGCGGGCTCCCGGCCATCGCCGCCCGCGGCCCCCGTCGCCGCCTCGGGCCTGGCGGGCCGGCGCGCGCCGCGGCGTGGATCCGTGGATCCGTGGATCGGTGCGCCCTCCGTGCCGCTGGGCTCGGGGCCGTTCTCACGGGGAGGAATCCTGTGAATTGGGTGAGTGCTTTTCCTGCACCGGATGGGGAGAGGGGGCCGAGGGGGCGGAGAGGGTGGAGAGGGGAGGTGGGGAGAAAGAAAGCCCCGCGAGTAAGGCCGCCAGGCCGGCCACTGGTGGAGGCATTCACCGTGGACCGCGCGCACGCGCGCTCGGACCTGGCGGGCCCGCTTCCCCGGAGGTCCTGGGGCAGGAGACGCGCCGAGGTGGCGGCAGGTGCAACTGGGCAGGGCCACCGGCCAGGAGGCGCACCAGGCCGAGACTTGCTGTTGTCTGGGGGCTGGCAGCTTCCTTGAAATAAAAAACACACACCACAATTGTTATTATCAGGATGATGTCCAGGGGCTGGGAATATGGCCTGGTGGTGGAGTGCGCGCCTTGCATGGGCGCGTTGGGCCCCGCATGGCCCTGGGTTCGATTCCTCAGCACCACACACACAGAAAAAGCCAGAAGTGGACGCTGTGGCTCAAGTGGCAGAGTGCTAGCCTTGAGCAAAAAGGAAGCCAGGGACAGTGCTCAGGCCCTGAGTTCAAGCCCCAGGACGGGGGGGGGGGGTTGGGAAACCCCAAACAACCCAAAACAACAGGATGATGTGCAGAGAGGTTACAGTTCCGTAAGTCAGGTAAAGAGTGCATTTATTTTTGGACAATGTCACCCCTTCCCTCGCGCTCTCCCAGTCCACCCTCCCCCCCCCCCCCCCCCCAGGATCTGCACAGCCCAGTACCCGGTGTCCAGTGAGCCTCCACCGCCCCATTCCCGAGTTTTCTTCTACGGAGCTGAACCTGATTTCCTGCCTGTCACCGACCCTCATTCATCGGCTCTGGGATGGCAGAACAGCCCGCGTGCAGTCAGCGTGGCCGTGGGTCAGGACCACAGGCTCTGGGACTCCTTGTATCAGAGCCAGGCCATTACTCCTGGGGGCTGGAAGCTCTTGGTTTAATGTTGGAGGAAGAATTCAGACAGACAGGAGTTCATGCGTCAGCAGGAGCAGAGCAAAGCAGGACCGCCCAGGCAGGCCCTGGGCCCCTGGACCTCAAGCTTCCATTGGGGCCTGCAGACGTGAGGCGGGGCGTGGGGGGGGGGGGTCAGTCCTGGAAAACTGGTTTTAAAAGTGATTAACTTTGCGGGCTCCTTGGGAAACTCACAAAGGCTGAGCTCCAGAATCGCTGCTTTTCTTCCAAGAGAAGAACCTTCACACCGGCAGGTTTTTTGAAAACAAAAAGTGGAACCACAAGATTTTTTTTTTTTTTGTATATCCTCTATTACATAGAGCCCTCCAGACCCTTTGGGCGTCAGTCCCTCCAAAATATGGATTCGTCCCTATAGCTAGGTAATTATTGTATTTATTATCTAAATTTATAAAAGACGTAAGGAAATAACAGACGCGGCCTATAGCTATTTTTTTCCTAGAAAATCTCCGCTAATATTAACAAAACAAGACAAATAAACAACATTAGAACAATTCATCTACATAGTAAGAAAATGCAAACAATGAAAACAAAGAAAAAAATTTTCTAACTTGGTTCTTTTCTTAAACGTTTCCCTCTCTGTTTGGAACTCCTGAAGGTTCTAGTCTGAGAAGCAACTTATAAATACAAATGAAAGGACTGGGGATGTGGTTTAAAAGTGATAGAGTACTTAGCAAAGCTGGAGTCCATGCCTGGGTTCAAAACCCAGCACTGCCAAAAGAGAGAGAGAGAGAAAGGGGCAGAGAGAAAGAAAAGAGAGAAGGAAGCAAAGAAGAAAGAAAGGAATTTGTACTTCTTAAAAATATTTTTGCATCTAACCAGAAAAATGCATACACTAGCATTGTGTGTGTGTGTGCATTAAAACCCTTTACATTTTTATCCCCTACTGTTTCAAACTTACTTTTGGTAATATACATTTAGGAGAAACCTCCAGATTTCTAAGCATGGTATAACGTCATCCTCTCTGCTCATTTCATTTCTTTCTTTCCTTTTTTTTTTTTTGGTCGGTTGTGGGGCTTGAACTCTGGGCCTAGCTGCGTCTCTGAGCTCTTCAGCTTAAGGCTGCCACTCTACCACTTTGAGTCACAGTCCCACTTCCAGTTTTCTGGTAGTGAATTGGAGATCAGAATCTCACGGACTTTCTTACCTGGGCTCACTTGGAACCATGATCCTCAGATCTCAGCCTCCTGCGTAGGTAGGATTACAGGCGTGAGGTACCAGTGCCTGGCTTCATATATACATTTCATATTTCTGGCTTAGGATTTAGTCAATTATTGAGTGATTTCTTATTAAGATGATGATGTGAATATACCTTTTATAAATATTTGATTGAATTTTAAGTTCACAAAGCAAAGAAACAAAAAAAAGTGACCCATAGTGAGAAAATAAATAAATTTGATTGATTAAATGGCAATTCAGTTTCTTACTAACAACTTTGAGGACTCTCATAGAAAGAGATGCTGTTGTGGGATCATCTAGCCGGAGAGACTCTTGCAGATTATTCTGGCCAATTAAGGAAATTGTGATTTTTTATGTCAACCATCTTTTACATGATCTTCAAATATTTTCACCCTTCAGATCTGAGGTCAGGCTAATTACTTCCAGAGGATTTTTAAATGTGAAGATTATCTGTGACCTTTCTCTTTGAGGTTTATTTTAAATTAAATGTAAGGTAAAATATCATAGCTGGGTGACACTAAAATAGAATGGCGATTGCCCTCATATAGTTGATTGGCAAATCATATTTGACTTTCAATTAAATATCCCATTGTGAGCATCGTAACATTTCTTCTGAGAGGACGAATTGACTTAGGACACAAGTGGTCATCTCCTTAGTTTTCTGTTGCTTGTTTTGACTATTAGTATATGCTGTTGAGGAATGCATTTGCATCAAAATTCAATTCTCTATATACAGGTGAAGTAAATGGTCCATAGAATCATCATGGTTGAAAGTATTTACAGTTTTCCTTTGTAACCGAGTAAATTATAGGACCAAGTTGGATAGCACCCTAACATGCTTCTCCAGCTCACACAACTACTGCCACTTACATGTGCCAGAGACTTGCTAGGGGGCGGAGCCCAAGTGTGGAGCCTCAAAGGAAAGCTGGTGCTCTGGTTTCAATGTGCCCCCTCAGAAACGGAACTTGGGGTGAAACTAGTTCCCATTGCGGTGGTATGAAGAGGTGGTCCCTTCTGGGAAGTGATGCTGTCATAAGGGCTCTACCCTCCTGAGTGGGACTGGCAACTTTATAAAAGTTTATGAAAGGGCTGTAGGGAACCCTTTTGCTACTTGGCCCTCTGCCGAGTGATGATGCCACTGTAAGAAGATGTCAGCAAACCAACCAGACCCTGAACCTGCTGGTCCATCCACAACTGTGGTTTTGTTAAAACAACCCAAATGGACCAAGACAGTTGGTCACTGCCCACGAAGAACCACTGTCTAATGGGGGGGGGCAGGTATAGACAATGGCAAATGCTCCGACAGGGCTCTGGATGGTGAGGGAGGGAGGTGCTTTCCAGTTGAAGATAATCCTGTGTGAAGGAAGGCAGGAGGCACGGGGGTGGGCAGAGCATGCTGGGTAGCTCGGTGTGTGGAGCCCAACAGTGATAGCAAAGGAGACCAGGGCAGGGAGGAGGACCATGGGGTTCTGAGGCTAAGCATGGATGCCGCGTATTCTTCAGTAAAGGGGCAGAATGTCCCCAGAGGCGATTCAAGTATCACGAGAGCTGCCTTTCCCACCACATGTCCAGGGGGAAGGCTGTTGGCTCCTTGGTCTCAGAGTGCAGTGCCCTCCAGGGGGGGCAAAGGGGCGTAGCAGCCCGCAGGGCTGTGGGGTGGTCGCTCTTGAGTCTGCTGGACTTGAGGTGTTGGCTTTGCTAGGTTTACACTCCCTCACTCCTCCCCTCTTTCCTCTTGCTGCCCTTTGTCATGACAGTCTCTCTCTCAGGCTGCACCACCACTGGATTTGGGAAGCGTGTAACGTGTCTGGTTTCACAGATAAAACAGACAGGGAGAAATTTTAACCTTAGGATAATTTGCACTGAGAGTCTTACCTACCTCTGATGTAGATAAGATGCTGGACTTGGGATTATAGACTAGATGCTGAGATGCTGGCATGAATGGCAACTTGGCAGGTGACTTGGAGGGGATGAACGTAGCGTGTGAGAAGAATATAGAAGAATATGGACGCTGCACTGTGGACTGGATCGTGTCCTGTAAATTCACAGGAGCCCCTAGCCCCCATCGCATGAAGACATGGGTCTGTTCTTAGTGTTATTATAAAGGTGATATACAAAGGAGTCACAGTTACATGTCAGGTAAAGAGTACATTTCTTTCTTTCTTTCTTTCTTCTTCTTATTATTTTTTTTGGCCAGTCCTGGGCCTTGGACTCAGGGCCTGAGCACTGTCCCTGGCTTCTTTTTGCTCAAGGCTAGCACTCTGCCACTTGAGCCACAGCGCCACTTCTGGCCATTTTCTGTATATGTGGTGCTGGGGAATCAAACCCAGGGCCTCATGTATAGGAGGCAAGCACTCTTGCCACTAGGCCATATCCCCAGCCCCAAGAGTACATTTCTTTTTGGACAATGTCACCCCATTCCCTGGCTCCCTTCCAGCTTTTCCTTCCCTTCGCCACCCATGAGTTATATAGTTCATTCTGGATGTGGGTTTTTGAAGGTGCTTATGTCAGAATGGGATCATCATCGTCAAACCTGATGGCATTCGTGTCCTGATCAGAAATGACATCAGAGCCTTTGCCTTCTTTCTCCCAGGTGAGGCTGCGGTGACAAGATGGCCGTGTGCAAACCAGGAAGGGTCCTGACCGGGTGGGCCCCTTGAATCCTGCTCTTTCCGGCTTCCAGAATGTAAGAGAACAAATGTGCCTTGTTTAACTCACCGAGCTGGCCTTAGGAGACATTTATGGAGGGCCAGGCCAAGGAAGTCAGTGTCCGGTGGGTTCAGAAACACCTGGGGGTTAGAGGAGGAGTCGGGCCCTGTCGTTGTCATCTCCAGCTGTAGAGACACGCTGGCATTGGGGGGTGGGGTGCTGGCTTGTGAGCATTATTTCTCATGGCTGTGCGCAGCAGGCTCAGGGCAGCCGCATATTGTTCGTCATGTCCTCACTTGTCAGAAGGAGCTAGAGAGAGTCCTGGGGTCTCTTCTTCTCAGGATCCTGATCTTGTTCAAGGGGGGGTGGTGGTGTCCACCCTGATGACGTGGCCACTCCCCAAAGGCCCAGTGTCTGACCGAGAGCCTGCCAAGTACAGACAGTGGCGTTATGACTTTGGCTTTCGACAAGCGTGAAGTGGACCTGGAGGCGGATGGGGGCGGGGGGGGGGCGACGGGAAGCGCCATCACTTCCTTTACCCTCCCTCCTCCAAGTCCACACTCATTCCTTTCTTCTGTAGCAGAAAACTGCAGACAGAGAAACAAAACTGAGTCCTCCTTGTGTTTATGTTCTCAACATTCAGTTGTCTCTGCACTGCCCGATATGACACATTCTCTGTCTTCTTCCCCTCTGGCGTCTTCCCCTGGGTGGTTCACATCCACTCTCGGCCTGACAAGCATCATGGCAGGATTCCTGGAGTGTGGTTAAAGGTGTGTGTGTGTGTGTGTGTGTGTGTGTGTGTGTGTGTGTGTGACTGTGGGTCTCAGTGTGTCAGTGACTGTGGGAATGGGTGTATGAGAGTGAATGGGTGTGTAAATGTGTGTATCCGTATGGAAGAATGATTGTGGTTGGTTGAGGGTGTGAGTGCATGTCTGTGTGTGAATGAGTGAGAGGTTCCTCCTCCGAACCCATGGGCCTTGGCCCCGATCCCAACCTTCCAACCTCCACAACGGTTAGAAATCAGTGTGTGCTGTTTCGGAGCCCCTGAGCCCAGACTGAGTGTGTGAGAATATGTGTGTGCAAGAGTGTGGCTGGTGGGAGCGACTCTCTACCTGTGTTATAGTGTGTACATTGCTCTGGGTGTGAGTATGTACTAGCAACTGTGTGAGTGTATTACCATGTGTTTGTGTCCGTGTGTGTGTGTGTGTGTGTGTGTGCAAGTGTATGTATGTGAACAGGATGTCAATATAGAATATGATTTTCGATGCCTGTATTCTGTGAAGAGGATTGCACATTATAATGATACATTTTATGTTACACCTACTTTATAACCACAACAAAAAAAATCATAAGACAAAACAAAGCTACACCCAGAAACATTTATTGAGCCCACCCTTCTCCGGACTGCTGTCTGAATGAAAGATGCTAGTATTTGTGTTTATTTTCTTTCTTGCCCATGCTCGCAGTCAGCCTCTGTATCTTTCAGTCTTGAAGACCCACAGCTCAATGGATGTGATGTTTGCCTCTGTCTGAGATTGCTTCATAGTTGAAGCAAGAAGAAATGTATGATAACACTTTTCTTGACACATTAAAATAATGTGTTAATTCAGGAAAAAGTGATTCAGATGTGTCTTTGTGCAATCATTGGCTTTTTAAATGACACACATAGCATTTATCGGGTGTTTAGCCTTGCTGGGAAGTGGTTGAAGCCAGCAAGGATAAAGACCTCCAGCTGGGATAACCATCCTATAATTAGTGATGCATTTTTAAAAGGAAACCCAGAAATTATTGGAGACAGTTGATGTAAAAATCTCCACATTTATAAAGTATGTGTTGCTTACATGACAGGTTGATCTTATGTGTGGCGTTGAACACACACACCACACACATCACACACACACACGCACACACACACACACAACTAGCTCCTCTTTTCTATGTTGTTCTAGAAAGCCTTCTAAATCTTACATAGCAGCATTTCAACTGAAATTTTAATCTGTGCTGTCGTGTTTTTAATTTCGATGAGTCACGTCGATTTGTTTCTCGATTCTTTGTCTTAAAAAAAAAAAAAAGTAAGAAAGCAACCTGTCATTGTTTCTGGGGGCAGACCTTATCTCTCGGAGGAGACTAAAGCTATTTAAAATTCTTTTTTCTCTCTGACCAGGGTCTGGGAATGTCACAGCTCAGGTCGGCTGACCTCAGGGGCAGCCTGGGGACTGTGCTAGAGCACGCCTTCTTCCCAATCAACATTGGGTTCTGGCCAGGCTCAGAAGCGCACTGAACACAAACATCCCATTTTGTCCTTTTGGGGGCCCTACTAAAACTAAATGAAGGGATTTTTTTTTTGTAAATGAAAAGAAAGACAGACTTGAAGGAGGAAGCAATATAGGTAATGACGATACCGAAGTATAGGAATTTGGACTTTTGTAATGAATTAATGAGAACAAATGCATAAAAATATTCATTATTATCAACATGATTTTTTTTTTCCTGTCAGTCATGGGGCTTGAACTCAGAGTCTGGGCGCTGTCCCTAAGCTTTTTTGCTTCAGGCTAGCACTCTAAAGCTTGAGCCACAGCTCTACTTCTGGTTTTCTTCTGGTTAATTGGAAATAAGAGTCTCGTGGACTTTCCTGCCTGGGCTGGCTTTGAACCGTGATCCTTAGATGTCAGCCTCTTAGTAGCTAGGACTATAGGCGTGAGCCACCAGTATACCTGTATTCATAATAACATATTTTCCCCAAAATCATTCTTCATAAGTTGTATGTGACTTAAGAGCTTTCTTATACTTAACCAGGTTCTTATTTTCAAATTTGAATGATAAAGAATAAAAAATAACTATTATACTATTGTAAGGATACTATAATTTTTGGACTGAATTTTTTTTTATATTATGGAAAAATGCCTAATATATAAACTATAGAAAAGGTTAATATGCTATTAAAAACCTGAATATTATTTAATTGATGGTAGATTAAAACTTCATAGCTGGACACTGGTGACTCAAACCTGCAATCCCAGCTACTCAGGAGGCTGCAATCTGAGGATCACGGTTCAAAGCCAGCCCAGGCAGGAAAGTGCACCAGACTCTTCTCTACAATTAACCACCAGAAAACCGGAAGTACTCTGTGACTAAAGTGGTGCAGCACTAGCCTTGAGCTGGAGAGCTCAGGGACAGTGCCTAGGCCCAGAGTTCAAGCCCCACAACTGACCAAAAACAAAAGCAACGAACAAGAAAACCCCACATGTATCTTAGTTTGACTGGACAATCCCCATAGAAAGTGATACCAATATGAAAATAGCACATAAGTTATTATATGAACACATAAGCTCTACATTATGGCAAAATTAAATCATTACAATAATGATTATTAAACATTGCCAAAACAATAACTAGATGGTAATGATTTGGGGAAGAAGTCAGGGGTGAAGTTTCCGTCTGTGCCTTCGAGAATTTATTAGGGTGATGGTATTTACTAGCTAGCTACAAATAGAAGCAACTGGAATGAAGTAATGATTTTTAACAAAACTACAAGAAAAAAACAGTTCAGGGACTTTGCAAAGGGCTGGATTAGAGTCACATCCAAAGATCTCTTCCTTTCGAACCTCCTAGCTGTGCTATTATTCTTTTAGTTAGGGCTACACAAGTGTTTCCATTTTTATTCTAGCAACTTTTACAGCAACAAGTAGCCCAGAATCATGTCTAAAATTGTCTTGTAATGCTTTCATGTGGGCACAACTGGATGAAATGAATAACATGCTTTGCTTCTTTTTTTTTCCTTATCTTTTTTTCTTATTTATTGTCAAAGTGATATACAGAGAAGTTATTGTTTCATACGTTAGGTGCCTTGGGTACATTTCTTGTACTGTTTGTTACCTCCTCCCTCATTCCCTCCTCCCCTCCCCCTCTCCCTCTCCCCCCATGAGTTGTTCAGTTGGTTTACACCAAATGGTTTTGCACATGTTTTTCTTTCTTTTGTGTGTGCTTTATTGCCCCCATGATGTTTCTGAGGAAGTATTGTTGTTCTTCTTCTTTTGGCAGCCCTGGAGTTTGTACTCGGCGCTTTGCTCACTCTCTTGCTTGGTTGACACTTTACCGCTTAAGCCATGCCTCCAGTCCAGCATTTTTCTGGTTCACTGGGATAGTGTCTTATGGACTTTTCTGTCTGGGCTAACTGTGAACTGTGATTCTCAGATCTCAGTCTCCTGAGTAGCTGCTACTACAGGTATGAGACACTGGGACTCAGCTTCGTTTAAAGTATTCTTTACAGTTCTGAACAGAGTCATGCAGCTACTGGGTGCTTCAGGAACTCTAGGTTGAGAACCTCTCTGTATCTTTGAGAGAAGTGGTTTAGAAAGCTTGAAGGGCAAGTAGCATCTATAGGGACAGTTGTACCACGGAGAGTACTTGCTCGTGTGCACTGCTGGGTCTCTCCCAGAGAAGTGGCCTTGATCTTTGGAGTTGGGGGGAAATATAATAAATAAGCTCTATGCGTTGGCAATCGTGATCAGAGAATCAGGTCCACAGAGGAGATCTCAGAAAAGAATACAAGGTGCACACCTCCGCCGGTGAGCTAGCCACACAGTGCGAGGGCAGGGGAGCGTGTGAGCAGAGGAAGGCAAGAGTCTGTCACTCACGGACCGGTGGAGAGTACTCTGGATGGTTACAGAGATGGAATCCCTTGGTTCAAAAGCTAGCACACAAGTAAGGAATCCATTTTTTTTTTCCCCCCAGGAAGGAACAAAGACGGAGAGGGACTCACTTTTAGCTTAAGTTCTTGGTATCCATGCAAAGAATAAACTCACCAGGGTGGAGGCTCAGCTAACCCCTGCCTGACTTTGAAAGAGAATAGGCAGGCTTGCTTGAGTTTAAAAAAAAAAACCTCCACTGGATTATGCCAAGAGATAGCCCTCTGGCCTGTTTGTGCAGAGAACAGCACAGGAAACAGCATCGTGTGCACAGAGGGTAGCCATTTGGAAACCCGGAGGGCTTGGTGCTTTGCAGCGTATTGTTTCCAAGAAAAATTCATTTGCTATCTCTTGATGTCATTGCTAAATATATGCCTGTCGCTAAGGTCTCCTTGACTCTTGTCCGTAAAGATGGAGAGAATGCTGGATGGCAAAGAAAAGAGCTTTGCGTGGACGTTGCCTAGCAACCCACAACTCATTTCCCCCTAAGTTGTTGCTTTAAAAGAATTCTGCATTATGTGAAATTAATCTGGGTCTGATGCACAGGTTCCTGTGGATGTTCGAGGGCGTCTGTGTACAAATAAGAAGGTAGAAACACTTCCTTGGGGGCATTTGACTTTCTAGTTGGGCTAGAGTTCTGTAGGAGAAATGGTTATCCATTTGAAGAAAATATACCAATCAGGAGATAAGGGACCATCGGGACCCTGTCCTTGCAGTGGGTGGTGGGCCTCTCTCTCTCTCTTTTTTTTTTTTTTGGCCAGTCCTGGGGCTTGGACTCAGGGCCTGAGCACTGTCCCTGGCTTCTTTTTGCTCAGGGCTAGCACTCTGCCACTTGAGCCACAGTGCCACTTCTGGCCGTGGTGGGCCTCTCTGGTGGCTCTGAAAGTTGGACTCTGTAGCCTGACCCTGCTTTCCGTCTCAGCCATGCCCTCCTGATTTTGTACCCCAGGCCATGGGTGCTGTCTTTTTGTTTGGGCTAGTCCTGGGGCTTGAACTCAGTACCTGGAGGTGGTTCCTGAGCTTTCTTGCTCCAGGCTAACACTCTGCCACTGGAGCTCCAGTTCCACTTCTGGCTTTTGGTAGTTTTTGGAGATAAGAGTCTCACAGCCTTTCCTACAAGGGCTGGCCTCGAGCTGTGACCCCTCACACCTCAGTCTCCTGAGTAGCAAGGATCACAGGCCTGAGCCACTGGTGCCGGGCAGGGGCGTCGCCTTTTTTTTTCAGCTCAGTACTGTATGTCCGTTGTTATTTTCAGCTAACTGGTCCTTTAACTTAAGACTTGGTGTGGTGGTGAGTGTGGGGATTCTTCTGTGTGTGATAAGACAGAATCCCGGTTGAGTAAGTCAGGAGATTTTGGGTCACGGTTCTAGCTCTGCTATAAACCTGCTGTCTGAACTTGAGCAAAATGCTTTATTAGTTAGGATCGGCTAGTCTGGGCTGCAGTGATACACTCTCAGCTCTCTGTGGCTTTCCACCGTGAGGGTTCGATTCTTGCTTAGGCAAAGTCGGATGTATGTTGGACATTCCGCTGGAGCATGAGATGGCTCTGCCATCTAGATAGCCTTTGTACAGTGCTCCCACCATCTCAGCGTGGGATGGCCGAAGCGACCGGGAGAAACAGACCTCTGTGTTTTACCATTCCATCCAGGAAGTGAACTGCCACTTCTGTTCATAGTGTTTGGATGAGAACTGGTCACATGACTCCTGCCTACCTGCAGGGCAGGGGAGGCTGGGAAATGAAGGAGACAGCTGGCATATTCAGTGAGCTGCAGCTCAGTTCTTTCTGCCACTCTGGCATCTTTGAGCCTCCGTCTAGTCACCTGCAGAATGACGGGTTGGACTGGATGAATCCCCGGGGGACCTTATAAAGCGGGGAGACACGTAGAAGGCCATGCTAGTCACCCTGCCAAACCCCTAGAGGAATCGAACGCTTCCTCTAAGTAAAGTTCTATTTTTATTTTTATTTATATATTGTCAATTGTGAGGCTTGAACTTGGGGCCTGGGCACTGTCCCTGAACTTTTTTTTGCTCAGGGCTGGTGCTCTACTACTTTGAGGCATAGCACCACTTCCCAGAGTTCTATTTTTAAAAGAAGTTGATTCGCATTGTCTTTACCCACTCACTTTATTTTCCTGTTGAACGAAACAGTTCTTTCACTGTAAATAAGATGCAAGAAATTTTAAGAAGTATTTCTATTAGGCTAAAGCCTTTACACTTTTTTTTCTTCAGTTGGACAAAGTTTAGACACACCAATCATTTATTCTTGTAATTGCTTCTTAAACAGATGATGCAAAAAATGGTGTAGTCTGGGCATACAACTCATTTTTCAGCAGGGAAAAACTCTGCCTTGACCCTCTCTACAAGGTAATTATAAAACTATCTCTAGTTTTTTTTTTTCTCTTACAGACAGGCAAGCAATTTTAAATGAAGAATGAACGCAAATGAGGCATATTAGAACTCGCTTCTGATTTTCAATAATATGCTCATGGATATTCTACAAATACTTTTAATCTTTGATTTAAAAAATGTGGTACTGAGGTTTGAACTTAGAATCTCATGCTTACAGGCGTCTACTACTTGACCCATAATTCCTAGCCCTTTCTTTTCTGCTCTCGTTATTTTTCAGATAGTCTCACAGTTGACCTTAGAGAACATGATTCCCTGCTTCTTCCTCCCAGATAGCTGGTATTACAGGCATGATCCCCTGTGCTCAGCTTGTTCATTATGGTAGGATCTTGCTAACGTGTTGCCCAGGCTGGCCTTGAACTCTGTGCTGGGATTGTAGACATGGACGATCACACCTGACCCCGTCCTTATTATTTGATAAGTTAGAATTTATGGCAGCTTGGTAGAGTCCTATGAATATTTATCATTTATTGTAGCCAATCAGCTAGCACTGATAGTGGATAAATTCAGAATGCATGTATCATTCAGTCTTATGTAACATCTACAGTCCTGTTTGGTCCATAGGCAGATGAAACAATTTCCTACTTTTCTCTTTTGGTAGATCACTGTTTAATGAGTATATTCAGAACAAATGGATTTTAGACATATCTTTCCATGTTGGAGTCTGGGCTTTAATTTTGTGATACTTACACTTTTAAAAGCTTTTCAGTGTCCCTCATTCTGGGAGAGGCCATTTTTCATTGTTGGTTTCTCTGGTTGGTGGTATAAAACACGGTTGAAGATCACTTGATTTCTCCTCTGTCTAAGATCTATCTCTTCCTCTCTTAAGTCTGGACAGACTTAACAGTCTTTGTTCCATGGACTATGGGGCGATGGCATAGTGGGATTTCCAAATGTGCATCACAAAGCTCGTGATGCTTTTGCTTGGTCGCTGGTCTGAGCGCGCTGTTTCTATGTAAGACTTTGTCTGCTCTGAGACCACTGTGCTGAGCACTGTGCCTTACAGGGGTCCTAATCAAGGTCAGTGTGCCATACATAGGGTTTGAGTTATCACATTCAAGCTCTCAGAAGATTCTGTGTCTTCCTCCTACAAACTCCAGACTTTGACGTGAACCTTCCACGTAGTCTCAATCCTGCCTGGTGAGACCAGAGCTCCCACCAAAGCCACTGGTGGCCGGGAAGTTACCATCTCTGCTGCTGTAGAGTTTGGCCTATGAATTATCATGCTTTAAAACAATCTGTTTACTGATGGAAAGCTTACACATATCCAGTAGCAAAACGTATACACACAAGTGGCATTTTCTTCATCAAAGCCACATTTAAAGCACAACGCAGTTTTGATTCTTGCTTCTCTGTTGCATAGAACTCTAGTACATGGGGCTTGAGAGGTACTTTCTCCTGCCAGTGCCCAGGAGGCATTTAACACATTGCAAGTGAGAAAATAGAAGAAGAGCAGAAGTTGACACCAACGTCAACAAATGTCATATGTTACCAAGTGATTCTTAAAAAATATTAACCAGGATGGCTACACATTTAAGCAATGAGGATAAAAAGAATCTGTTTGAATACTAGGGGTTGGGGAACTTGTAGCACGCACCAAATCTATCCCAGTTCTGGTTTTTCCAAATAAAGCTTTATTGGAACGTACCCTTACACATTCATTTATGTAGCATAATTGACTGCTCTAATGGATGCTGCACTGCAGGGGTAAAGTTAAGTAGCTGCCACAGAAACTGGATGGGCTGCAGAGCCTAAAAATCTGAGCTAGGCCACCTAAATGTTAACCTAGCAGCTTATAAGCATCGAGAGTCAGTTTAGAGGACAGTACGGTGGAAGTATTTGAACTTGAATGAGCAGCAGAAGCACTCACCGCTGCTCTCTAGCACTCCACTGCCTGACTCCGATCAGGGTAGAGCCTGGGAGTCGGTATTTGAACAAAGTCCTGGGTGATATTAGTGCTTCTGTTTTGGGGACAATACTTGGAGAAGTAGCAGACACAACAATGAGGAGAGACATTGAGGGCTCTATGGATTTCTCTGTTCTGACTTTCCAGCCCAGTGATTTGGGGAAGGATTTACTTTCTAAAGTAAAGGGACTGACCCAAGGTAAGCCTCCCTCCAGTGTCTGGAGACCCCAATGCCTTCTATTTTTCTCACCCCCATTTCTGGACCTGGGCCCTTGAGATAGTTGTCTTCTGTCCTGGTCAGCTCAATCATTTGTCACAGGGTACTTAACTAGTACTGTCCTTTTCTGAGTGTGCTATGATTTAAACAAGGCTGGGAAGCATTGGATTAGAGGACTTCTTTTTTTGTCAGTCATGGGGATTGAACTCACGGCCTGGGCACTGTCCTTAAGCTTTTCTGCTCAAGGCTAGTGCTCTATCCCTTTTGAGTCACAGTACCACTTCCAGTTTTCTGGTGGTTGATTGGAGAGAAGAGTCTCATGGGTTGACTTTGAATCCTGATCTTCAGATCTCAGCCTCCTGAGTAGCTAAGATTTACAGGTGTGAGCCACCAGTGCCTGGCTCTAGAGGATCTCTTAAGATCTCTTAAGCTCTAAAGAATTGCGAGTTGGATGTTTTGATTGATAAACACCCCCATCTCCGATCTAGACCAGTCCTCACCGTCCGCTCACAGGGCAGCTGACTCACGTTCTGTAGATGGAGTGCTTGCTTCCTTTCTGGTAAATGTTTTCCTACTGTGTTGCTTACGTTCTCTCAGTCTGAGATTGAGTGTCTTGCTAGCCTGTTCTAAAGCATATGGATCCAATATTCACTCAGTCACCGAGTACCTACTTGGCGTAGAGCGAGCAGAGTCTCCCCCCCAACCCCCCGCCTCCACAGCTTCATCTGCATGCTCTATGTGTGGCTGCAGAACAAAGCGGTTCCCTATTGCCTCCTATTCTTCTCACCTTCAGCACAGAGAAGAATCAGATAAACTGTAGAAGCAAGAAATCTTGTCTTCCTAGTCTTAATAGCTCCCCCTGATTTATTACAACTCACTAGATGGTTAAATTAGCAAATCAATGAAACACGGTGTGGTATATGTAGAGCAATGCATAATCAAATACAAGTATTCATTACGGGTTATAATGCAGGTGCATAGTCATTCCATATGTGTGAATATACACACACATCTGGAATGTACATATAGACATTTATATATACGCCCTACACCCACTCTATATGTGTGAATATATGCACACACGTCTGTTACATAAACACAAATAGGTACACTCAGTCTGTGAATATATGCACATACATAAACGCATATGTGTACTCATTCTATCTGTGAATATAGGCATGCATTCCCATTATACATACACATACATGTACATTCATTCTATACATGTGAATATATACACACATGTCTATAGCATACATATATGTACACACAGGAATATTTTAATAAAGATACAGATATGCTGCATCAACTTAATGGTTATTTCTGTGGGATACATACAGTATTTACTGAATACTTAACAAGTCAAGTTGAGGCAAGATGTTATAGAAAGGAAACAGGCACAGCTGTTATTTTTGGTGAACTTGGGGAGATTTGCTTGGTAATTATTCTTTGGGAAATGAAATGAGGGCTCAGGTGGGTGAGAATTCCTTTCGGAGCGACCCTCTTTTGTTGCAGGATTGGTGTATAGTCTTTCTGTTTTGTGCTTTCAAATGATATCAGAATGGCAATAATTTGTTCCATGCTGAGCATGAGTCAAGTCTAGCGAAGTGGGCATGGTGAACTCCAGAGGCAGCGCAGCCAGAGCACATTGATGAAAGTAGCAAGTGGAGGTTGGAAGGAAGCCTGCCTCCGGAATAAGCTGAATGATCAAAGGCATACAGTGTACCTTCTGCACGACAAAGCTCTACTTTTGTCTTCTGTGTGGGTTTAAAAGGCCACTTCTCACTTCTCCCAGCACAGGGTTGCTTTTGTAGGGATTTGCACATGTGCTGCCTGGAACCAATTATTTTCTGCCCAATCTTGGCCACCCCTAATTGACATCAAATTCTTGGCTTGACGGATGGATCTTCCCTGGATGCTTGTTAGAGGACAGAGGTTGGTGAGGCTGCCGGGACTATGGAGGACAAGATGCCAAAAAAAACGCCACAAGAAGATGAAGGCTGAGAATAGGCGGTGGGAGGAGCCAACTACCTGGGCACCAAGGAAACAGAGCTAAGATGAAATGCCTGAAAGCTTTTAATATTATATGGTCCATTAGAGGAGCTCCTAATAGAATCAGTAAAATTTCAGATTAAGGACAAAGCCTGTCAGATAGGATGGAAACTAGAAATCAGGGTTCCTTTTACCGTGAAAGGAATGTGGCATTCAGAGCCTTCTCAAAGGGAGCATATGTTCACACAAGTCTGAAGCAGACTTGCAACTAGATGTGGAGACTAAGTTTTTCTGCATGGTAGAAGGAGGAGGAACGGGGCTGGGCAGAGTAACAGGGAAGATCAGTGAGAACTGAGAAGCCCATTAGAAAACCCAGAATGGGGATATTAGTGATACGAAGTGGTGAGCGGAGAAGACTTCCTTGGTTGTTGAGTGGCTGTCCAATTTCTGTTTGAAATTGCAGGACCAGGATGCAATTTGGTTCTTTCTCGTACTCATTAACCTAATCATGTGCACAGAGGCATTTTGGTATGCTAACTCTGCCTACCATGGTGGGTTCTTTGGGGTGCAGAAGGCAGAACATAGAAAGAGGTTCAGGATTTTCAAAGTGAATCTTATTTTCCAGTCAAAGGCTATAGATAGAGGCAACAATGTGAGTTGCTTAATCGTTGGTAGGAGATTAAACTTCAGTTAGGAATGAGGTTTCACGGAATCAGATTTAGGGGTTGGGGGAGCACTATCACAGCCAACGTACAAATGTAAACTCCAAATAACAAGTTTGCCTTCTAGTTCCACCTTTTCTATTCAGACACCTGAAGTAATAATAATTACCTAGTGAACCTGAACACCTTCGCGTAGGGCAACAATATTAGCAATAGCCAGAATATGGAATCAACTTAGGTGTCCATCAGCTGATTGAGGGAATAAGGAAAATATAACACATATACACAGTGACACAAAGGAGAATTCCTCAGCCAGACAGGAGAATGAAATTATGTCATCCGCACGGGAATGGATGGAACTAAAGATGATCATGTTAAAGCTAGGCTCAAAAAGACAAAGACAACATGCTTTCTCTCATTGGAGGAATCTAGTCCTTAGAAACGAATGACAGGAATGTGAACTAGGTTTTATTTGGGTTGGTTACCAGCAGGAGGTGGAAGGACAGAAAGGAAGGGCAAAGGGGCTGAATGTGGTTGAAGTACTTTATACACATGCATGAGAACAGAACGATAAAACCTGTTGAAATTATTTTAACAATTGGGAAGAGAAGATAAGGGGTAGTGAGAGGGGTGGTGAATTTAATGGGGACACATTGCATGACTCAGTGGAGTGAACCCTTTTGTACAATTAATATGGGCTAATTAAACACGTAGAAAAACAACAAAAATCCTCAAAACAAAAATTAATAATTACCCGGTGACATCATATAGGATAAAATAAAAATTCTGAGTAGATTTTCTGATGCCGAGATACTGAATGGATCCAAAACATTAATATTTGCTACTTTCTTTGCTTTATTTTGTTCGTATGGAATTTGGAAAGGCCATGCACAAATAAATGAATGAACAAACAAATGAGAACATTTACAAATTAGCTCCTTTGAAACATGTATTCAGGCAGTATTGGTTAATTGCATGCATTCTGATGCGGATTCCTCTGATCCTTGGCTCAAGACACCGATTTTTGTCACACACGATTTAATGCATAGATTCCTTAATATCTTCCCCATTGGAAATTGCTGTGTTTTGGCAGTGTGCTACTTAAATATAAATTAGGAATTTGTTTCTATCAACTTGATCAAGAGTTGGAGGAAGTCCCGTAGTTTGTCTTCTGAAAAATAACACCAAACATTTTTTTCCCCTAGAAGTGTAATAAGAATCTTTCAACACACTATTTGTTAAGGGTCTACTATGTGAAACAAATTGTTCCAGAGAGAGAAACAAATTCTGTTCATGAAGCCCTACCTGAGAAACAGACCCATAAATGACAGTCAGTAACACACGGTAGTGAACACTGGGAACCAAACACATACAAGCATCCATGGATCTTAGGAGATGAGAAAACTGTCAACCGGTTGGTCAGAGAGAGCTGCCTTGAAGTTCTGAGATAGGAAGTACAGTTTAAAATACCTTTTCTTTTTAGAAGCTTTATAGAATTTGTGTCAAGCAGCATCTGTTCACTTATCCATTCAGTTATTATCACAGACATCAAGGGCTGGGCATGGTGGTGTGTGCGTGTAATCCCAGGAGGGGGCAGTAGGGGGCGCAGGACCTCCGGTTGGCCCAGGAGGAGCATGTATCCATTTCCTCTAGATTTTCCAGGTTGATTGAGCATACGTTTTCATAGTATCTCATTGTGATCTTCTAGCTTTTGCAACAAGTATATTTTCCTTCTTATTATGTTAAATACTTTGGAGGCTAATTTTCCACTCCTTGTTCCCCTCACTCCATTTTTTATCTTCCACGTCTCTCCTACTACGCGCCTCTTTGGATTTCACTTTTGTGTCTGTGATGGTTTTACTTTTTGTTCCATTTCACTTCTGAGATTTGCTAGTCATGCTTGATTTTCTTCGATGTTTGCACCATCTCTTTAAAAAAGGTATTTTTTTTATTATCTTGAAGTAGTTGCACAGAGGAGTTGCCATTCAACAAAGCAGTTTTATGAACACAATACATCTTGATTAATGTTAGCCCTTTCGACATTCTCCCCCATCCCTTCCAACCCACCCCTTCCCTCATCTTTCTTAGTTTTGTAGGATATACATTGCATTCTTGGCTGTATTCTCCCAATTTATCTTTCTTCTTCTCTCCTCCGAATCTTACCATGTTATAAATTTTGAATAGGCCCCTGGATGGTTGCTTCTGGTTGTTCATATTTGGTGGAGGTGAATTTTTCTTACTGATCTTCAGATGCTCTGTGTTGGGGAAGAGCTGGGGCTATGGTCCAGGGTCACTGGAACCTTTCCAATGACCCAGGGTTCTCCGTGTCAGGCTCTTCAGCCCTTGTGAGCCCCTTGGAGATAACCATGGTGGAGTTTTCACACAGTACAATTTCTGTTGCTCCCTTGTTGCTATAGTGATAAGTTGCAAATATGCTTCTCAAAGTGATTTCTCATGGATCAACATTCTGAAGTGAAGGAAGCTCTTGCTGCCAGTGTGTGCTCTTTGCCCCGACTGCTACAAATAAACAATTTCTATTTTGCTCAGCAGGGTAGTTCTCACCAAAAAATATGCTTTGCTGCTTCTCTCAAGACCCAAAGCCATACCATGTCTTCACTTTCTACCACACGTGCTCCTATTTGTTTCCTACCGTTGGCAGACGTTCATCAGCTTAGTGTGGGGTTTTCCCTTGCCTGCCTTCATTATACGTGGAGTTTGCATTAAAAAATTCTCATCCTCCCACAACCAACCAACCAACCAACAACAACAACAACAACAAATTCTCATCCTCTTTCTGCTTTCGGATGATTCCTAAGAAAATGAGGAAGGTATTCTAACTTTATCACCTTGAACCTGGAAGTTCAACCTTAGGAGCTGGGAAGACAGTTATTGTAATGTATTCATGGTAGTTTGATGTCAAAAAATTTTAAGCTGTATAATGGCCAATATTTAATCATAGCAAAAAGAAGATATCAAAACAAGTTAATCAAAGATAAAAAAAATCTGCCAGGTAATGTTGATGCTTTAGGTGCATATATACCTTGAGAAGATTTTCTGATTATTTCTCACCATGATGCAAATGTTCATTTATCTTGTGACTTCTAAAAGCCTATTATATAAAAGGAAGATAATGTATGTGAGATCCTCCATGATACTGAAGTAAATTGCAGCCCAATAAATGTGAATGGGTCCTAGGTTGTCTCCTTTAATCAACCTCTATAGACCATTACAGTTTTGAACCATGAATATTAATTTATATCATGAATGCTGGCTGATTAAATGAGAACTCTGTGGTAACTTTTATAAAAGATAAGGTATTAGATCATCATCAAAAATTACCCCTTTGATTAAACTACTATTATTATAGAGAAAATGAGATTGGGCTTGAGTAATTTTGAATGTAGAAATGTAAATCTGTACAAACATTAGCAGTTTCTTTAATTAATGCTGTTTCATTAAAGTCTCACTTTTTGTCCTAAAAATGGAAAAAATAATGGAGAAAAAATGGAGAAATTTTAATTTAAATTTCCTGATTTTTTAACAGAGAATCATGAGATGCATGTTAATGCTGTTTTATTGAAGTATCATTTTTGTCCTGAAAAATGATAAAAATAATAAAGGAATTTTTATTTTATTATTTTGCTTTTGTAGACCATGGGGGCCTGGGTGCTGTCCCTTAGCTTTTTTTTCTTAAAGCTGGTGCTCTAGCACTTTGCACCACAGCTCCACTTCCAGTTTTCTGGAAGATTAGTAGTCTCACAGACCATCCTGCTTGGGCTTTGAACAGCAATTCTCAGATCTCAGCCTCCTGAGTAGCTAGGATTACAGGCATGAGCCACTGATGCTCGGCTTGGAATTTTTATTTTAAAAGCCCTGATTTTTACATAGAATTAAGAGGTCCTTGTTTTTTTTCCCACTTCCTCTGTTTTTCAACCTTCAAATTAGAAAAAAAAACACCTTTTACTAAAAATAAAGGGTATCATATTTAATTTTATCAAAATATTTCTCTGCAGTTGATACCCATGTTCATTTCACTTGACCATCCCCTTTCTTTTGTGAGCAAGAGTGTAAAACAAACAAGCAAACAAAACGACTATCAACTTCAAGTTTTAGTGTTGTGGTTTTAGAACAGGTCCAAAAATGACTTGGTTCTGCTTTATTTGAGGGGTGGGGCCTATCCGCTCTCTTCTGGATGCCAACTGGACTTAATGGCTTGCTCTTAATGAATGGACAATGGATGATATGATGGTGGAGATTCCAAGAACAGGTTATAAGTCATTGTAGCCTTTTCCTTGGTCTGATGTTTGGGTAATTTGCTCTGATGGGAAGCCAAGTTCATGTGGTGAAAACTCCCAGCTGATTCTGTGAAGTGCTTGTAGGGTAAGACGTTGAGATCTCCTGATACTTGTGAATAACCAAGGCCCCTTCCAATAGCTGGGGGACTGCGCCATCTTGGAAGCAACCGCTCCAGGGTCTGTGGAATCTGAAGAGGACAACAGCTTAGTGGCTGTCTTGCCGGCTTCAGCCTCTTGAGCAGTCTTCAGCCAGAGCCATCCAGGCAAGTCAACTCTGAATTCCTGGCCCGCAGATACTATAACCAGTGTCTGTTTTAAAAGGGTATGTTTGGGGATAATTTGTTATATAGCCATAGACAGCTAAAACAACGTGACAGATTTTATTTTCTCTATAAGGGTGCACCAACAGAGACTGCACCGATATTTCATCAATTGTATAGCAACCAATTGTATAGCTCGACACTCATGCCTTGCTCGCATGTTTACTTTTTTTTTTTTTTTTTGGCCAGTCCCGGGCCTTGGATTCAGGGCCTGAGCACCGTCCCTGGCTTCTTCCGGCTCAAGGCTAGCACTCTGCCACCTGAGCCGCAGCGCCCCTTCTGGCCATTTTCCATATATGTGGTGCTGGGGAATCGAACCGAGAGCTTCATGTGTTGGAGGCAAGCACTCTTGCCACTAGGCCGTATTCCCAGCGGCATGTTTACATTTTAATTATCCTTTCTTCCCCTAAAAATCTTGATGTAGCGACAATTCCTTAACAGTTGAACCAATAATAACAACTAATATTAAGTCAGAATTTTCTGGATTCAAGGGAAGAAAAAGTAAATATTTTTGGCAATGAAATAGGTCTTTTGACCATTTAAAGAATATCAACTCCTGACATACTTGTTGTCAAGAAAAAGAGCGACTGAAATGGAAACTTCTCAGTTCCTTTCTTAAAAAAAAATTAAATACTACTAATAATTAAGAAAACAACACCTACAGCAAATCCTGCTAACACCTAATGTACTACTCCACACAGGCCATACAAGGAAGCTAATGATCAGAAACCTGCCATAACTTGATAAACACAAGGTCACTCACTAGGGCGGAGACGAGGGAGAGGGCAGATGAGAAGGAAATGGAAATGTCTGGGCGGAGTTGATCAGTAATTGCTCCAGGGCACTGGAGGTAAAGGCAGGTAAGTACACCTGGTGTCGGTGCCAACTGAAACTCAAACCTATTTGCTTCCAGGAGGACCTAGGTCATAGGGTGATGAGTGTTTTGAGTCATCAAATGACCTTTTCCCCTGCATCTCCATCTTGAAACCAACTGATTACTTTTGAGATAACTTATTAGGGGCAAGAAAAGTTCCTCTTCCTCCAAACCTCTCCCCTCCTGGAGCTCTGCCATTTTGGGTTTGACCTCAACAGCCATGAGAAGGGAGATGTGTTCTAAAAAGGTCTACACAGAAGACAGTAGGGGAAAACCGATTTGTTTTGCTAGAAGATCAAAATATATCATTTAAGAACAGTTTATTTCCTTCCGGCTGGTTCACTTCATAAAGTTGTTTGTTACAAAGATGAACTCGTGTATGAAGTTAGTTTATAGAACACTCTGTTCTTCCCGGGGAACAGATCACAACAGAGCTTTATTTTCCCCTCATGCTACTGTCTTCAGTAGTGAGATGTTGGATGTCTCTCCTCTTTTCTTTTAGCTAGAGTTTGAGCTGATCCCACTGTTTGGGTCACTTTTTAGTTTTGGTTTTTTTTTTCCCCACATAGTAAAATCTCAAGTTTTAATTTTGCCTATTTAAACAATGCTCATACTGTACTTTTATTCATCTAACACCTCTGTTCGGTTTTTGACAAACACCTGCGTGCTGGGATGGGGGAAGGGAAGCAGAGCCATGTTAGTCTCCTTGGTTTTCTGCTGTGGTCTGAATGGTTCTGTTTCCCGGCTCTCCACAGTCAGATGCTAAACTTCCAACTCCTCACCTCAGAGGTGAGGTCTTACAAAAGAGTCCTGAGAGAGACTCCATCTTTTCTATCACCTAGGGTACTGGGAGAATTTCC